>NC_054535.1:36738735-37049735 GCF_017654505.1 Polyodon spathula
CAGTTACAATGTAATCTAGTTGAGTAACGTAACTAACAACAACAATAATAATAATAATAATAATAATAATAATAATAATCATAATAATAATAATAATAATATATATATACGATATATATATAATATATATATATATTATTGTGGAAGTTGTTTCAACTTGGATATGTATGTGTGTTTAATATAAAAAATTGTCCTCAGTTTGCAGGCAATATTTTTATTTTATTGTTTTTATTCAGGCAATTGACTTTTAAGATTCAGACTTGACACAGGGTCTGCTAAATCAATGCGATTGTATTTTGAGGTATCTGAATTATTTAACTCATGAGATACTAAAGTTGCTTTGTTTTAGAATCACTTTTTGAGATGGAACCCGGGCTAATTAGGCTGGCTCTTGCCAAGCGGTATATGAATAAAGCGTATACATTTACAAATAGTGCTTACATGTATTTAATTCAAACTGAGAGTAAATATTTTGCCTTACAGTTATTGAAAATGAATCAGACATGTATGTGTTGTTTAATATAACCGCATCTTTATATACAAAAAAAATCAACTAGTATGCCAATAAGCTGTGGTATCTTTTATTGTTTCCATTTTTTTAAAGGTTAGTTATAATATTGTAGTCGCTGAAACTGAACTGAATCTACTGTAAAGCATTGGTGGTAAGCACTGTTGGAAACTCCTTCCAAAATGTATTCGGCAAGTGTGCTTACTTTGGTAAATTAATTAAAGCCTTAAAAGTACTTAATTTTCTATGTCGAGCATGTTACATTGACGTTCTTAAGCTCAGAAAAGCAAATCCACGGGGGAAAAAAAAAGTATCCTCTGCATTTTGATAATTGCAGATGGTAATTGTAACGTAAAACCATTTGTGATCCACCAAGAGGTGGAAGCCCTATTTAAGCTGTTTGTGTTGACTGGCTTTGGATTTGTATGGGGGATAGCCGTAGAGCTGTTTATCAGAGCTTCCCTGGGTGGCGCTGTCATTGTTGAACCACTAGGGGCCTGCATACCACTGCACAGTATAGTTCGACTTGTGCAGTAAACACCATCGCAGCATCATCGTGTACATGTCACAGTGCATTCCCTTACACTGAGAGAAAATGCATACGGAACTGATCGGTTCATTTGGCTAATTTCAATAAGTGCGGAATAATAATAATAATAATAATAATAATAATAATAATAATAATAATAATGTTGTAGGTAAAGTGAGTTATTGAATCCCCAACTAGACCACTTGTACATGCATTTATTACACAGAATCAAGGCTGTACAATTTATAAATCCTTAAAAAAAGGAACCTGTACCCTGATCTTAAAATAATGCAGATAATTTTTTTGTTGTTGTTTTTACATCATCAGTATGTGCACAGGAGTGGTGGATTAAGTGAACTACTTGCGGTTTCTCCATGAGTTCCTAATTTATTATCCATAATGTTATCCATTTGCATGGCATGGCATTGAGTGACAGTGTTGAAAGGTTTTTAAAAGTGCAGTAAAGGCTGTTATTGGTGAGGTGTTTAAAATGACTTGTGAGTGAGTGTGTGGAGTGGAAGGCTACATTTTGACAAGTCAGCATACACCAAGGCAGCAGTACAGGCTTTTATGTAGAATTCACACATTCTGCTTCAGTTAATTAGTAGTTTTCCTAATTTGACATGGAGTAATTAGGGCCACTTCACGTGCTGTTCCTTGTCGATTTCCAATTTTTCAATCCTGACAGGCCGGATAACATAAAACAAAAAAACAAAAACAAGTCTTGAAGATGTATTTTTTTTTTTTTTTTTTATTGTATGTGCTTTTCTTTGTACAACATCAGTTATGTAGATTGGAACACAGCAATGACGCAGGTATAGCTAACTCAGGTTCCAAGGGTTTTCAGAGCTGAGAGACTGTTATTTTATTAGTAGGGCTTCTGTTTTTTCGGGTTTTATTAATTGCATTTTTCGGTGATTATTTGTAGCTAGTTTTTGAGTTTTATGTAAATCTTTTTTTGGGGTGGGGGGGCTTTCTTTTTTGATATACTGTGTGGATTTTTTTTTTTTTCCCGGATACTTTCCAAAATGCTTGAGCGTTTTGTTTTTTTTTTCTGTCAAAATATGTACAGTAGTAACTGGACAGTACTTGCACACTTAAGTTGTAGCTTTTTCCCTTTGCTGTCTTCCACAACGAAATCCCTATGGTCACTCACAGACACATTCTTCAGGGATTTTTGTGTGGAGGCATTTTTGTACATTTCACCACAATCCTCTGTATCTTAACTGTAATACAGCTTTAAATCCTGCTAACAAGCCTCCATCCTGATTGGAATCTCGTTTTAAATCTTGCAAGCGGAGTCTCCAATAGAAATGTAGGAATGTGCTGTCACTCAGTAGTTGGGGCGGGTTTAAAGTATTCAGAACGAGTCATGCAAATCAATGATAGATGCAAGTCAGGAAGGCGGGACATTGCCCAGCAGCACTGGGAAATATATTTATTATTATTTTTGTAGTAGGTTTTATTTTTAAGGGAAAAAGGGTAAAGTCAAAGTGAATTGATTAACCATTTCCACAGTTTTTCCGGGGTTTTCCGGTGTTTATTGGCTATCCACCGATTTCACTTTTTTTGTATTGGGTTTTTTTTTTTTTTTTTTTTTTTTTTATCGGGTTTTAATGGTTCAATTTTAGGAAACTTTTTTTGTGTTTAAAGTACTTTTTTGAAAATTGCTTTTCTCCCTGCTATGTGCTCAGCACTGATACCTGATACATAAAGAAAAATACACCAGATTTAGTTTCAAAATAACCCTTGTTTAAAACATTATATTCCATTAATAATCTGACTATTATTTTTTGTTTTTAGTTAAACTGCTAATATAAACTGTATTCTGTTTTTTCAAAATAATTGGTTCAGGTAAATTTAAGTACAATGTCAGAATACATCAACATATAGATATAACACTACTGGAAATCCCAGTAGTAACAGTGTAAACCACTGACAAGTGGTACTTGAATGGATTTAGAAAGTAATAATTAACAGAGCACCAGTAAGCACCCTACATCACATCTGTATTAATCTGTTTTATTTCACCATATTTAAATTTGTCTTTGTCTCCAGTCATGTACTGTTTTTTCAGCATTGCGATTGCCATGCTTTTTGGCAAATACTGTGTGATAAATGAGAATGTAATGCCCACTCTCAGGGCGGGATGCTTGGATAAACCCCTCAGATTGGCATTAAATTCTCATATCACTACTCACTACTCCATACATTGTTCTTTATGTACTGGAGAGGGAGGGGGTGGTTACTAAAAAGGGAATTCCTTCTAGCTAGTGTATAAATGCAGTCTGTTGCTTTTTAGCACTGTGCTGTGATTTTGGTATAAACGAACAAGAAAAATAAGATTTAATTTGGTGCACAAATGAAGGACAGGCATTGTTGTACTATGCTGGCCTTTATAAGCTAAAAGATAAAACCTTTCTTTTCTTATTATAGTCTTTCCAAGGGTTAATAAATTGCTGAGATGTGTTTGGCAGTCCCTGCCATTCACTGATGGCTCATTCTCAGTCTAAAAGTAAAAGCAGCACTTCCTGATGAAAACAACAATAGATTTAGCTTATTATCGTGCAGAATCCTGTAGATTTTTTTTTTTCCCTCAGCAGTTTTTTCTACTTCTGGGACTTAATGGCACACGTGAGAAGATATGTGAATATAAAACATCCACTGAATGTAGAGAGTGAAATCAGCTTTTAAAAATATTCCTTCATAAATTATCAATGATTTACCAGGCAGGAACGGAGCTGAACAATTATTTTACTCTTGGATTGCTGCACTAAATGCTTCTATAGTACATTATTTTCAGAGAGGTGATGTAGGAAATGTTACTTGCATTGAAATCTGTGTCATTTTTTCTTTCCCCCAGTAGGCTATATCATTAAAGTATGTGATTTGCATCACAGTTACACTGAAGCTGAATAACCTGGTAAGCATGGTCATATTTGAAAAAGAACATTTGATTTTTTTTTTTATATGAAATAATAGACATTAATGATAAAAACAGCAGGGCTCTCCATGTGTTCTTAGTTTAAAAAAAAAAAAAAGTATATAGAAAGTGATTCTGTTTTATTGGTTAGTGAAAGATTAATAATTTGTATTGGGCATTTGAGAAAGTATATTGAATATTTAATCAAACTGGTGGTCATAATTTGAAACTGTTAATTATGTTCATGGGCACGCAAGCAGGTAACAGTTACTGTACAGTAGCGGTCTCTCACTATGAGCTACCTAATTTCAGCTGAAGCCAAACTACTGACTCTCAGCAGGAGCTGTTTGACTGTTGAGGTCATGTGAACAGCCGGCTAATGAATCCAATGCAGGTCAAGAGCTGTGCCAGATAAGCGTGAATGTGACAAATGGTAAAGACGTCTAGTATTTGAAGAATGCTGCACATTCCTGCAATAAACTAACACTTCTTTACTTTCAATGGGTCTGATTCCTCTGTCTTTTATTAATCATCCCCATATTTTCCTAAAGTCTGACCTTTGCTATGCCTGATACTTATTGTTTAAATTCATTGACTGGAAATGCATCTTCAAGATATCGATTTGTTGCTAGAGTAATGCTATTGTTGTTTCAATAGTCTGTTTACTTGAAAGGTACAATTAATACATTACCCTCATTATTGAATTCTATTTAGCATCCCGATAGACAACTGCATGTAATATTCCCTATATTTTAGTCAACGGTCTGGAATTGTTTTTACTTGGTTGGTACAATGTCTTTTCTAGTGTGTGCTGTTTTGACATTTTGTTTTTAAGTTTGATTGAGAAAATTTCAATCAGTAAGGTAGAGGAAAAAAAGGGGATGGCATCACTTAACTGCTTCCTAGTGCAGCTGTCCTTCCCTGATAGATTAGGTTTCAGGAGCAGTGATGGATGTTGGAGGCCTGTAGCCAGTTGTGGGGGTTTGCACTGGGGTCAGTTGTACTGATGAAGGTATGGAATTTACTGCCTACTGCCCTGTTTCCAAACGGCAGTTGGATTTATTTGATAGAACAGGAGCACGTTCTCCCACAGCGGTGTTAGCATTCATACAAAGAACTCCAGTGCAGTTGTTCACGAAACATAAGTAAAAGACAGAGCATTGAAGTTAAAAAATAACTATTATAAAAAAGATGCAATTAAAGGTAATTTGTGCCCTTTAAGAATAACAGAGAAATGGAAAATACCAGAGCTTGTATTCAATTTGTATATTCAGTGTCACCCCATGGTGCATCAAAAAGAAATGATCAGAGATGATGTGTGTTACCACAGCAGTACAAATGAGTCAAAACAGTACTGTTTTCCCCACACGTCAGATTCAAATTTGATTGCTGTGGAAAGTACAGAAATGTGGACAAATAACTGTTCAGTTTTGAATTATGGATTCCTTTCACCCAGTTAATTGGTTAATGTGAGTTAACTGGATGCACAGAGACAGAAAACAGTTTGATAAACTAAGATGATGCAGAGTAGCTGATTTAAAATCTGGTTGAACCTATGCTACGAACACAGCATATGGCGAGAAATTAAAAATGTAGAATAAAGTAGAAAGGCTGTGCACACATTGCCAATCAGTATATCTTTAGATCACTGATCCCTGCCAGGAGGGTGAGATGTGTCCAGCGTACTTGGTTGCTTTCCAGTGACTTTTTATTTGGCAGTAAAATCCCAAAGTTTAATTCATTTTAACAGTTTTGCTTTCAGAGCGTTGAGTGTGTCGTGTTCCGAACAGCCTTCGAAATGTTTGTGCCATATATACCACAGAAATCTTAAAGAGTAAGTAGCGGGTTTCCGAAAAATATAGTGTTACATGTCCCCACATGTTGCTGCAACTGTTTAAATAATGGACCTGTAATTTTTCTTTTCATTGTTAACATCCTGAGAACATTTTACACCTACTTTAAATTGTTTGTTTAAACCTTTGCGGTCCTATGTTGGAACAGGTCCGACATCACAATTTTCCCTTTCCAGTCCGATGTCAGATCTGTCCGACGTCATCAAAAAGACGTACAGCACAGGTCTCTAGTCGTTTTTTTCTCTCTGGAAAAAGCCGAGAAAACCTTTTGATGACCGAGTGAGATCAATAGGAGCCGAATGAAACCAAAAAAAAAAAAGGCATAGCTCATAGCCCAGCAGTACAGAGATAACACAGACATAACAAAGGAGGTAGCTGCTTCTGCATCCAGCGCTCAAAGAATATCACTGACATTTGCAGAGCTTACAGTGAATTGACTACAGTGAATTGACTACAGTGATTGTCTCTCTCACAGTTTTAGTTAACTGTGCCCCATCTTTCCTTCACTCCCCACAGCAAAAACACAATGGCCATTGTCTTGTTCTTTTTAATTATCCAAATGTTGCTGTGCCTTGCAGAATGTCTCCCCTAGAAATTTATATTAATTTAAACTAAAGCAAGCTTAACAACTTTGAGAGGGATTACAAGGTGAATGGGCAAAGCGTGGGAAAATGTTTTCTCTTCAAGAAACTACAATAGAAAGATGTAAAATAGTTCTGTAATTTATTTATTTATTTATTGCACTTTTGTAGCGCTTTTTATACAAAAGGATCGCAAAAAGCAATAGGCTTGTAACGACAACAATAATAATCAAATTATTTATCGATTGGAACCCCACGATAACAAATCGCTAATATTTTAATGAAATCGAATATTCCATGAAATTCAAAACATATCTTGTATATTAATTTACTGTCAAGAACGTAATCTGTGTTGCTTCTGAAAGTTACTGAGCATGTGCATCTGTGAACAAATACAGGATGGTGATGCAGAGATTAAGAGTAACCTGCTTTGTTGTAAATCCCAGCCCTTCTTGCACACATCAACCAGCCAGCCAAGTATTTAAGGTCCTAATTCTACTGAATACTTCATCCCCACCACCAAACAGGTAGTAGACCTGAGAGAATTATTCTGCATCCTAATTTTTTCAGCTGTCTTGTTAAGGATTTAAAATCCAGAATCTCAGATTTTCTCTTCCTTATGTCATTTATACCAGCATGTACAATGACCACAGAATCTCTTTTATGATTTAATAATCTGTGCATCTTGATTCAATATCCTTTACTTTTACTCCAGGGAGGCCGGTAACAATCCTATTTACGAGATCTTTACAGCTAAAATCACTATCGATGTAGTGTAAAATTGAATCACCTACTAACAACACCGCACTCCTGATTTCATCCAGCATTAAGTCGTCATTGCCCAGTGCTTGGAATCTATTAGCTAGATCAATCTCCTCTTCTCTCTGTTCACTGCTCAGTGTTGTCCTCCTCTTTGTAGTTGTTAAACACTCACCTCCTGCTTTTCATCCAGATTTCATGTCTCAGGTCCTTCTACACATACAATTCCACTGTCAATCTGTGGCATTGAAACGTCACATGGAGCAGGCGCATTTATAAAGTTAAAATCAGAGTAAGTTCGGCAAACTCCTGCATTCCTTCTTGCAAAGAAAGTCTTCCTTAAATTGAAATGCATTGGCCACCATATACATTTCACAAGAAATACAGATCAAAGCACACATTTCAGAATCCACAGTGTGTGGAAGACAATAAAGAAATATGATTTATAATAATTTAACAAGGAAGACAGCAGATGGCAAAATGGTAAGAACTGAATAAAAACAAAAGGGAAAATTATAGCCTAGGTTATTAGTGACTTAACCCTGTTCTGGACCCAACACAGTTCTCTCACAGGCTAGCTAGGGCCAATACAGATAACCAGCAACAGCCTCTCTCAGGTTTGTAGGACTGGTGGAAGTCTTAGAAATTGGTGACAAGAAACGGTGCAGCTGTTTTTCAGACCCCAATTATAATTAATCTGACCACTTTGTTTTTTATTCTATCCTTCTCCCTATTTGATTTCTCTTGCACTTGAACTTAATTTGTAAAGGAACCCAGACATATAAAGTAGTTATTTCACAAACATAGTCTATACTAATAACATTGATAATATTACCGTATTTGCTCGAGTTGAAGTCGAGAAGTTTAACCACAAAACACAATCCTGAAGTGGGGGGGGTGGGGTGGGGGGTTGTGTCAACGGTCGACTAATACACAAGTAAAAAAAAAAACCTTGTCAGCAAACCTTTAATGTCTGCAAAAGTTATGGCCGGTGTGTGGTTACTACAATCCCCGTCTGTACCAGGCAGGGTTTAGGACCCAGGGGAGCCCTGTTCACGAGGCAAGTTCACATACAATACTTAGCCACGCACCTGCAGGTCTGCTGGGAGGGACTGCCACTTGTTTGTTATTTTTCTTTATCAATAGAAAGTTCGATTAAGCTCAGGTTAACTTAGTTTAGAGAGAACGAATGTGTTCTGTTTCACTGCACTGCAGCTGTACTACCTATCTTTCCCTTGTGAATTACAAACTAATGAAGAGTGAAGATTTAATGTGGATGCTAAAACTCAGAAGATCTCATTGCTACACTTTTCTCAAATGGGTGGGATAAACACAGTTTATTCATTTTTTCTAGCTGGATGGCTAACTTGGATATTATTTTTTAAATGTGCATATTTTTTTGCTACTGAGCTTATAGCCCGCGTCTTGTATTTTTTTGTTTTTGTTGTACTGGACAATTGCTTTAAACAAATGGAACATTGCAACCTTACGTTCAATTAATTCATGGGGGATGAAGTTTAAATGTACGCTCTCCAGTTAATATTATTCATTCAGAATTAATTGTTTGTTGTGGTTTTATTGCATTGAATTGCGCCCGCTTCCCTGTGCAAGTGCTGCGTTTTTTTTTTTTTTGTTTTTTTTTTTTGTTATTTTGCAAGCTTGGTTTCATGTCCTTATTGGAGTGCAAATAGTTTTTCTTGTGTTAACCACTTCAACTCCAGATGTAAAAATGAAACCCCTTCGCAGGTACCAGATTTTGAAAATAATTATAATAATGTTTTCAAAACTGTAATTGCTATAGAATGTTAACATATGATGACTAAAACACAAATAAATGTCCTAAACTGTGTTTTTCATTAACCCTTTATGCTCCTGTGTACTACATGCCCATGTTCAATATATAGATACAAACTATTTGATTTTTAATAATGAGTAATGATCAAATAAAAATCAAACAACATCAAAACGTGTGCCATTAACGACGTGGCATTTATTGAAATGTTCAATACAACAAAACTGCACATTTTTCTTGTGTCTTTTCTTTTGTTTTCATTTTCGTAGCAGACCCTGCACCTTTGTTGCAGTCTCTGCTTCCCTTGTGTTGGAGGGATAGTCACAAATGCATGTACACAGCTACTTTGCGCATGCATTGTGATGGATCTGGCTGCCGCAAATGCCTGCTTCATTACCTGTACATGTACCAAATCTATGATTCAAGAGTATTGTGCTTCTTTGTTTCTTTTAGGTTACTGAAAGATAAAACAAATCAAATATCTTGCAATTTTGAGAACATACCCACAACCAACATCATACTTTATCACTTCCAGAGAGAACGTGCAATATGCTGTATGTAGAACCACTTAAAGATCTGAGAAGTTGTGGGTGTGCATATACAGAAATATATAATGTATGCATCCCAAGGTTTTGATATATATTTTAAAGTTTGCTGAAAACATTTTCAAGTGCTTGCATCATGTCGGTAAATAATATAGAAGGCCCTTGTTTATATTTAGTTGTGAAGCAAATATGTCTCAGATGACTCTTTAGTGTATTTATAGGAAAGCAGCCTATAAATTTCCTTGCCTTATGAGCCATACTTGTACAGCGTGATCATATAACAGCTTAGGGCATTCTAGGAGCCCACTTATTTTACTAAGGCTGGGCGATACCTAATTTTTCACTATCGATAAATCATTCTCCAAAAAAGCAGATGCTTCGATTTATCAACGTTATACAGTAATACGTGTGGCGCTGTGGATTGCTGTGTAACATTGCTAGTAACGCTTTAAAAACTATCATGCATATTAAATTGATTATATCTGTTTATGCATATAGTAATTAAAAAATACATTTAACTTGTTTTTTTTTTTTTAACTTATTTGTGTTACCTTGTACCAGTTGGGGGTCAAAGCAAAATCCAAAAAATAAAAACAGCTAAAACCAAGTTATTTAAATCCTAACAAGTCAGAGTAACAACCAATCAAGAGAAGAAAAAAAAAACTAATTTTACAAAAGTTATCACTGTCCACAGCAGTTTAGTAACATGGCTTATATTTTAATAGTGTTAAGGAACATGATAGTGTCCACATTTTGTTTTAATTTAAGTGATGACTTGCACTTGCTTACAATCTGCCCAGCATTACTGAATACCTTCTCACTAGAGACTGACGTTGCCGGGATGCTTAATTCTTCTGACCAAAGATACAACTTTTGGAACAATTTTGGTGATTTTTTCTTCATTCTTACTCCGGGGTAGTTCAGATGAGTAAATGCAGATTTTGTTTGAGGGTTTGCCATCTCATTAATTGGTCATGCAGATTAGTTGTGTGTTACCGGAGTATCCCAAACATTACTTTCTTTACTTTCTTGCAGTCTTACTTTAGAAAATAATTGCCAAACACTGGAAGGCATTGTATTTGTAGCTTGGTCAATACAGTATTTGTAATTCTAGCACAATGCTCTTAATTTGCTCTGCTACTTTGAAGACTCCTGCACAGATCCAGCCCCTCACAGGGGGTGGGGCAGGGGGGAGAAGGTGAGCTCAATCGCATGCAGATTCAGTGAGTCAGACCTGGGTGGAGCAGAGAAGCTCAGCACTAAATGCAAAAAATAATTGCAGATTCCAAATTTAATAAAAAATAAAAACAATAAAGCGCTTCAGCCTTATATTTTTCAGACATGAACAGTGCTAGTCAGTAGGATTCCAATGTGATTAGGGGATTGGGTGCAAGAGAGGTAAGAAAAAGTCATTTACATACTGTCTTGCTGCTGATCAAAACCGGGCTCACAGACAGCTTTGAAGTTACTGTGGAACAGAGCTAAAAATACATGGCAGGTCCAGTAACACATTTATGTATGAATAAAATAATAATAACAATAACTAAAGTAGATACCGTAGTTAAACTTAGGCTTATTGGGTGTTTCATTTCCTCAGACTACCGATTCAAAATTCACGGTTCAGTGGTTAACGTTTTATTTTTATTTTCTTTTTCCTTTTTTAAGCTTCTATGTACTGGTGTCAGGTTAGGTGGTTTGGAGTACCTTTGGCAGGTCTGGCATGAGAAACTTTTGAACTGTTTCCCAGGTTAAGTTGTTAATCAGGTGCTGCAGATCTAATGGGAATGTGGTTGCATAGCACATGGGGTTACTTGGTGATTTATTAACAGACATCAGCCTACTGCAGTTTTGTTGGCCTCTTTTTTCAGTAACTTGATACCTGCTTGACATCTACTTGTTTTTTTTTTTTTTTAAGGAATGGTTAAAATAATTTTTTGATTGTGGGTAGATTCTAGAGCTATGAGTTATTCAAATGTCCTGTGTCAAACCATATCAAAGAGCTTATTCCACGGTATGACAATATATAAACAATCCTTCCTCTCTAGTGCTTTATGGTCTTTTGTTTTGTTCTTGGAATATTGTGCTGTGCTGAATATAGTGCCATAAGGAGAATCTCCTGGACCTGCTCATCGTGTGGTATTGCCTGGCTGCCAGCTGATGCATGGGGCACCAGAGAATTAGACGTTGTTGCATGCCTATTGTCTGCTGACCGTATCTTTTCTCACAGCCAAAAAAAGGCTTCACTGAAGCTGAAGGGTTGCATCAAAGCTAAATAATATTCATAGAAAATGCAGCCTCATTTAGTGATCACTTATAAACATGGATTATGAATGTTTTTATTCCTGTGGTGTTATAGCAGCCTTTAAAAACACACACACAGATGCATATTTCACACAAAAGCCCACAGGTTTAGGCTAGATAGGAGTTCAGACCTTTCTGTTAACTTCAACAGGCAAGACTGGCAGAATGTTTTACGTTGCTTATCATCCAATCACAGCAGCCATCTGCAATTCCTGCCTGCCTGTGCAGTCACTGTATGTTCAGCATTCTACTGCAGCAATACAAGCATGACAGCCTAGTTCTGTTATTTAGGAAGAGAGTAAAGCTTGTTCTCGATATTTCTGGTCTTTGTTTCATAGAAACACCAAAACCTTATATTTGTTGTAATTTTTATTTAATACTCATTGGAACTGTGGTACTTGCTCGTCTATGTGTTTCAGTTGGTGTTGGCTGTATTATGTATTTATTGGTTAGATTTGTTCTGTTTCTTTTCAATGATATCTCAGACTGGATAGTTGCCAGAGGAGAGAGATACATTGTTGGCCAAAACTGTTTGTTTTGTTGTGTGTGTGTGTGTGTGTGTGTGTGTGTAAACAATCAACCTGACGTATATTAGGAAGGAAGCAGCATTTTGCCTTCTCAGTCAAAGTGACTGAATGCTTTTTTATCCTGCTGCCTGTGTCTCTGCGATACTGTCTTGGCATTCTTTTACAATATCAGCTTCAATCGCACTGCTAACATGTTTACAAATACTTATTAAACTCCATTGAACATGCTATAGTAAGTTGCAAAATAATCCTGATCATTTTTTTGTCACTGGTAAAAATTATCAACAGAATTATCATTAACATAAATATAACTCTTTTTTTGGACAATAAACATTAAAATGTCTGTGAAAATGGGGGGAATCATTAGGAAAATGCATGGATCCAGTGGCAGATGCTCTGCTGTGCAATTTCAGGGCTATTATTTTAAATGGATCTCATTCAAGAGCATTTAGCCGCAGTTTAATTAGGTTAGCTGCGTGTTCAGTTTAATAAAATGTTGGCAATAGTGGTAATGAGCAAAAAAGTCTTAGGAAAACTAATGCTAATGTATTAAAAATTGTGTGCCTCTTTATTTCATAAAGTAAGTCTCAGGTACACATAGGGTTTCCACCTTTTCCACAGACCAAACCCGGACATATTTCTCAGTCAGCCTAGATCAAAATTGCTGTATACTTTAATACAGTTAACATAATACCACCAGATCTCAGTACAAATTAGTAATTATATCACAGTTTTGTGCTGTTGATGTATCTAGCAATTGAATTTGCAAGCCAGAAAAACAGTAGCTATATCATGGTATGTTAGAGGCGTATTTTACCTGAGACAGGTAGCAGTGATGATGAGTAGCACAGTAGTAAATCAATGCAATTTCTGAAGTGACGATGCTGTCTACCTGTTTTTTTTCCCCCCACAGATTTTTTTTTTTCTGCTTTAAATTTTTTCAAGCAAATTTTCATCATCACTCACTGCCATTCTCATATTCACTTTCACATCCAACACATTCTTTTCCTTTTCCAGCAGAAGGCGGGATCGCTGACTGTATGCCACACTCTGATTGGTGGAAGTATTATTGGCAATCCAGTAAAAACCCCCAATAAAGACAAAATAGATGTCTTGCTAAAATTTCCTTTTATACACTATGCCAAAGAAACTACTAAAGGAAGGTTGGTGTTTCTTATCCGTTTCACTTAAAACCGGACATTACGGCATCTGGGCTTGTTAATTGTTGCCACCTAGACACGGATGCCAATTCCCTGACTATGAGTCAAACCTGGACAGGTGGCAACCCTAGGTGCACATTACTTAATCCCGTGTATTTAGACAAATACATTATTCAGACTCTAGACTCCATTGTCTGACAGCATATTGCCAGGCTGTATTTTTTTTTACGGTAAAAAAATGCTTATTTCATGTTATACAATTTCACGATTAAGCATAGTATTTATTAAAGCAGAAAACAATTGTATTGTCACATTTAAGATTGATATTATGCAACAAATGTTTATAAATATTGAAATGTTTACTGGAAAAACAATGAATGTTAAATTGTAGAATATTTAGGGGTAGATTTATGAAAGTGTTAAGGCTGTCGCAAACCAGTTGAAAAGAGTCGGAAGTCTAGGGTGAAATGTACTAAACATTTTTTTTTTCGGTTCAGCCTTAGATTATGGGTGTTCCTACATCAATTCGCAAAAAAGAGTATGGAAATATTACATCTCAGATATTATAATGAGATGCTCTAAAGCTGCAGGCAATTGCGACACTTACAATTGCATCGATTTCTTAAGAAC
The DNA here is from genome assembly GCF_017654505.1 of Polyodon spathula. Lineage (NCBI taxonomy): Eukaryota > Metazoa > Chordata > Actinopteri > Acipenseriformes > Polyodontidae > Polyodon > Polyodon spathula. Next base: position 36,752,844 of record NC_054535.1, read on the forward strand.
TTTTGACTGTCACAGTTGTTACTGGCATTTCCCAGTCTGCTTTTTACGAAAATCTTTTTGATAGAAACGCTGTTTTTATTTAGGGGTGAAGGTGGGGGGCCCACTATAGAATCTGATGGGATTAAACAGTCTTATTATTTGTTTGAGAAAATGTCGCACAACTCACACTGCGACTGGCCCATCTTAGTACACCTACCCCTTAGTTGTTTATATCCACCTTTGAAAGACATTATATTTTCACCAGTGAATTATCAAACACAATGAAAACATAAATACATGTAGAAAATACCAATAAATACATGAAATTCTCCCTTCTTGTACTCGACAGATCTATCTTTAGTAGAAATATTTCCGATCTTTGATGCAGCTGGTGTCTTTCATTGAAGACATTTTAAAGATATCGTGAAGCTCCGTGGAGTGTGTTCAATCATTTACTGTAAGCAAACTAAACCGGCTGCCAGGTTCCTATGTGCAGTGTAACAAATGTGTTAATAAGGAAAACATTTGCTGTATTTAAATATGTATAGGAATCCTTTGTAAAGGGGAATAGATATCTTCTGTCTGAAAACAGGGGGGCTGTGCCTTTAAGCACTGGTCCTTAGAACTGCGAGAGTCGCTGTAAATTCTGCAGCCTGTGTGATGTCTAACAAAAAAACAAGAAAAACTCCACAATATTAACCATAAACATGGTGCCATTGTCAGATAATGAATCACTGTTTTCACAAACTTGATCTGCATTATTTCAATTTAAGCAAAGCTGGATTTTAAGCAGTATTGTGTAAACGGCCTCACTGTTTGTAGCATTTGTGCCACATTAGAATTAAAAAGACTTGCGGAAGACTCCTTAAGCGCTATTAACTGACTGCAACTTGGAAACGGTCCAGTAAAATGCAAGGCTGTTGTGGAAAGCTGGCATTGATTTGGCATTGATCGATCTGCTATCTGTATCCGCTGCATTTTCAGTTGTCAGGCCCAGTACTGAGTCTTGTGCAGTTTTGAACTTTTCCAGAGCCCCATGCAGTCTCAGAGACCCTGCCAGAGGGCTTTATTTGCACGGAGCCTTTTATAATGGAGTTAAAATGAAACCTATAGCTTAATTTACTGGGCATTGCAGGTGGTCTGGATAGTAAATTGTTTTATAAAAATGTATTTTAACAGGGTAAAGGACAGCATGTCTTTGGTTGTTAAGAATGGGTGCCTGTTATATTAAGCCACATTTTTTCTTACTTAGTATCACATATTTTAATTCATTTTCATGGCCTCATTAACATAAGTATATTCATTTCATGGAGGGGGACCTTGGTAAACTACTGTGTCTCCCTAGTGTCTCATGACAATCTGAGAGGGATTTTAATAGTTCCTTGTGTTCGTATGTATGTGATAAGATTTATACCGAAGTTGTGTTTTTTTTTTTCATCAAGTCATTTTTAATTTTTAAAAATATAATAAAAACATTAGGTTATCAATTAAAAACAACATTTTCAAAGTTATAAATGGGACTACTTTTTTGGCGTAAGGATATTTAAGAAAACAACCAATAATTTTTTGATCTAAATATGATTTATGCTTTTTTTTTCTTCACATCCACCGTTTGACCAGGATTATAAATGCAATAAGGCCCTTCAGGACGTCCATATACATTGAATATACAGATTTATCAGGGGTCTACGCTACCTTGTGTGTGTGTGTGTGTGTGTGTGTGGACTGGAAGGGAGGGTCACCGTGGAAACAGTAGTCTTTCCTTCAGGGCATTTAATTTTCCACTATGAGCTGAGTATGCAGTACATATTCAATATATGAATCAGTCAAGAAAATAAGTAGGCAAGGTTGACTAGTAAACATGACTTTATATATTTTATTTAAATATGGCTGATACAGCATAAGTAAATAAATAAATAACATTAATAAATAACAGAAAATGTTTTTGAAGTTCATATTGTATAGTTATCAAAGTCTTTTTGGCGTACTGCTCTCCATATGGCTTCCTGACTTTGCATAATACTCTTTTAGTAGTGCGTTTAATTCCTGGCCATCATATCTGTTTATATCATCGATTTGAATTTGTTTGAATTTCAGAAAGTCAGAAAACAATAATATTTCAATCACCATTTTAGCTTTTGGAGTAGGGGTGCTAGATTCCCTTTAATAAACAAATTTGAAATTTTTTTCTTATAAATATATATATATATATATATATATATATATATATATATATATATATATATATATATATATATATATTAAACGTGTAAATGTTAAAATAAAAACATTTTGAAAGACGCTGTGTAAGGGGGGTGGTATGCGTCCCCCTTGATGTGCGGTCTCGACAGCAGGAGAAAACCGGAAGTCGGCCATCTTTGGGGAAGCGCGTTACCTGCAAGGGCTCTGAGCATTTTAAAATAAATAATTTTCTGTAAATTACTGTATATATGTCTATAAATAGGTCTTTTACATTGGCTTTTCTACTCTCCTTTAATGCAATTGATACCTGTTTATCCATTTGTGTATCTTAATCACAACTGAGAAATGCGTTAATAGTAAAATTGGTTTAAGTTACTTTTTTTTTTTTGCTGTGAAACCAGTAAATGGGCTTTTAAATCTTAAGTTTTACTTTTTCATTTAAATGCCGAAGCGACTCATCTTTATTAATTTAAATACAGTTACTTGTCATAATGATTGTAATAGTGTGCCCAGCAAAATGCTTTATTTTTCATTCTAGGCGCTTATTAACATGTGTCGATCTTGTTTGTACATTCTGCTTGTAATGAAAAATGAAGGCTTGGCCTATTTAATAGCCCAGTTTTTTGACAGAAAAAAAAAAAAAAAAAAACTAAATTAAATAAATTAGTAAACTAAGCCCTATATTTAAATAAATGTATAAGCAATATAAAATAATAATAGCATCGGTGGTACAATAATGGTCTGTTTTGATTAGAAGGCGAGCATTAATTGCATTATTACAGAAATGTTATGCAGTTTAATTCAGGGTTAGAAACTAACAATATTGTGCTACTAATCCCTTTTGAAACTTCATAGTCCTGATGTAAACTTGGTATTCCTTATGTGAAGTGCCTAAGTTGGAATCAACAACAACAGTTGGGGTCCCTAAAAATACAGTACATATATAATATGTACATCCACTCTTTGTTATATCAGCCCTTGCTATTCTCCGGATTCGGATATATCGTGGTCCTGGAGTCGGCTCCCCATTTTTACAATCTTTAACTGCGCATTCCTTTGCTGCAATATACATAGGCAATTTCACTTAGAATTACTGTGTGTTTAATTTCATACTGCACGTCACAAATACAAATATTCAAAACAGTAAAAAACAAAGCATTAATATACTGTTATATACACACACATTGCACAATAACACAAAGCAAATTAAATATCTATGCTGAAGCGGTTTTTATTTTAGCCAAGGTTTTCACATGTGGCAGCAATGCCCTAGCAAAAGCCACAGGGCATAGATGTCAGCCCCATAGCAACAAACCTTCTATGTTGTGAATGGATTCTTTCAATGCAGTGGATTTGTGCATTTCAGAAAGGAGGGGAAGACTCATGAAATTAATTGGCGACTTAAGTTGATGAAAAGCAATTTTTCCCTGAAGTACGAATTAAAATGATGTGCTGCTTTTTTATGAAAAATTAGAAAAATCGGGGTGCATAGAGGATTTATATTGGACCCCGACGCCCCCGAAAAAACAAGGGAGTGGTTGTACAATATTTGTTAGCCTATTTATTTTTCTATGGGTCTCTCGCTGTATTGCGTCCCTCAATATATATAGTGGATTTATTGGACCCTGACACCTGCGATATATTGAGTGGGTGGTGTATATATGTATGCGTCCATATAAGTCCAATATACAAAGTCAAGTGCCTTCAACCCCGAGAAGTGTGTAAATTCAATGCATACGGACACCCTGAAGGGCCTTATTGCATTTATAATCTAGATCAAACAGTGGATTTGAAGAATAAATCATGTTTAGGGCACAGAGTTATTAGTTTTTTTCTTAAATATCCTTACGCCAATAAAGTAGTCCCATTTTTAACTTTGAACTACACACTAAGTTAGTTTTATTTATTAATTTTATCGGAACATGCAAAAGAAAGTACATCTGTATTTCTGATATTGTGGACATTGCCATGAAAAGATAGACCATGGGGTGGAGTTGAGACAGCACTGAGTTATTTTCCCTCCCCTGTCACTGACATTGCAGACACACTGAGCTGAACAGACGGGAGGATTAAAAATAAATACAACGACGTCTCGGATTTCAGTAGTTTTTCAAGGTGTGTCTCAGAGGGGTGGATAATATGCAGAAGTGTCTTCTGTTTTTCTGTAACATTTACAAACTGCTAAAAATACATTCTTTTTAGTGCAAAGTCTGGTGACTGAGTATAAAGACAGCGATTTTTTTTTGTTTTTGGTATTTTTTATTTGTATTTTTATTGCTATCTTCCAGTTTATTTAATTGTTCTTCATCCAAATCGGCATGTCTACTTACTACTGTGCAGGTAATTGGTCATTCAGTTTCATAGTTACAGCTGTACATCTGTAAAAGCAATTCTGTGATTCAGCGCAGTGATTTAGAATATGTGGCAAGGTTTCAGCTATCCATATCCATCCAATATATGGACAGCTGGAACCTTGCTCGACCAATCACATTGCTTCATGTTCCATTGCCAGCCATGGATTAAAAATCTATCGATCGCACCATAGAGTCCTGCTCAATGTGAAATGTCAAGCAGTTGAAAGCCATCTACACCTTAAGTGGCTCTTTTGGCACGTTGGGACTAGTTATTTGATTTCTGTAGCTATGTGATTTAGATCTACACACAGTAGACTATATAGACTGTGTGTGCAATATCACATATTTTATCACATAATATCACAAGGTTTAGAAGCATCAGATTTATTTGTTAAATTGTTGCTCTAAAACCCCATTACTGTTCTAATGGATATCACTTTTTTTTTCTCTCACATTTCTAGAATCGTGCAATGGCATGTTTTTTCTTTTGGAACCCTATTTATAATCTGATACTTTTATCTGGCATATGCCCTGTGCTGTAAGCATCTTTAGTAGCTTTAAAAGATTCCTTCAGTCAGCCCCCAATAATGTTTGCTTTCATGCTCTTTAAACATTCTGAAACAGGTTTGATATTTCTTGTTAGCATGGGGTCCTGTGGTTAGCAGAACATGTCTCATAAAAGACATCCGTTCTTTTTGAAAATGCTTGTTCTTTTTGAAATTGCTTGTTCTTTATTCCTCTTAGGCTGTCACACATGTGTAGTCTGACAGAAGGTTTTTTTTTTTTCATTGTAGTTATTTTATTTTTGTTTGTAGCAAAGCACAACTCCCATGGTCCTTATGCACAAACTAAACTTTAGTTGTGTAAGAGCATCATAAGAACATAAGAAAGTTTACAAACGAGAGGAGGCCATTCGGCCCATCTTGCTCGTTTGGTTGTTAGTAGCTTATTGATCCCAAAATCTCATCAAGCAGCTTCTTGAAGGATCCCAGGGTGTCAGCTTCAACAACATTACTGGGGAGTTGATTCCAGACCCTCACAATTCTCTGTGTAAAAAAGTGTCTCCTATTTTCTGTTCTGAATGCCCCTTTTTCTAAACTCAATTTGTGACCCCTGGTCCTTGTTTCTTTTTTCAGGCTGAAAAAGTCCCTTGGGTCGACACTGTCAATACCTTTTAGAATTTTGAATGCTTGAATTAGGTCGCCACGTAGTCTTCTTTGTTCAAGACTGAACAGATTCAATTCTTTTAGCCTGTCTGCATATGACATGCCTTTTAAGCCCGGAATAATTCTGGTCGCTCTTCTTTGCACTCTTTCTAGAGCATCAATATCTTTTTTATAGCGAGGTGACCAGAACTGAACACAATATTCAAGATGAGGTCTTACTAGTGCATTGTACAGTTTTAACATTACTTCCCTTGATTTAAATTCAACACTTTTCACAATGTATCCGAGCATCTTGTTAGCCTTTTTTATAGCTTCCCCACATTGTCTAGATGAAGACATTTCTGAGTCAACAAAAACTCCTAGCTGTCTTAAGAGAACTGGTAAACACTAAAATGAATAATGAGGCAAAGTATTAGATTCAGAGTGTTTGTGGTGATAATTTTAAATTAAACAAATTACAGTAATTACAGCTGTATGACCTTAAAGTATGTCATTCAGTTATTTGAAAGTCAATAGTGATAAGTTTGGAGCTGAATAACGTTGATTTGATACCACACACTATTTACAGATTTCCACACATACAGTAGGGGTCTATTTTAACAAACTAGTTGTAGATCAAATTACTGCCACTCTTTGTATTCATTCTGATGGTGTTTTTCACTCCAGATGATTTAGTGACCCTCCTAAAACCTTTACTACAATAATAAAACATAAGAATTAATTATCTGAAAAATCCTGATTTTAGGGCTGCAGTATTAAGATCAGCCACTGTTTAAATCCTTAAAACAAACCCCATATCAATTTTACTTGCAAACACACCATCCCTCGGGACAGTTTGACTGAATGTTGCCAAAGAACAGGACAATAATGCAAACTGAATCCACCACATATTGACTTATTGTTTTGCAGAGAACCAGAGACCAGAGATCCTATAAATGGCATAGCTGTGAAAGCAGGTACACATGGTCCTCCACAATGAAATCTTTATCTTTTCTTCGTCCCCCTGGGCGGATAAGTGCAGAGCAGTGCATGCTCAGCCGGAGATCCCTGCAGTGCAGTTCAGTGCTGTACTGAACAATTTTAATGTTCAAACGATCGCAGGTTCCCTAGTGTAAAATGACTCACAGGGGCTTGTTCTAGATTGTAGTGCTGCACTGTAACCCGAGTGATTACTCTTGCCTCGACTTGAACAAGAGGAAGTGTTCAGTGCATGTTTTCTAACTTTGGAAGCCAGGGGAATTGTGGTGTGAGTGAAAACACAGCGAAAAAAGCACTCTAATTAAACATCTTTCAGGAAGGCTTCATGAGGTAGTAATAACTAGATGGTTCTGCATTTAATTGTGAAAGCCCCAGATTCTGCAAGGACTGTGCAGTAACCCTTTATGGACTTCTAACATCTTTCAGCTTTAAAGGCTATGCTGTCTTAGGCTGTTCCGCTTGTCTGTCTTTAGAATTTAGTGCGTAATGTCAGAATACGTCTATATAGTTTCATACTGTATGTGTTAAACGGCTATCACCATAAACACTTTCAGATCTGCTGGTGTGGTTTCTATAGTGACTAGCATGCATAAAATGTACAGTATATGCTCCTTTTGTGTTTTGTGTTCTTTATAAGAATATCTTTGTATTCCTTGGAAGGGTTCACCATAGAAAACATTGTGGGGCTGTGCTTTCCTTGAATTGTACAGCACAGTATGGCTTGAGACATACTTGGAGTCTGCTTTGACATTCTTTTGAAAAGTGTGAACATACAGAACATTTTTTTGGAATTTCCATTGGTAATATAATTCATTCAAATAATGCAAATAGTAGCTGTTCTCTAAAGTTTGACACAAAGTAAGGAATACACTAATTCCCAAATGTAATGTTTTATTTAGTGTACTTTTGGATACTTTATATACTTATTGATATATCCTTATAGTAGAAACCTGTTCATATTCCCTTACATCTGAAGGATAATGGTGAACGAAGCATTCCCAGCATAGCAAAAGAGTACCTACACTAATAATATGGACTGTCGGCAGCTGAAGAATTATTTGAAATTGTCAAACTATTTTTACTCTAATTTGAATTCGCTTCTCAGAGGTGCCCCCTCCATTTCTAATAGCAAGATTAGTTCAGTGCTGTTTAGAATTCTTCAGTTTACAGGGCTGTAGATCTGTGATTGTATGTCCCATTAAAGGTTTAGCTTTCAGCAATCAAGCTCAAGTAATTGCCTTGGGGTGAAAAAAAAAAAGAAACAAATTTGTCTTTAGATAATTATTTCCTTTTGTGTGGCATGCTTAAATTGACCTAGAAAAATATAATGATTTGTATTAATTTGCTTGCATCTGAATCTGTTAAGTGCTCAAACTTCTCCCTGTCTTTCCTTTTGCTCATAAATGAAATTGAGGAAAATAATATTACCATCAAATCCTAGCTTTCTTTCACAATAAAAAGCCCAACAGGACACAGAACGTTGTTTGTTTTCTATTTTTATAGCAGAATAAAAGCTAATATGATTTATTAACCATGGTTTAAAACATATTATAAAGCCACTGATCTTGAAGTCCAGTTTCAGTAAATTCTGACTGAAGTTCCATTAAACTTTGTTACAGGTTTAGACATTATTTTAGTTTTAATAGATTAAATATAAAACCTGCTTTTTGACATGCTTTAAAATATGATTCTAAAATTGCCTGACTTCTTACAAGCATTGTTCTGCTGTTATTCATCTTAGTGGTATTTTACTATACAGCAAACATATAGTCTATTGTATTTTTATAAAGTAAGTAACCACAATTAGAACTGAGATCCTTCTGGGTTAGTATTTAGTAAAGGACTCCTTTAAAGTATTTGCCAATTGGGGTTGTGATGACTGTTGCAATTGTGTGCGTTAGTTGGCTTTATAGATTTGTACTGTTTATTTTCATGCTTTTTAGGGGATAAATGTTTGTGGATAGAAATTGTAGTTGTGAAAAACATTTTCTTTGTATTAAAAGTATTCCTCACACAGTAGGAAGAGTCAAGCATTTCTCTCATGTGTTTCTCATAGCCTCTTGTGCTCTCCATATTAAAGCAATTTATGAAGGTGATGATTAATTACATCATTAAGGAACTTGCCAACACCCACAAAGCGCAGGAGGACATATGTTTACCACATCAATTTGGGGTGCACTGGGGGCAGAGAGCATGGCAGAATTAGGCCACATCATCTTGGCATACAGCTGCCTGACCTCTGAGTAGTAATTGATAGTACAATATCCACCACTTACACTGTACAGGGCTATTTCAGGTAGCCATTTATATTAGACAAATAGTATTTCAGGGTTCTCGCCAGAGCTGTTGAGCGTAACGGGCTAAGTTGTTATCTGGAAAAATTACGCAGTATTCAGGCCGTTGTGCTGTGTTTTTAGTTTGTGTAATGGCCAAAAAATAACAATAATCCTTGGAAAACTTTAGTCACTTAACAATACTATAAACAAGCTATAAACATACTGTTTCAGCAAAGCAAAAAATGTGTATTTTATTTGAAATGCCATATTTAAATGCCAGACCCTACCATTTACAATACACACATTATATTTGAATTGCACTGTAACTCTGATTCCAATTTAATAAATGCCAAACTTAACTCTACGTGATAAAACGTCATTACAGATTACAAGATTAATGTGATTCATAATATTAGTAGGATTGTACAGTCACTACTGTGTTTAAAAAAAACACTTTTTTTAAAATGTTATTTTACCGTGTTCTTTCACTTGTGATTACTGACAGTAATATTGCAGTGATTCTGACATTAAAACTCAATACATCAGAGTGAGATGAATCCTTCTTTTTAAAATAACAAACGTGTTTATTATTTAATTAAATTATTCCTCTTTAAAATCCACTATTTTACTATTTTCAAAATATATTTCTACACATTTTAAAGAGATAGCAAAAAAAGCTGTGTGTTTTTGGCTTGCTATGTGAAAATGGTCATTCGGGACCAGAGGGTATGTTTGAAACCACGACTGCTTCATCTCCCTGTGATTAGTACCACGGTCATATTTTAGTTGTGTGCATGGGCGACTGGTATTCCTTAGGATACATCTTTCGCAACACGATTCTGGTAATTGTTCTGTACAATTTGTTTTATAAGATTTTTTTTTTTTCCGTTTGGATGCCGTGTTTTTTTTTTGGTTTGTTTGTTTGTTTTTTACAAGCAGCGCCTTCCATTTCTAATTAGAGCCTCTGTCCTCCCATAAACACAATGTTTGTAGCATGCCTATTTAACTACAAATAATCCAATACAACTCAAATGTAGAGACTACTACTATGCAGTAGGCTACGATTTAAAAAAAAAAAAAAAAATGACAGTCGTGAATTAAAAAAAAAAGTTTAGAAAACCTAATATTTATGCTATTTTTGAAAAAAAGAATAAAAACAATACTAATTATATCCACAATCGTAGGGCATTCTTAATGTTTTGAAATGTAAAAACAGGTTTTTCAGTCAGACAGAAACGATGACACTTTGGCAAAAATCTAGTTTCCCCCTCTGTGGAATGGCGTCCATGTGTTGCTAGGGAGTATGATGTAGACTATGCAGCTACCGGCTGACAACCACAGAATATTATATATGCTGACAACCACTTCCACAAAGCGTAAGCATGTGCATGTCCTGCCTCGCCTGCAGGGGGTTGCGAGGATCTCCATTTCTTTCACTGTCCCTGCCCCGCCCACACCCCGCCCCCGCCCCCTGCTTTTGGACTGGGGAAGGGGATGGGAGTACTCTGTAAATAATGTGTGTTTGTAAACCTGTGTTATTCTTGTTCAGATCTGTTAGTGTTCTCTGTGTGTTTTGGTGCTTGTGTGACTTAAAGCTGAAAGACTGAATGTGTTTTAGTGTGTCACTGAGGGGGTTGGGAGCAGGTCTGACACGATCAGTCAGAGATAGGGAGTGTTGGACAAATGAGTGAGGAAGGGGAGGCACTTACGTGTGTCTGTGGAGATGATAGTTTGAAAGTGAGAAGTGGGATCTGGCAACGGGAGAATCGAGAGAGAGAGAGTTGAGTGGTTGAGTTGAGAGGAGAGGAATGAGAGTCATTGTTCACTAAAAGCTAAAATATTTATATAAATACAGCGGTTTCCTACTGCTTTGAACCACAATTATATCCAAGAAACCCCACAGCTCAGCGCTACAATATGTAAATAAATCCTGTTCGTCTGCAGGGCGTATGAACTTCAACCTCTGTCTCGATCTCCTGCTTGTCACTCAACAGACAACTACTCTTTCACTAGTATTAATATCCTGTATCTTTCTAAACAATGGATTAGGAGAGCTCCCTATTAAAAGCTGAATCTCAAAACAATAATAATATAGTACAGTAATTGTCACTGTGGTGTATAATGGTATTTAAAATTCATTTAAGATTCATTTATCCACCTTTTTACATATCCGATGGTCCCATCGCAGTCGGATAGATGACAGATTACTGTACTTTTTATTACATTCATAGGTTTTAATACATGTTTTTTTTTTTATTAGTGTAATGAGTGTCTAGGTTTTTAACCACATGTATGCGTGTTTGTTTTGATCACTGTACTGGTGATTGGGGGACATTTTGAATGATAGGTTATATGTCAACACAAATGCGCCCGTTCTAAATGCTTTTTTAAAAAGGGGTTTTATTGAAATTGTGTGAATTTGTCTATAAATGGTAATGAAAGACGATGGTTTATAAATGGTCTTAATGGAGAAATGTTTTGCTTGATTAGATACTGCATTAGTTAAACACATAAAATTGGAGACAGTAAGCCTTTAAATTTGCTTGAATTCTGCCATCAATTCTACAAGCCATATTCAGGGCTCTTTGACAGAGTCAGACCTAGTTTGTTTAGAGTTTCATTTGATTTCGATTTTTTTGGTTTGTTTGCAACTTTATACAGTATGGACCAAATTTATTTTGGTTTCGCATTGCCTTTTGCAAGTGCATCAGACGGTTGTGCTGTAGGGTATTTGGTTTCATAAAGATATGTGGCACTTTGTGTGGCTGATTTTTATTAAACTCAGATTCACTTGGCTCTTGGCCTTTGCATTATTTTGGGGTCAAGTGAACTAGAATCACCTCTTAATGGAAATGAGGCTTCCATTTCAAGTAAACTGCAGTATACTCTGCTTGTTTGAAAATATGAAATCTAGAAAAAATAAATGAAGCTTGCATTGTTGCATTAGCTAATTAACTGGGTTTGAAAGGACACTAGAAGACACTGCTTGTCTTATCTTATAACTTGGGGTCTAGTTAGTTTGTATATTTGTATCAGGCACATTCTGCCCAAGGCTGAACTGTTTTGTCTGGACTTCAAGTTGCATTGCAAACAATGCAGACGACTCCACTAAAGAACATACAGCGAAAGAAATGAAGTGAACAAACTGAACCAATGCTATTTTTGTGTGCAATCAGTTTGCACTGAGAAGGAAGGAGTGGGTATTAAACAAACTGCTGTTTGTTCCCGCTATCCTTTTAATTTCAAGCTAATGACTCTTGCCCTTGTGCCTTCCATTGTGACAAATCACTGCCAGTCACGAAAGGTTGGAGCAAATTGAACAGTTGCTGAGAAAAGATGACTGTTGAAAGTAAATGCAGTGCATAAACAGAACACTCCTGATCAAAGATTAGACACAAATGTAAGAGAACAAATTTAGTACAGAAATTGATAAAAATGTTGAACCAGTGGCAAGATGATTAATGTTAAATGACATGTTCTGTTGTCAAATGTTGAAAAAGGTGAGACTGATTTACATTTTTCACAAGACGTAGTAAGTTTGAATGAACTAACCGCAAATGGTGAATATTTTGGTTCAAGGGATAGTGATGTATATTACGAAAACATTGTACTGTACATGTAGATTTAAACATAATAGACAAACACACACTGTAGGGGTAGAGAAAGGCACAGACTTAACTGGCACAAATATCTTGGTCTACACAGTGTTGTTATTTTTGCTCAACTCCCTCTCCCGTTTGGTGTATGTTTACTATTCACGTCACAGTGTGTTACAACTAGCTTTACAGAGCTAGATCATAGGGGACCCAGCTGTTCTCACTCAAGGACTGATTATTTCATTAGTCTCAGCAGACCTGGCTGTGTGGAATAGGGTTTGGGGGCAGGGGTGGTGGCAGCAGTAGCAGCAGGGGTACTTTTAAGGGCCTTTGACCCTTGTGTGGCAGCTGCTCATGCAGTGACTGGTTAGACTGGTTAGACGTTTTGAGGTGGGTGGTGAATAATTTAAGTAAGTTTAAATAGACTGTAGGTGATCACTGTGGAAGAAGACTCAATTTAAAAAGAAAAAAATAATATGTTGAGCAACCAACATTTTTTAGCCTAGTAACAACAATGGAAGTAAAGATATTATTTGAAAAGTAATTTAATTTGATATAGCCTACCTGTTAAAAAGTTGGCTTATAACTTGACAGTGTTTAATGATTTCAGTTATTTCTTTAAATAAAATCAGAATAATACATTTTGCCGTAAAACTAGTGCAAAGTTGCACACAGACGGGTTTATTTTGTATGAAATAATTGGCGGTGACAAGCTTTTGGAGCTATGTTGCTGTGGAAATTCCCAACAACACAAAAGAAATGGCTATTTAAAATATCTATTCATAACTAGAAAAAAAGCTATTAACATGTGTACTGCTATTTAGCTATGAGCAGCTTTTGATATTTACTGTTTGTGTCTGCCAAGAAGACAAGCACTGGACAGAGCTTGCATTTCAAGTATATACAACAACCGACCTTTGCATGGAATGCTAATGGATATACATAATAATAAAGTTTGGGTAAAATAAAATCTTCTGTAGCTAATTAATAAGTGACACCCTTTAAGGTATTATAAAGGCATACCACTCATTTGGGCAGAGGAGGTGCCAAAAGTCCGTTCAGTGGTTTGGTGCAGCTCTAGTCATTTTGTTATTCTTTGTTGACTCAGTTCCCCAATTGTAAGAGTAGCACACAAGCTCAGCTGGGTTTCTGGGGGCCTGGAAGTGGGTAGCTTCTTTTCTTAAACCTATAGTACAGCCACCCCTACAGTTTAGTGTCAGCTGCAAGGCACTTCAGAGACTGCAGGTGTCCCTGGCTAAGCTTAAGTATGTGACATCTCTGTCCACTCAAAGAGAATTATGAGACTTAGCTAAACAAACAGGGTCAAGGTGGGAGATGAGAAACCATACTGCCACAACTTTGCTGGATCTGACATACATAATGCCTCAGGTTTCAAAACTGAAAAAAGGCAGTTGGCAGTTTAATTTGTGTTTGAGAGTTGAAATGTAGAGCATTGTTACTCTGCTGTAATTAGAACGTGGATTAAGATTATGTTATAACCGTAATCATTATCCAATGGAAAATAACCTTTCCAGGTCATATCACTTTGTTTGCTGCAGTGAAATAAGTTTATTTCAGCAGTATGAAGCTGTTATTAGCCTGGCAGAGTCCACTTGTCTAGATTTTATGGAGCAGAACACCATTTGGCAGAGAAATTCAATAAATACTGTAATGTGAGAGGAGTTGACATCCAAGGGCTAAGGGGGCACTTGGAGGGGGATTTTTCACCAACATTGTGTTCTACAACCATTCTGAGAATTTCTCTGATATCGCAGGAGCAGAAATATTTGTTATTCAAAAGTAATTTTTTTTTTTTTGGTTTGTTTGTTTTTTAAATGTGCTACAGACAGAAGTGGAATAGCTGTTAATGGTGAGTGACTGTGTTGTATCCAGATTGAGACATTCATTTTTGAATAAAAAGAAAAGAAAACACATTATGAGCCTTCTGAGCTTTTGACCCACCTGTTTAGCCAGTTCAACCGTGTCAGGGTTGTGTCAGTTTCATTTTTCTTGCTCTTGGCAAAGAAAGGAGTTAAGTGTCATTTTATGTCAGTGTTCATCTAATTTACCTAGTCTACATTGTAAATATCTGTTTACATAAAAAGCAAAAAAATAAATAAAATACTGACAAGGAAAGCTGTATTTTTTTTTTTTACACTAAATACATTAACAACATGTAACCTATTTGATATATAGTATTAGTCTCCAAATCAAAGAACGTGGTGCCAAACAAACTGAATACATAATTAGGTCACTGTGTAAAGTAGCTGTATTGCAAAGTCTGCCCAACATATAAATAGCTTTTTTTCTAAACTCAAATTGATACAAAATATAGCATGAGGACAAAGAAGGAGAAATACATCTAGAAAGATAAACTCAGATTGGGCTGTAGGTTAGAAATAATACATACCAGTAATCTTAGGTATTCTATGATTTCTACATAACTACAGTAAATGAAGAGCAGTTGAAAAAGAACGATGCCTACCTAACTATAACATTTGTCCTGGTCCGAGACCTGCAGAGCAGCAGCCTTGAGTACATACGTAGTAAGTATGTGTCCTAAAATAGTATGTTGCTATTCAGAATGTTAGAAAAGGAGAAGCCAGCACTTTTACAAAATCAGTGAAATCCCTATTCATCAAGTAGGACCAATAGATGAAGTAAATATGTAGACAGCAGTGGTGAACTCCCTTCATTGTTGAAGAGTCCCACATGAGTTTCTTTGTATCATCTATGAACCTCTGGTTGTCTTGGTTTGAATACAATGGGTGATATGTGTTTGCCTGGGATAGTGGAATATGTTAGTGGCTACAGTGGGTTTTTTGGGGGTTCTTTTGGGTTCTTTTGGGGGGGGGGGGGGGGGGGTGTCCACCAAACGATGAAGAAGCACAGTTTGTGATTGCTACATTTTCAAATCAGCTCTGTTGTACTGGGGGAAACAGTTTTCACAAATCTTGCTTCTTTTCTGAAACTGTTAGGAATATATGTTATATGCATATTTATGAGAATAGTTATTGTATCACATTCAACTGGTCGTTTAATCATTTTTAATTTTTCATTTATAGCATTTTGCATTCTGAAGAATGTAATGTGTAGAAAAGTAGGTAATTTTAGTAAGCTGTTTAATGCAATGCTTTGTTCTAGCTTACTGCCACCATTTAACAGACATCTTGCTTATGTATCCAATCATTGTGCTATTAAAATAAATTGTGTTGAACAACCATTAAAAGAAAATAAAAATAAATCAGGTAGTAATATAAAGTTTAAAATACTGAGCCCCCTACTTTGTGAACAGTGGCTTGTCTCTTGGGGAGGGTGGTTACTATTAGCGATAACATTATTACATTTACTGCAGAATTCACAGTCCTTAATCTTGACTTGCCCCCCCAACCCTATTAAACGCATGAACTCTCAAAAGTGAACACTGTTTCACTGCTTCGCTCCTTCTTCAAATTAATGTAACTTGTGCTGTTATACAAGTTTTCAACCCGTGATGCAAGCTGTTCATCTGTTGTAAAAACAAAACTTTGATCAGTATGATGTGATTAACTGCTATTGTCAAGAATGCCAATACAGCACGATTTTATCTGACAGGATTAATTCTTCCCTTTGTTAAATCTTTATGACAATTTAACAGATACCAAAATGTACTGAAGTGGGATGGAATTTCGTAGATAACACAATTTATTATGACTTGGTGAAGGTGTTAGTCAGAAACGGATGCTGATTGAACAGAATTTAGTAATAGTGCAACAGCCCAACAGAGACTTGTCTGTCATGCTTGGAGTGACACACATTTGAGAGTATGACTGCAGCATTGTGGCCACAGTTGCCTATTAATTTTCTGTTTGGTAAAATAATGCAAAAATCCAGATGGATGATAATAACGTTTGGAGCATCTGCCAAATGTTGAAATAATCTATTGTTGATTGATTAATGAATTGCTATTCAAAGATTCTTTTTTAATAGTTACCCTCATTAGCCAAAGAAGACCCTAGTCTTTGGCTTCTTTCAGCCAGTGTTTCAAGGTCGACTTCCCCTCCTCCGTCAGTGTTAAGAACCACAAAGCAGCAGGCAGGTGTATCCCGTCTAACAAAGCATGCAACAGCCTGTACACCATGCTGGTATGCAGACAGGTGGACAATGCCCAGCATTCATTCTGAAAGGCTTTTGACTCTGTGACCAGCTGCTCCAGAGGTGAAAATTATTCTTACCTTGCCATGTGTTAGGATGAAGTGGCAAGCACACAGGCAGCAAGTGTGAAGGCAGCTGCAAAAGAGTAATGGTCTTCATAACCACACATTTATCACTTCATAGAAAGTAATGTGACACCTTTCTAATCTGAATATATTTCATTCTGCTGTTATATTATGCAGTTTTGGCCTCGGAGAGGAACTGATGACCCTCTCTGAGGAGACCATAATTCATACTGAAGTTGGAAATGGCACCTAACAGGCTGTAATTAGATAAAGATGAAGTTTCATTCTATTGGCAATCGTGGATGTTTTTCTGCAGAAATTTTTTTGGCTTTTCTGAATGCCGCTTGCCCATCTTTTTTCGCAGCAAAAATCGAGGTAGATATTTCTGCTGTAGATCTTAGATACAAAGAGCAGGACTCAGACTTGTTTGATGAGCTGGAGTCAAATGCGTCAGTAGATATCTCAGCATCACACAATAATCACTTTAAAAGTGCTTAACATATCTCTGTCTGGGGGCTCATTTTTAAATCGAGAAAACTTAATTTTGCACAGACATGAAAATATATTCTCTGTAATCACCGGAATACGTAGTCTTGTAGTCCTAGATTTATTTGTCATGTTTTTAACTGGACCTTTGCAATTGCAAAGGAGTGATGTCCAACAACTTAATTATTTCAATACACTCAAAGTATGTTTATGTAAGTATTGTACAGTTTGTAGCTATATTTCTATCTGTACATCAATAGGCTGCTTGCTGTATATGTAAAAGTGTATAGTACATACATAGAGTAGAGAGTAGCACATGGTAGTCTGCAATGTATGTTATTCCTGTTAGCTTTTCAACAAGCTTATGTGATATCCTGTAACATGCTGCTGTTGTTGTTGTTTTGTGCGGACGGACGAAAGCTGTCCAACATTATTATTTATTATTTGAGACCGGCGAAAAGCCGGTCTTATAAAATGTAGCTGGCATGGATGGAGTTAAATCCCCATCCCGATAAAACCCGTGGGAATGTGGCTGGAGCCTTAATAAGATAAATGATTAATAGGTAATTAAGGCTCCAGCCACAGTATAAAAGTGGGAGGAAAAAAAAGAGAGTTGACAGTGAGAGTCAGTGCTGCCTGGAAGCGAACCAAGTTACTTGTTTTTATAAAATAAATATAGTCAGTGTTTGTGTTTGTTTCGTTTGGCCAATGTGCCCTTTCTTTTGTGTTTTGTTAAACTGTTTTGCTTTTATAATTTAGTAAATATACTGCTGCGTCAGTTTCGCTCCGTAGTGCATGTGTTATTGTTTCATTTCCCTGGTCTGACGTCAACACTGCAACCCTCATGGCCACACGTGCACATTATAATGTTACATTTAGCAGAATGCACAGCGGTTTACTTTTTCACATTACCTGTCCATGTACTATAATCCTGAGAAATAGTGGGAGATCATGCAGTCGCAGACAAAAGTATTGGCACCCTACACTTACTATAAGATAATTCAAGAAAACATGTTGAATACAAGCATTTACAGTGAACATTAGCCACTAAGTAATATGAGAAAATACACAGTTGCTGGTAGTTTAACAGACAATGTGTAATATTTGTTCATGACAAAAGAATTGGCATCTTTACATTAAAAGTATGTAACAATTTAATATAACAAATTTATATATATATATATATATAGAGAGAGAGAGAGAGAGAGAGAGAGAGAGAGAGAGAGAGAGAGAGAGAGAGAGAGAGAGAGAGGTGGCAGGGGAAGGTCAGATTCATCCCTGCCTAAAAACATGTGAAAATGCACATTTTGTTTGATTTAATTGCTTTTGTTTGTATGATTGCATTATTTGTTAATTGTTTACTTATCACCTGCACCTGCAATTATTAAAAATTAGAGCCAGGTACAGGATATAAAAGGGGACGCGTCAGCCTGCTCGAGGCTGCTGCTGCTGTGGAGTGTAGAGCCTGACTGGAAGTCGTAAGGTCTGTTCGAAACCTACGTTTGGTTTTACAAAAATCAGTGTTAGTGTTTTGTTGTCGTGTTGTGCCAGGTAAACAGCTTAGCTGTCCTGTGTGTTAGTCAGGGACCTGCATATGTTTAGTTAGTGCTTTGTTTGTTTGATTTATATTTTAATAAAAGTTCACATAAGCGCTTTAAAAATCTAAGTTTTTATCTCTGGGTCACATTTTTAAAGGGGCACGAACCCAAACTACGGCCAGCCTGTTTACTATATATATATCGCCTGAACAGCAAAAAAAAAAAAAAAAAAATATCCAAGATTAACAGCCAAGGACTTAAAGATTTAGAAGAATGAGGCAAAAGAGTGCATGAAAGAACTGTACAAAGGGACCTGAACCCAGAACAGTTGTATACATGTAGACCTTGCTGCAAACCACTTTTAAAGAACATTGTATAAAGCAAATCATCTAAAATTTCACAAGAAATGTAAACACGAATCTGAAGTATTCTTCAACAAAATTATCTGGTCCAATGAGACTAAAATTGACCACAGTATGTTTGAGAGGAAATAAAGTGAAATCCTTCAATGATAAAAAAAAATGTATATACAGCTAAACATGGAGGTGGTACGATCATGATATGGGAGTGTTTTAGCAGTTAGGGACTGGAGACATTCATGTGATTGAAGAGCGAATGAATGCAGCCATGTATCAAAACATTCTAAAAAAAAAGTACACTGATACCATCTGCTCGTAGGCTGATTGGCAGACAGTTTCTACAACAACATCCCGAAGCATACGGCTAAGTCAACTCCAGAATTCTTGAAGAATACAAAGATATGTATTTTGATATAGATTCTTGTTTGTTAAATTACTAGAAATTGTGTATTTTACTTTGTTTTATTAAAAATTGGTCTACTAAATGATTGTCCTTAATCTGTTGCCTTGAATTGTAGTATAATAAGCGTTAATTGACAATACTTCATTTTTTTCTGCAATTGTTTTGTTTATATTGTCATGATTTAGCACACTGGTTTCATTGGTTCCAAGTTTTCTTTTGTGATTGTTCGGATTACTGTGGTTATGCAGGAGGTACAGTACATGTTTGTGGTTAGCCTGAGGGCACTGTGAATAAACGCATTCCTACTCAATTTCCACAGGGTTTGTATTTCAGATTCTTATTCCTTGTTCGGAATAAAGAAAGAATGACATTTATTACTTCTATCATCAATATTTATATTTAATTGCTGGTGGAAGTTGTACTTTATTGTTTATGCTGACCTGTTAAATACAAACAGTAAAAAAATAGTAATGCCTTTCAGTTTTACTATGTGTATACACTGAAATGCTTAGATTGTCTATTTGGCAAAAAAGAAAAATAATAATAATGGATATGGTACGAAGGATAATCAGATGTGTATTTTGCCATTTGTGTATTTCCCTTTTATTTGGTCTAATCTGCAGTCACAAGTTTCATTCATTTAGGTCACAGTATCCTTTATCCAATAATCCATTTTCAGTAGCACTATTCTGTGGTTTGTGCAGGCTATATGGAGTGAGTGCCATAAACCTGATAGCCAGTAACAATATTTCTGGATCTTTGCCATTGTAGTGTTTCATCACAATTTGAATATTACTGTACTTACAAACTGAAATAGTATGAGATTATACAGCATAATGTAGCCACAAGATCACTGATAGTGACCTCTATAAAGTTCAGCATACACAATGAAATTATTTCTTCCATCAGGAGTCGGTCATGTACATGTGTGAGTAAATGAAAGCTTTTTCTACCTCTTGCATTAGTGCCCAGATGATTGTTAAACCGAAGAGAAATAAGTCAGTCAGAGAGGTTTACAGTGTAGGATTAGGATAAGGGTAGTGCTTAGTTTTAAGTGATGCAGCTCTGTTCCTTTCAGCAGAGCAGATTTTAAGGTAACAAAATCAGATGGAACTAATGAGCTGGGCTTTGGCTGAGAAGCTGGTAATACTGGAGCAGACAGATTCCTCCTTCTTGTGGCTACTTTAGAAAAAAACAGTAATGGTGCAGCTAAGCATTCCACAGGCTAGTTTAATTTGATTAAACCTGGGTTTAAGTTTTTACCCAACTTATTCTAAACAACAGAACAGTGTTGATCAGTGATGGTAAATACATGCATATTACTTGTCAGACATTTATAGTCTTTATATTAATAATAAACGATTCCTTCAGACATTCCTGTATGTTCTTCTGAAGACATTTGTCTGTGCTGTTATTACACCTCAGTTAGACAATGCTAAATGGACAGTGACTTTGATGTCCTCCACTTCCTTTGAACGATTCTATTGCTGAAGAATTGGAAGAATCTACAGTACATCGAGCATCAAATCATGTGTGATTTTTCAGGAACAAACTAGACATGCAGTGTATCGCTTACAAATAACAACAGTAATCAAACAAGTTCTCTAATAAGATTCCTTATTTTAGTTAATATCAAACTACAATCACTGATATTTCTTTTGTTAAACAACATCTGTATTATCTGTGGAGTGTTGGAAGAAAAAAGCGAACACATGGTTTAGAAATAAACCCAAACTTCATTGTTATAAAAAGATGCATCCCAAACACTAGGTCTTGCTCTTTTCATATTGAACTATAATTAAACCTGCTCCATTTTGTAAGTTGCATGTAAACTTATTTGCTAGAGAATGCTGTAATACAGAAAGTTTGCACAGACAAGTTCACTACAGTACTGTTTGCTTTTGTTCTCATAGGTAGGAGTATTTTTATAAATAAGTAACCCTGGGGAGCGTTTTTTCCCCCCTACACCACAGATTTATTTGAGATGGCAGAACTTTTACACAATCTTCAAAAGAAAGCTGTATTTTATAACGCTGAAGTGGCTATTGATGATGTTTCAAGAAACAAAAGTGCCTGTTGTTAACAGCAAGTCTTTTTAAGTACATTCTCTCCAATTGGTATTGTTTCAGAATATATTGCCAGCTTCTTAATGAAATGCTCTATTACAATCTTTAAATGGGTAATTATAAAGACTTTATTCCCAAGATCCCGAGCTGTCTCTTCTTTAATGGCACATTGGCTCATGGAGAGAAGCCAAAATAAAAAATAAATAAAAAAAAACTTGCGAGGTGAACAACATTCTTCATTATTGCACTTTTAAGAGAAGATCTTTGCTAGCTCTAATAAAGTCTTAATGGACAGTGGCTGTGGGAATTCTTCTTTGATGACAGTCATAAATAAAACAATATAACTGCTGAACATATGTGTGCTAGTGTGCTGTATGAAACTTTTATTTCATCCTGGTACAACAGAAGACCAATTCTACACCATTATTTCTAAGTTTGGTTTTAGTGATTTTTTGTTATTATTATTATTATTATTATTATTATTATTATTATTATATTAATTAATTCTATTAAAAAGTTACCCTTTCCAGAAAAAAACCCCCACAAAAAAACAACTTCTATCTGCTTTATATATAATATTTTATATGTTTTAAACAGCTGTTTCAGTTATTTGGGGTAATACCACCAGAGATTACAGGGTCATGGGCATTGTTTCAGTAAAGAAAAATGTCTCAAATCAGACTATTTATAGCCATTTTGTTTTCTTAAAACCTCTTTCTTGACCTTATTATTAAGAGATAGTGAGGACAGGAAAGTGAATTATCCATAATGGCTTTGATGCTAATGTTGCTTATGGCTGATCAAGATGATGGTGTGTGCATGGCACATCTATTTGAATTATTATACCTGTTTATTTTGCGAAAAGCGAGATACTGGGCATTGTATGCGCGTTAGAAGGTTCGGGGTTTTATTGGCTATTTTGATTGGATCGCCCATAATACTTCCACCAATCAGAGGGTTGCATATAGTACTCGTAGCAATCCCACTCTCTGGCAGACTGGTATGTAGAGCAGGTTAAAGACGCGCCTGATAAGGGAAATAATGTGGCAGATATCAAAGTGGATATGAGAATGGCAGTGGTGAAGCCAATTTGCTTGAAAACATTAAAAGTAAATCGGACATTTCCATCAATAGATTTAAAAAATGTGGAATAGATCTGATGTGATCAGAAACCTACAGGCAGTATAAACTGTGCCTGCTACTGTAGTAGGACTGATCTTTTTTTTATGTGAAGCATTTTTTTTTATTATTATTTACAAGTGTTTAATTAAGTAACAGCCAAAATTGTTTGTGTCAGACTTGTTATTATAGTCGATACGTTGTCGATACAACTGTTAATGCAGGAATCATGCAGTTAGCAAAGTCCAGAAACAAAACGTTGAAACGTTTTGCACTGCATAAAACTGAGCTGATTTTGCCTATGCTTGCTAGTCCATTAACCAGTTTAAATCGATTTTGAAGCACATAAAAGCTTTCTCGTTTTGGCTTCAAGTACGGGACGGACGGATGAACATCAGGTACCACAGACAAGAGGAAGGGGGAAGCGGCCCAAAAACTCTGAGAACCACTGCTTTAGCCCATTCATTTGAAAGATCTTCTAATCAAGGAAACCATTCAACTGTTCACATGCAGCTGTAGTTTCTATTGCTTTCCTGAGGCTCATGCCAGGGATACAGCATCAAGAGGTCAGTGACTTTCCCTCGGTGTGAGAATGGCATTTAGATTGGATGAGACATTTTTTTGGAAGGAAATGAGGAAGCTGTTGGTGGCATACTGTACCCAATTTATGCCACAATTCTTCAGGGGACAATCTGCAAGTGAGTTAAGTTGACAATCTGTAAAGCCTGGTAGATTTTTCATTTGCATCAGGTAGTGTATTATGCTTTGCGATGCGATTTTACAAGATCGGCCGATCGATCGATCAGCTCACTTTTGTGATGCGATTCCCTAACGTCAGCTAATGTGCACCAGGCTTATGTGAGTGTATGTGTGATAGAGGGTTGTATTGCTTGTTTTCTCCTGCAAAGAAACAAAAATAAGTCGTTTTGAGTTGATGAGAATTTTTGATTTTCCTAGTTTATTTTTCCTTCAAACATGTTGCATTACACATATAACGTAAATGCTAGAATATGCTACTGAATATAGAAAATTAGGTTTCAAAGATCATGGAAGTAACTTAAGTAATCCTGGTTCTGGTTTTCATTTATAAAAATCTGTATTCAACAGTATCACAGAATATTAACACAAATGATCTTGCAGTATCTTAATACTAGCATCTAAGATTTTGTACATTTTGGAAAAGTATACAATATTTTGTATTGCTGCTTTCATTGCATCTGTGTTGGCTGAGTCAAACATCCAGGATAAAACAGAAGTTAGTGAGCTCTTTTTCTGGCAAACCACCAGAAAGAATTACATGTTGCAAAAAGCAAAGGCTGGAACAGGGGTTTTACTCCAATCTATACTACACTGTTCTACCCCTTTACAATCTTTTAAGAGGATGACTCGTTGACATGAAACAGATCTGATTTGCTGGGGAATCCTGTTCCAGCAGCAGGAATATGCAGAAGGTTGCATCACGCTTTTGATAACCACCATGGAGCCAATGGGATAGCCAATCCACCCAAAGTGAATTAGAAAAGTATAAAGGGCCTGAAATATATGTCTCTATTTTCCTTGGAGAGAGCTACAATGTGTTTTAAAATGTTAGTGATTCTGTTCTTTATTTATTTATTTTTTGATTGTACAGTACCACCAGCAATTTGCTATATCGACAGCACTGCTCAGTTTGTCTTCATTTTATTCATACTTCTAATTTAATGATAATATCCCCCTTCCCACCACAAGGTAATTCCAACAATGTCCTAAAATAGATTTTTATAGCAGTACACAATGTAATGGTAGGGATATTATATGGCACTATGCTGAGGGAAACATTGTGACAAAAGTCATAAGTTGCCTGTTGGAGGTATTATTTACCATGCAACGACAGGTACATTATTTCCTGTATTGTAATTAACTGGAGAGAACTCCAACTGAAATGCTATGCTTTTCACAACTATAATCCCGGTTTAGCTAAGGGTATATCACACCAAATTGGCATTTAGAAACAGTAACAGCAGACACTTGGCATTTTAATTATAACATAAAAGTATGAACCCACCTTTGTGCAACATTCAAACTGGTACTGCCTTGAACGAATGCAGTAGCTATAATTGCTGAACTCTAAACCTAGAGTATGGCTGTCGGCAATTTTTTCCATCGTTGCCCTCGTTCTGTCATCCTCCTACAATGGCGTCCCATGCAGCTACACAAATAGAGCATGGCAACAATTGCTTTGATTGCTTGTTATTATTGGACTGTGTGTGATATTTATTCCTTATAAAAAGTGCAGAATCTCAATGCATTGAGTCTGTGTTTCCCCCTCTTTTTTATCTTGATGAGTACAGTGCCTAAAACCATGTCATCCATTATGCAGTCTAAGGTAGTCTTCACAGATGGCTACATTAGAGCCAAGAGCATTTTTCTTACTTACTACTTTATCTAAGCACACTGGCACAGGATTGTACTTTGGCTTGGGGTTCTTTAGAATGTCACGTACATTTTTCTAAAATATGACTGCTGTTTTTTATTTTATTATACAAATGATAATATGTGGCTAGTAGCTACATATGATTAGTGAAAATTCTCATACATTGTTTAGATAAGGCTACAGAGGTTCATAAGTGGAGGGGGGAGTGCAAAAATCAAATAAACTACATTTAAAATGGGATTTTAGTCATCTGATGCTTAAAACACAAATCATTTAGCATTGCAGATTTTTATTTTGTATGGGGCGTTGCATGGTAGAGGTCAGTAGAAATGTTCCAAAGTAGCTAAAAATTATTGCTGTTGCCTTTTCAAGTTGACTATAAATACTGCACCACAGAGTGTGTGCAATAATTCAACATGATGGCAGAAGTACTTCATTGAAGACTTTTATTGAACTAAGCAGCTGTAAGAATAGTTACCATGGTAAGAGTCAGTAAATAGAAAGTTTGTATTGAGACAGGAGGAAGCTGCAGTAAATGTGATGTTTATTAATCAAAATATAAAAGCACTATAGATTGTAAAGTAACAGAACTGCTCATATAAATACAATCTGTACATGGTTGCTTATTCACGTTGTAATTTTTTTTACTGATACAGTATATGTTTTTCCATTAGCCCATGGCATTAAATTAGGCCCTGTTTTGAGTTGGCCACAGCAATGCAGTTGTTATTCAGTAGGTGTTATGCAACAATTACTATCATGTATGGTGGTGGTTAGAGACAGCAGGAAAAGGAAAAAAAGAAACTTACCTGATTTCCTTGCTTGCAATAGGAGTTTCAAGCTAATGGGTGCTGTTCTTTCAGAACATTGCCCATCTGTGTGCATTAATACAAGGGAACGAAGAATGAAAAGAAACCCTAAAGACCTAGATCACTGAGCAAAGTGATGGTGCATTGTTTATTTAATGGAATTTGTTTTAATTCAACACAGCTTCAATCTGGAGCCAGAGATACATGTTAATGAGGGGAACAATGCTCATTTAACCTGCTCCACTGGGCAAAATCAAGCCAGAGCAGTCCATTTACATATCAGATGGGTACAGACTTCAGGGATGTTGTGCTGTTAGAGACAGAAATATGCAACTCCTCCAAAAACAAATGCCAGCAGTTAGAAACAGTGCATTTCAAAGAGGTCAAACTGGCATTTGTGTAGAAATGTCTGTACAGTAATTACAATAAAAAGCACCCTCTTATGACATTTCTGCAGTATCTGTGATGCTGTTAAGCTTTAAAATATGGCATTTAGTTCAGCCTTTGAGTTTATGCTGGCTGAATTAATTATCATAAGATACTGTATTTGTATTAAGTGTTTAATGTAAAAAGTGACCTGTATTTTTGTAATCAAATCAGTCATGAATTTGAAATTATTATTGCTGTTGTTTTTTGAAAAGCATAACTTTAACATAACATAACTTAACATAATTTTAATAGAACGTGAACCACTCTACACATACTTTGTGAATAGTAGTAATACAGGTGCACTCCACTTACGGACTGCAAGGGACAGTGGAAATCAGTACTTTATAAGAAGTATGTTGTAAACACAGTTTGAAATGCTGTATATAACTGCAAACATAAGTACCTTAAATATTTACTCTCTGTAGACGCGTCATAAATGTTACAAAATCTTCGTTGTCCCTGTCAAATGAATACCGGTAAATATCAGCAACACAAGAAAGCTTAACTGCCAAAGAACTGGAGTTTATTATTTTTTTTAAAAGATGCCCCTGTGGACCTTACAATTTATAAGTAGTACCACTTTACGAATGTATATTTTCGCTAAATGTTAAAATTGTATACCATATACATTTAAACTGTACAACAACCGTGCCAACAAAAACATAGAAGAATAAAAGTAAACAGCAACTGTTTTCCTGCCTGATGTCACAAATGCCGCTGTGACTGTCATTTACTGTCCTGGATGTACCTTATTTGCACAAAATATCTACCTTGGGAACAGGAAAACTCTACAAATTAAACAGTACTGTATGTATTAAACTATGTATTAAACAGAAAAGACCTGCCTGTGGAACAGGAAAACTGTACCTATTAAACAGTGTGTACACTATAAACCCGAGTAATTCCCCGCTGTATGGCAGGGACATGCCTCCTCAACACGTTGTAAATGGAACGCTGTTCTAACAGGATCCGTTATAAGTGGAGTGCATCTGTATTGTAATCCATTAGTAATTATCTGTTTGCATTAGCATGCACATCAGTAACAGCAATTTATCAATACTCAATTAATAAAGTGCAGCTTTCTGCTTTAAAGGTTATTTTGAAAAGAAAACTGGTCCACTGGGGCAGTTTTGAATTATGCCAAAGTATATGTTGTCCTCTTTTAACTGAGTACAGTATGTTCTGTATGCTTTATTACATTTGAGTGCAGTGTGAAACATACCTGCCTGTAGAATATGCTTATTAATCATCATTTAGTAATCAATCAATACAAAAAAATTCTAGGTCTAATACTGTGTTTTTAGGTGTTTTATCTTGATTTGATGAAGTCAATAACGATTCAGCTGCCACCTGCATTTGTATGACAATGACTAAGCCCTTGGACTTTACTGAAATCTTACAGTTGTTCAAATTGCTTTATACAGCACAGTGTGCTGGAGCCTGCAGCCACTTGCATTCATTTTATTGTGATTTTGGACGTGTCAGAAAATGAGCCGATATAGGATATGGAAACAAGGCATCTCTTCAGTGACCAGTATGCTGCCCAAATGGTAATCTGTAGCAAGGCATCTTTAGTTGTCAGCATGAATGATTTTTGGAGGAGCTTTAAAAAAGAAAGACTTAATCACTCTGAAACTCATAATTATTCTTTGGTGGTAAAGATATCAATTTTTTGGCTGGTTGATGGTTTTTGTTTTAATAAAATACATAGCTTTGTGAATAGCCAGCTAAAGCAGAGAGGGAGACAAGAGAAAGGGCTTAGGCATTGTTGCTGTGCTTGTAAAACCTATTGCACAAAATTGAGCGTGAAAAATGTATTCCAAGATTGAATCTGGCGTGTTATCATAAAAAGCATTCAGCATTAATTTGGGGACATGATATAGGTCTGGGTGTTGCAGAAATGGACTCTCCCATTTCTGTGTTGGTAAGGCTGGCATAATTTCAAGACCAGTCCCTCTTTAGTCACATGCAGCATCCAGTGTAAATGCACTGCTTATTTGGAAATAAAGAGAAAATGCATCTGGTTTTATGCTGTTTTCACCCATTTTTATTTTGTTCAATGATAGAAGGGAAGCTATTATAAAACAGTTGGCCATCCATAGCTCTCTAGGATAGAAATTGAGCCTGACAGGACTGATATCTCTTGGTCTTTGCTGTCATTTAAAGTAGCAGCATTAAGGAGGAAGCAAAGAGACAGAAGGGAAATGTGTGCCTCGACTGCCCCTGTGATGGCTCTTTTAGGACACAGATAGTGAAGCAGAACATACAAGCACAGGCATTGGAATTTGACTAGCTAATTAGCCTCCTCATTTGTGTATTTATTATTAGTTTTTAATTCCTTCTGGTACATTATGGGTGTGATGGGCTATTCATGCTACCAATTTGCAAAGCCCTCCCGCCCCCGTTGCCTTTTTTGCTACATGCAATATGGGTACCAACACTGCATTAATAATCTCAATGCTTTTTTTTCAATGCCACGGGCAGTAGCTGTCACTTTTTTTTTTTTTTTTTTTCATTTAAGGCGAAAAGGCATCTCTTTTGAAACAATGTAATGTACTAAATTTGAAGTTAAAAGAAGACTAAGAGTAACATTTAAATTATGCCACAATAAATTTAATAGATTTGAAGATATGGGCTAATAGTTGCTAGAGTTCATGAAACAGCCTGTAGTGGTACTGTATCTTCTCAATGGACCTCAGTCTCAAATACTATAGATCAAATAAGCTCCCCTTTGATTTAGTTACAGGGCTCATGAACGGAATATTGTATTACTTTATGCTGATGGATCTTTCCTGGGAAACCTGGATGCTTGAGCCCTTAGCGATCAAGTTCTTGTCTGGCAATTGCTACATGACCCAGGGGGACAAACATTTAACTTAAACAGATGGGTTAATAATGAGCCTTCTTTATCTTTGCGATGGACATATTTTCAAACCTTATAAAAAGAAAGTAACCAGCTGCTCACTGAATGTCTCATACAAAGATATTTAGGAGTGGGTGCTCTTATATAATAGTTTGGGTATTATTATTAGTAGTAGTCATAGTCGTAGTAGTAAGTAATAATAATAATAATAATAATAATAATAATAATAATAATAATAATAAATGATAATGATAATATGGAAAATGTTTTGCTTTATCAGGGGTGTGTTCAATAGGCAGAGCGCTCCAGAACGTTATGTGGTGCTTTCTATTGAACGACCTGCATACCGAAAGCGCTGCATAACAGGAGCTCAGAGCTGCCTCACTGGAGGTCCAAAATGGCTGACCTGTATTATCAGTGCGGTGGCTGCAAATTGTTTTTTTTTTTTTTCAAATTTGGGTTTGTTTGACCAACACATGTGTGATAAGTAATACTTTTGATGTAATTTTAGCTTTTTAACAAAGATTATGGTATTTTTTTAAAGTGACGATTGTACTAGAAAAGGAAACATGGACTATTTATAACTTGACAAATCTGACTTGTGCCTCAATATGTTAAACCACAAACAAGTGTCAGTAACCACTACATAAATACAGTAGTAATTGAATTAAAAAAATAAATAAATAAATAATTGCAAAACTTTTGGGGCGCCGCGAGAGCGTTTTGCTTATTGAATGCACCCCAGTTGTGCTACTGTATTTTGTACTTGTAAGCATTTATTTTATAGTAACAAGTATACAGTATTTAATAAAAGCATGTCTCAAAACGTTTTTACACATCAGCAAAAAGGTTACATGTTCTTTTCACAATGGCTTATTTACTCTTGGGGACTATTATAAATCTGCTGAAAGAATAAGTGACTGACAGTACCTTGAAGCTGCTCTGGTCCAATGTGAATCAACTTTGCAAATCCATTACATTTTGAATTAGTAGGCACTTATTCAGTAGTCATATCTTAGAGGGGTTGAAAGGACAGAGGGCAGGGAAATTGAGAACCAGAAGCTGATGTAACAGGTGGTGCTTTGCAGAGATTGGGGGCTGAGGTGAATCAGTGGGATCGTGATACTATAGCTGTCCATTTTCCTTGGGATTAGACCTGACATAACTTGACAATTTGTCCTTACTGTCAGCCTGGATTAGAACCATCAAGCATTATAGTACAGTCAATGTTTTTTTTGTTTTTTTTTAAACAAAAATTTACAGTAGTTGATTTACTCTTTAAAACGTGATTATTAAACAAAGATTCTGAAATTTCCAAATACTGGGCTTATTCACTGTGACTACTGAGTAATTAAAATAATGTTTTTTCAAAGCTTATTTTGATTTTTAAAATACAGTCTGGACTAGTTGTTAACTTCTTAAAGAACATTCTAGAACAGTTTAATGCATGTTAAACTTTATTGTATTCAGAAATATAGAAACATATCTGAATAAACATGTTTATCCTAATTAATGCCCAGTGTATCACAGTGGTCTAAATATGTTTAGGAAACTCAAGTTAATGTATTTTATTTTCAGCTATAAAATGACACATGGCTCAATATGAAACCTCACCTAAAAATAACATGCAGTCGATGTGTTTCATAATAAATGCATAGGTTTTTGTTAAGATCTACATGTCTATATGTTTTTTTCTAGGCTGTGAACACACTGCATCTGAGAACTCAGACCAGACTGACTCACTGTGGCCTATGAGCCAGTGAGAACAAAGCTGCAAAAGGATGCTGGTGCCAAGCTGTCGGATGATGCACATAGCCAGGCCAGTGGTGGTGCTCCTGTGCTTTCTTCTCTTAGCAGATGCTGAAAGTAGGTCTTTCTTCTTATTTTTCTACTACACTCCCTTCTTTTTAGTCAACCCTTTAGATGCTGCAAGTACGGAGTCTCTTTGGCCCACGGTAAAATGTGAGGAATGGTTTTATGACATGACTTATATTTTATAACTTAAAGTCTGAAGATTATTGGAAATGTCGGCATTTCTGCAACAAAGTCCAACTCTTATACATTAACGATGCTGGAAACCATTTTATTTTTTGCCTGACGCTTAGATTTTTTTTTTATATACCTATATAACCCTGTAGGCCATTGACATAAGAAACATGGAGTCATTCTGATTGCAAAGACAGCATTTCTATGAAGATAGCACAGGGATAAATATAATTATTGTGCACAGTACAATTCTAGCTGGGTAATGCAGTAATGTTTTGTGAATGCTCATTTCTGCCTGTTCAGGCTATAATAATAACCTGAGGTGAAAAAAGGAAGATAAATCACTAACTGACATGCTTCAGTGAGTAAGAGCATTGCAAAGTAAAAAAAAAAAAATACAGTATGAGAAGGATCTAAAATTTTGCTGGAAACCTGTAGTGTTCTCTGCATCATTGGGTTGTATTCATGAATATCTTCCCTACAATGGTTAAATTAAAAGATGACATTTGGGGAAATATTATGCAAGATAATACTGATACTATTTAATAAAAGTTAACAAAACAACATTTGGAAAGGATTTTTTTGAAAACTAAGCCCCTTTCACACTGGCGCTGCTACCTGGGTCTCGACCCCATGTAGTGTGAAACCAAATGCCTGATGGTTTCACTTCCACAAGGAACAGTTCTGTTTTTTCTGTTTAGCCATATTTCTGTTGATTGAGACACATCTTGAGCCAGATTGCAGCAGGGATGAAGAAACATTTGCTCTAATCAACATTTGGGCCGACGATTCAATAGAAAGAAGCTGAACAGATGAAAGGGTGGTGGTCCAAAAGCAGTGTGAAATCACTTAGCTGACCTGCATGACAGAGCATACCAGTCTGAAAGGGGCTTATATGACAACGTACACTATATAAAACAATAACAGAAAATGGAATTAACTGTATGTTGGTTTATAAATATCCCAAGATCATGCAATGTACAGTATGTATGTACAATATGTGTGTATGGCTGTCCAAAATGTTATTTTAGGCACCACCTAGATTTTGTTGAAAACATCTGTAATAAAAATAAACACTTGCTTTTGGGCCCATTCAAATTCTGTACCCTGTATCACTGTCATAACAGCAGCTTTGATATAGTTTTTTTTGACAGCTGTGCAGGTTGATAGTATCAAAGCCAAAGAAAATTGGCCATGAGTCAGGGGACTTCAGAAACTGTCAAACAACGACCAAGAGACTGCAAATTGGTGTCCAGTGTTTAACCATTGAAATAAAATGACTATCATTATAATGCCATTTGCTGCAGGCTTTCTGTGGAAATACACTTTAAAACAGAGCAACACAGCTTTATTTCTGCTGAGATTGCAAGGTCTACCGTTATACTACAGGAGCCACTACATCTGTGTAAAACTCATAGCTTTTATTATCTACGCTGTAAATACTGGTGACTCCATCCTGGTTGGTGCTGGAATTGAACAGTTGACTGCAGTGCTTTCAGGGCTCTGCTGCAGTATGATGGCTCTGAATTGTATATGAATGTGCTATTTATGGTAAAAGATACATCATGTCTGCCTGACCTCCCTTCGTAGGGATATCTGAGTCTTCTGATCAAGAAGAGCTGGACCAGTAGGACAGTAAATGTTCCTAAGGTTACTTTGTTATGTTAGAATTTGTGTTGCCTTTCAGAATTTCCGAAGCAGAAAAAAAAATGCTTTGCTCAGCTTGAAGAACTTTCTAAATGCTGAAACGTTTTTGTTTGTGTCCTAAAGCTTAATCAACATCAGGCACTGGAAGTTTCTGCAGCTAAATTGTCTCAAAACAGAAAAAAAAGGCAAAGGAAATTGCAACTTTCAGTCTTTTGACATCTGGAATCAATAAGGCTGATTTTTTTTAGATCGCACTATTGAACGATATTTCACTTTGGATGTGCTCTTTAGTGTAAATTACACTGTATAGTTCCTGCAGTAGTGCACTTAAGCCTTGCCCTAGAACCACTAGGTCCTATTATTTTCTCTGGAGTCTTACTGTGTTAGTTTAATTTGTACTGTAAAAGATTCTAGAAAACAAGAATCTGGGATTAATTATTACTCCTGAGCAATGAGGACGGGAAGGAGATCAATTGCCAACCTGTATTTACTTGGTCACAGTGCTTCACAACCAGCACATTACTGCAGTCCAGATATATTGAATATGCATGTATTTACACCCAAGTGACTGAAATGAGACAGTACCCTAATACCTAGTGTATCGGGAGACCGACTCAGGAATTTTTAGAATTGACTTCTTCATCCCTGATTCACAAGCATGATGAAGCTCTGTTCTTAATGAACTATTTCTCTCTTCAACATCTTTTTTTTTATCGGTTAAGACACCATGCTTGTATAATCAAGGCTGTCTTTTGGGCAAATGTTCCACGTTTTTCTAAGTCATATCCACATTTGGATCCTTCATACTGTAAATGCCTATCTCATAAGGAATCAACAAGGACTTCAAATATTATAGTGCTATAAATCCTTGAGCACAGATCTGCTTCATGGTGTTTATTATGTATGTGTGTTTGTGAAAAATTGTTAAAGTAAATACTGAGATGAATAGTATAAACACCTAAACCAACATTTGTTATTTCTATTTGTTATTTCTTGTAAATATGTGCCATATAACACACACATACTACATATACATCATGTTAAATTAAATAAGCTCTCACCAGTCAGATAAATGTTAATGATGTCTTTGACTTTCCTCATTTGTAATAAGAAGTAACTTCTTGTCATTTTGATGCAAGACATTTAATTGTTGAAGATCTATAGCTGACTGCCTTGGCAAACCTCGTTTGTACATACTTATAATGCCTAATGTCTAAGATGCTTTTAAGCAACTTAGACAGACTTCTGCTACTGATCCTTGTACTTAGGTCCTCTTCACACCTGTTCAAGACACCACCATGTGCCACCATCTGTGGCCAGTCTAGACACCACAATTTAGATTAACACTTTCATGTTTCCAAAAGAATGTTAGGTTTCTTACTTGCATTTCTTTAAATTTTGAACATAGTTCCACACTACTTTGCATCAAAGGCGTATAACACATTGTTTTTGTAATTATTTCATAATACCATTTCATAATACCACTGTTGTTCATATATCATTTGTACACATTCCTTATGTTGTTATTCACAGGGACTTTCTTGCATGCAATTAGTCAACAGTCAATTCTGTTTAAAAAATGGAAACTTTTTTTAAGGATAGTTGGTCAGCTGTTAAATAATATTCACTCAGTATATTAAGCAGTTTAATTTGTGAGAAGTTCTTCATTATACCACACATGAATGTAAACTTGCGGTGAATAATAACCCAGCCTTTGTTGGTATAGTCTTAGTTTAGTCTCACTTATTGGAAAGATCATTGAACCAACGCCTAATTAGTTCTTAGCAGTTTTTGAATGCACCTTCGTGGCTGTCACCAGCACATCAATCTGCTTGCCTTCCATTATTTCTGCCTATTCCTTATATATGAAAACCTTGACTTTTTTTCTCACAGGAGCCTTATAATAAGGGTCTGCTTAAATCACAGTAAATTTACATATTTACAAAATACTTTTCGTCTGTGACTTTCAAGTTAATTTTAAAGCTGTTTGTCTTACGTTCTGTTTAGCAGCCTATTGTTTAAAGTGTGTGATTCTGAAGCTAAATATCGATCGATCGTATTTTCTCCAAATTCAATCACAAGATTTACAAAACAATTTACCTCCATCTGCATGTAAAGTTTATTTGGGACATTTCTTGACACGATCCTCAGCCGAAATATACTTTGCTTTTTTGCTTTGTTGTTCATCTTTGGTATTTTACCTCCTATGCTGAAAACTATTTAGCAATCTAATCAAAATAACAATGCAACACTGACTTTGTCCCACCTCCTACTGCACAGTACAGGTCACAGAAAAACCAATACAGACACACTGATACTAGGCTGATTTAAAGCACTGTTATCATGTGAACAGTAAAAAAAAAAGGCTAAGATATGTAGTTTGTGATAGTTTGCAGTGTGCAATAGTTCACAATTTGTCGATTTCCGCGAAATCGTAAATTAGTTATATCCCCTACTTATACTATATTGAGTTTAACATCGGGAAAATCTAATGATAGTGTAGTCCCAAAGGAAATAGTGCTGTAAATCTTGGTAAACATGTGTTTCATGCTCATCCTAATATACATTATTGTAATATATAGGTGTGTTTGCATAAACCTTTGAGGCACGCCACAAATTAGCATTTTTACAACAGTTCAAATTAAATCCCAGTGCTTAATTTGCCTGCACAGTAATTTGATTTAAATCGTCTGATTTTTTTTTTTTTTTCATTTTAATTGCGTATCTCTTAAAAGCTGCAGTTAATGGAGCAATTTCAAAGGGGATGAAGAGTTGGGAAGAAAATGATCCAAGCTTGCAATGTGATCTAGCTTCAGATATTCTTGTATTGAGATCATCAGCATGAGTTCTGTTTGGCTAAAATTTGTATATGCATTTACTACACCAGTACAGTGTACTCTTAAAACCTGTTTAAAATATACCCCATGTTACTGTTTTGCCCAGTATCTGGTTTCAGGACAAAGAATATATAATCAAGAAATCATTATTGTTATCTTGTTTTTGACATTTTTATTGTGAATTTATTTAGATGCCAAATACTACAATAGTAAAAACATTAAAACATACAAAAAAAAAACATTACTTAGTTAAACTAAACTTTAGTGTAACATGGTACGGCTTGTATAAAATACTATTCACATTAATCATTGCAGCTATTATAAATGCTCACCTTGTCTTAGCTTTGCCAATTCCGATGCAGGTCATCAGCTTGTAGTTCTCTGTACTTTTCCACGTAAACAGATACAACCACATTCAACATGCTGAGATGGTTTGGCAATGTAGGACAATGACCTTTGTCCTTGGTTATATAAAAGATTGCCTCTGTAAACTCCCTCCACAAATGGGAATAATAGATTTAATGATTAAGACTTTAGCTGTGGGCACTAATGTTTTTTTTTTTTTTTTTTTCCTATGTGTGCTTTCTTTCTGAAGTGGTTCCAGTTGAATGCTTTAGCTACTGATAAAGTAGATGTTTTCAGTTTGAAAGGGAAAAGAAGGTGAACCATTCGGCACGTAGCAAATGGCAGTCAGTTGCGCAGATGCTGAATAGCCAACATAGTATTGTTTTTTCGAAAGGCAATAAAATAGCATTAAAAAAAGAAAAGCTAAACAGTCTTATAGATACAATAGCATTTGTGTATTAGTTATGTTAAGTATGGATCGAAAATATCTGTGTTAATAATTGATTTCAGCACTGTCAGCTGAGTAACAGTTACCAGTATATGGACATATGTGCAGAGCTGTTCCTCTTATCTATTTAACTGAAATGAGCAGGCTGACATTGTGCCAAACAATTCTTCAATCACTGTTGTGGGCTAGTAAACTATACTGTATGCTGCTTATGTAATTACTGGGATGTTCATCCTGTGTCCTCTTATTCTTGTGGCCGTTTCTAATATATTGTACAATATTTAATTTATTTGCATTGCTTTCACCGACAGCCTTGATTTTTGTGTTCTGACACGTTCTTTGGCATTACAACCGATGATTCACAGCAGTTATTTAGGTTTTTTTAATTTACTGTATTATTGGCATATTATTAATTGTGGAGCACATTCATGGAGTATAATTATTATTTTTTTTGAATATAAAGTGTTGGT
Source organism: Polyodon spathula (assembly GCF_017654505.1). Classification (NCBI taxonomy): domain Eukaryota; kingdom Metazoa; phylum Chordata; class Actinopteri; order Acipenseriformes; family Polyodontidae; genus Polyodon; species Polyodon spathula. Next base: position 36,789,812 of record NC_054535.1, read on the forward strand.
GCAGTTGTCTGTGGCGAAGTGAGCACCCCTAGGGAAACAGGCGAAGTGTTCTCTAAAGCCCAATTTGCACGACTAAAAATGAGGGCTGTAAAGAAGGGTACATGTCGACCTTCGAAGGTTTGGAACACATTACCGAAAGAAGATTCAAACCTTTAATAGTACTAATTTGCATAGTTTATTATCAGGTATTCTATATACATTTAATCAAACAAACATTAACATGTAGTTTAAAAATATGTTATATTGAATAGTAACCATGTTTTTATCATTTAAATAAATACAAATTCACATTGTTTATGTACACGTAATAATGATTAAATAAATACTTACACTTTATTACTTGCATTTTTTTTTTACCAGTGCAGGATACCCCGATTTGTATTTTTCTAGCATGTATTCCCCTTGATCCACCCTAGTCTGTTAAAAATAAAGGCTAATTTTATCCAAAACGTAACTTAGGTCAACGAAATACTTCAGACTGGGTGAACATATTTTTGCAAAATGTAGATAAATTAGAGGTTTATCTATTTTATGTCTTTTTATGTCTATCTTTCTGAAACCCGTTTCTTGGACACCGTCTGCCTCTGTGCTGTGACCTTTCAACTGTGGTTTGTTTATTTTTTTAAAGGGGCGGTGCTTTATCCTACTCAGGTGTTATGTATAATGACCTGGTAGTGGATTTTAATACAGTACAAACTTTTGTTTAAGTAATAGGCATTATACAAATCAAAAGATCACATTTTGCAATGACATTTAATTTGATTTGTAGTATTCACACATTGTCAAACGGGTTCTGTTAACGGAAAAATAATTAAAAAAAAAAACACCTGAGAGTGCGTGAATGCCTCCTGACAAACTTTCGAAGGTTTATTTAAGGTCTATTTAACGAACCTTTGAACGTTTGAACACAGCTCTACTCAAAATCATCACATAAACAGGTGGTTTCGGAATTTTTACCAACATGGGTGAAATGTAGTTTTGTGCAAACTGTGTTTTTTATTTTATCCCTGATAATTTTCTCAAATTATTTTACAGGACATTGGGACCTTCTGTAAAATTTCTAACTCAAGTGTCCTGTGTCTTGTTTTTATTCCTGTGTGAATCGAGCATGTCAGTGTTATGTTGAAATTCATCTAACATTTCAGGGGTATTTGCCTTAAAGCAATACCAGCCTTCGCAATAAACCATAATATAAGATTGCAATTGGTACGAGATGTCCTGAGATTCTACAGTTCAGTAAAACACAATGATTGGGATAACCAAATTGGGGACGGGCAAAAACACAAAACATAAATTAATGCTTTTAACTATGCACTAATTTGAAGATATGTATGGAAATGCATATCAATCAAAGGACAAAATGGTTATTCTATCCTTTGGAAAATAAGGTACAACAAAATTATTTATTTAAAACCGGTTCATTGTTTACAAATCATGTACAAAAGCGCCTTCTCTGGCCACAACATCACATTACATTTTTAATTTAGACTGTTATCATTGATGAAAAGGAATCCACTTGTGGGAGGCTACTAGACTTCCTCTGCTTTTGACCAACTCTGAGGACACCTGGTTTTTAGTCCCCTGTGAATATGCCAAGGCCAGTCACGATATGAATCAATAAATACAAATGTATTAATTACTTGTCATGAATACATGAATCAACATAACAGAATAATTAAGAGAAAAGCAATAGGCAAGCATATATTAATAAACTTTATTAATAAACTAAGTGACAAACTAAAATTTCAAAACACGCCAACATACGCTAAAAATGCAGCAGCAAGTCTAACAATAATTATACAATAGCACATAATACAATAGTAAATTTTAACACAATAGTTATTAACACAGCAGCGCCCTACACATGTTAAAAAATGCAGCAGCAGCAGCTCAAGATTATTCTTGCGATGACAAGTCAGTTTTGAAAAGATTGAATAAACCACTTGAATTTCATTTTGATGAGGAGGAATTGTCAGGTTACAAAACAGTACTGTATCAGTTTTGAATTGGTTACCAACAAATCGCTGTAAGTGCCAAAAAGGTGTTCATTTAAGAAAAGTTCCTGCTCCTTTAGGTGGAGCATTTACAATGGGAACATTCTGTTTCACCACAAGGCTGTTCCCTAAGCCGAAGTGTTCTCTTAGGAGGTGTTCCTAACACAGACTACTGTAATATATTTGGTTTTGAGATCCAGAAAAAGAGACCATGCAAACTCAGTAAGCTGACTTACTGAAGAACTGAATATACTATATATATATATATATATAATATCTATATATATATGATATATATATATAATATACAAAAGTTGTGGAATAAAAACACTTGTTTTTTTTTCTGTTTTATTAAAAAAAACAAAACAAAAAAAAAAACATATTTTTTTGTTTAAAAACAAGGCTGATACTTTTTATTGTTAATAATTTGGATGTGGCTAGTTTTTTCCTCTCTGACATGGTGAATTGAGCTTATTAAATCTGGTAATATCTCATTATTTAAAAAAACCTGCATGCAAAAATGAAGGCAGAGAAGACACTGAGAAAGATGAGACAGGAAAGTAATTGATAGTGCAGAAAATAAAACCACTTAGCGTAGCATTGAAAGTAAGGCTGATCAACCGCTAAGCTACAAAGGCTCAGAGCGGTTCTGCAGCTGTAGACTTTTATCAATTCTGTGTTCTGTCATGACTTTCAAGTTCCTTGCCTCAATGTCAATTCAAATTACATCAGGGTTTGTGTCCTGGGGTATTTCTAATTGGTAGTTACCTAGGGGGTAAACTTCTAGGTGGCTATTTCACCAATGGCAACTAATTCTATCTTCTAACCGCCGAGGCGCATTGTGCTAATTAGTGCTAACTATGGTAAATGATAATGTGTGCTATGGGCTGGTAATATGGGTTAATTTGTGTGGTTCTGATAACCTTTGGGCTTTTGCATCTCAGTAAATGCATCATTATGCTTAGACATTAAATTATCTAACGACTCAATCCATTAAAACTAAAAATGAAATGTACACATGGTTACTTCATTGCATAAATGGTTTGAAGGCCCAGGGAAGGGTTAGGGTATTTGATTTGAGGTAGTTTAAGGTGTTAATTTCAGTTTCTTTCAGTTAGGCATAACTTCCTTTTTCATTTGGCACATTCCAAACTGACACCAGGCTGAACATTTTTAGTAGCTTCTAAATGTGCATTTTGTTTGGGATTTATTATACCTTCCCTGTAGCTGTTGTTGGTTTTGTGAAGCCACTCACAAAAAAGAAATAAAACAATGCTCTGCAGGATTTTTTTTTCATTTCGTAGCCTGTAGTACATTGCTGCAGTGGCGACACAGAAGTACATTCCTAAAGCACCCACCCTTTTTCTCTTCTCATGCACACATGTGAGAAAAGCACCCACTTCAAATATGAAAAGGTATGCACGTGCTGCTTGTCACAATCAAAACTATTTCCATCAAGCTGAGCGCAATGTCTAAGGTTTACTGCGCAAAAGTAATTAGCTGTAGTCAAGATGCCATTGTTTTACTATTTGCCTTGAACAACATCTAATGAGTACTATTGAAAAACAGAGCCATGTGTTGGCTGAATGCTTGTACTCTTTATAAAGAGCTGCCGGCACTCCCTGGCTTCATGCTTCTTGACACCTCTAATAGTTCTATTGAAGAGCTGCATGATGAAGTGGATTGGCAGGTCTTAAGGGGATACAGCAGAAAAGCATAGAGCATGGCTATTAGTTCTTGAGGGATCAACTCCAGTCAATTAGCGATTTAATTACCTACACTAATTAAGAGAATGTATGACAACAACCTTACAGTCTATTCATTGTCTTCAGAACCTTACAGTTTAATACTGATCCTTTGAGGGCTTAAAATGTTTCCAGTGTATATGAAAGATACCATGAGAGACTATTCTGGCAAGAAAGGCAGCCCTTTTATTCCAAGTTTGACTATTAGAAGTGGTAAGATTTTGTTTTTAAGGTTATCTACTCCCTTTGAGATGTTATCAATTTATTTCCAGCCTTCCACCAAGATTGACAGTTACCATTGCAGTTACCATTTACTTTGAGGTAAAATGAAGATACATTATCGAACCCAGTCTATCTGCTTTAATAAAAAAAGGGGGAATTCACTGCCTTTCTGCCTTTCTCCAATGTCTTGCTTAATAAAATCTCTTCCTCCCTTTTGAAAGGGGGTGATTACGGAAATCCCCCCACCACCACCACAACATTATTTTTTTATTTTATTTTGGGGTATCACCATCATTAAAATCACTGGCATATATTTGAAGCCTTGGTATTCTGGAATACGAAGTTATTTAGTAAGTCATCTGTACAAAAAAGATATCAAGTATCCCTTCCCACTGTATACATTGCTTTTTACTTATTTTTTAAAATTATTTTAGCTTATAACAAGTGATTGGCTAGCAGATTAAAGACAGAGACCATAGAGGGGGACATACAAGGACTGTCTGCTAGGAACAGATAAACTATTCGCTATCACTCTATTTTCTAAGTACCGTATATTAACAGGAAATCCCTAAATTAACATCCTGCTTACCAGCACAACAATTTGCATTTGTGACTGAGATTGATTTTACAAGCCGTATAAGAAGACTTATTTTACTTTACAGAGGTAAAATGAGCTTATCAGCAGTGTCCTCTGTTGTGGTGCATATTTAATTACTATTATTTTATTGCTTACATCAGGGGATTGCCTTTTAATAATAATACTAATAAAACAGAAAGTGTCAAAAATATTAGTTTCCTCATTGTCCCCTGGTGTTCAATATAACCAGAATGCAATATATATATATATATATATATATATATATAGAGATAGAGAGAGAGAGAGCCGAGACGTGCGCCGAGCAGCAGACCGAGAGAGAGACTCATCTGACGTACCTCTCCTTCGACCGAGAGAGTGCTGGAAATCTGAGGCCGACATAACGAGAGAGAGAGAGAGAGAGCAATAGTTAAGCCAAACATAACTTTTTTTTGGTTGGTGGGCTTTGTTATAAGAGGTAAAAAGTACACTCATTGGAATACCGCAGACAGTGTCTTTAGTTGGTAGTACAAGCATGTGGAAATCTGAGCCCCCATACAGGCTACACAAATGCAACATAGCTAATGGAGTTCAGTTGAGGTGTACTTCCCAAAGTGGAGCGTAATAATAATGGACTTGTGTTTTTCATGGCTTAGACATGTCGTGCATAATGTGCTGCAGATGACCCTCATGTTTTCCCCACTCAGAGAAAGAAGAGCATTTACATGGTGATGGCCATGAGCAATACAAACATGCAACATTTGTTTTATGTAGTGTTTGCTACTTATAATCTTCAGTGCAGGGTCAGATAACTTAAGCTAACAGGTTTAGATGAGAAAAGATAACAGAACTATCTAACCGTCTTTTTTAGAAATAAAGGCCAACTTTAGTCCCTATGGTAGAAATTATATGATAAATATACTGAGTGGGTTTGGTATATAGCAGGGTTTGGGAAATGGTTAGCATATGCACCATCTGAAAAGTCAGTTAGTGTAGTTGTTGCTTAGAAACAAAATAAACAGGAATTTTAAGACTCTGGGAAAGGCCTAAATGATCCGCAACAGCAGAAGAATGTGTAGAAAATTTAATTTAGTAGGTTAAGTCTGTTGGTTACACTTCATAAAAAGAAAAGAGTAACAAAGCCATATTGGCTTTCTACTTTTTAGGCAGGGGTGCTCATATTAAGTGAAAAATATAATCACTTAAAAAGTTCAGACTCTATAGGGGACAGATTAGATCACAAATATTCAGATGCATGGGAGGGGCACAAATCGGAATGATCACATGAAGACTAGATGTTTTTGTTAATACAGTCAGATAGATATTTGTCTCCATTAGAGGCATTTCCAGGTTGAAATATAAGGGAATGTATATCAACTCCTGAGCTTCAAGTGTATACAGCATTTTGTGGATGACAAGAATCATATGCACTTAAGGGCTTTCCCAATCTTTTCTGAACATGGAACATTAACATTACTGCAGTTATCCTTTCTCTGCTCAATGGCAATATCTGATCATACAATTTGAAAGATCTCATTGGTATTTCCATTAGTGAGTGACCAGCCTTTTTTCCGTTAACTCAGTGACACTCTTTTCACAGATGAAATGAAAGGGGGATATGAGTAAAGCTGTGTAACAAAATACATAATCTGATTTACAAGTTAGAAATAATAAAATCTGTAAACAACTGACATGAGCAGTAGAGCAGTGGAATAAAATAACAATTTGCAGAAGAAGGGTTATTATAACAAATGGAATGGAAGAATAATGATAAAGGGGGCAATCAGGCTGCAATAAATTCAGTTTACCAGAACTGTGTGTGTGTGTGTGTGTTTGACTTTAGGGACAGAGGTAGCTGTACTTTTACTCTTTTAAATGTTTTATAAACAGTTCACAAACCATATTCGTTTTTCTGTACGAGGTACATGAACTGAAGAACAGCTCCATGTAAGTAGAAGTTTTTTTTCAGTATTGAGGTATTATTTGGCAATTGGAAATACCCACGAAGCGTCCACCGCTGAGATAATGAAGCCTGAGTGAAGGCTACCAGACCACAGATGGAATTCTGAGCAAACCACATTATTCATGGAATAATGAGGAAAACCATTGCATTCATTATCAACAGAAACTAGTGCTACATATTTGTTTTTTAACATTTCCATTTTTTAATAGCAATAGAACCCTCATAAGAGGGCTTTCCCATGTCGTTAAATGTCCCGAGCCAAAGGTGATGGCATTTAACATAATGCCCCCTTCATTGATTTCTATTGCTTAAACGGAAATTCATGATTTTTGCAGAGCATTTCTGAATGACAGCTAATTCTGGCATTGTAATAGGGCTTTGCAAAATATATGCAATTCAGTATGTTAACGTAACATTATTTAGCAGCTTTCATTGGACATTATAAAGCAATGCGAGTTCCTGCTATAGAGTGATGCAACAGTTTTGGCCACAGTTGAGGTATTTAGATAAAACTAAAAAAAAAAAATGAAATCATATCTTAAATGTAATACCAACTGGTACTTGTGTGTCATCCAGGAGAAAGTGATTTAAGGTAACTTGAGTCAAGTCACACACCTTATTTATTTCATATAAGGAACAGAGCCATCTGCTTATACTGAGGCATACAGCATACTAAATACAATACCGTATTACTTGGAATTACCATCGCCCTTGAATAAGCACAGCCCTTGAATAAGTGGCACTCTCGGATATCAGATTTGTAATAGACGCTGCCCACAAATAAATGCCGTTCTCAGCAATGAAACATGTTCCCTACCCCAGCTCAAATAAATGCAGCACTTAATAAAGAAATGCATACAAAACACAATATGGCAAAACATTACATTTAGAAACAAAATCAATTGAATAAACTTGAATAAAATGTATTTAAAATAATATATTTTAATTGAATAAACTTGAATAAAATCTGTTTAAAATAAAACAATTACACACTCAATCGTACCGGTATTTTACTGTAAAGTTTATGGAACCGAAACAACAAAAAAAATAGGTACTCAGCACTGTCTACTGATACTGGTGCAGGATTAATGAATACATCAGCAACTATATATATATATATATATATATATATATATATATATATATATCTATATATATATATATATATATATATAGCAAGAAAAGTAATACGTTTTAGTTGTAATTCAGGAGCTGTGTGATTATTATTTAATTTTATTAAATGCGTTTCTGTTTTGGTTGTATGCATGGTATTTTGACCAATAAGAGATGCTGAGGATAGACGCAGGATCAACTAATTTTCCTCACCGAAGCTCTGCCTGGATCAGGAGACCGTGAGTGTTTAGTTGTCTTGCTGGTTGAAGACAAAGAAACGCACCATATATTAAAAAGAGTTCAGCCCTGTGACTCTTAGAAACTGCTGTAAGAAAAGAAAGAGAAAATAAACCTCCTCTGTGTTGAATTGACATTCTCTTGTGTTATTTCCCTCTCCACGCTACACTGGTATGTGATCACCTAGTAAAACACGGAACTGATCTGCGAGCTTAACAACATTCAGTTTAAAGATGTAGGACTTCTTCGCCATCTTGATCAAGTTGTATCCACAGAAATAAACTTCAATATATGCCTCCCTCAAAAACCTTGAAAAAAACTGCGCCTTTCAAAAACCATAGTACTTCTAATTACCGCCACCCTTGAATAAGTGCCATAGCTGTTTTTAGCAATTTCAAAATAAACACTGCAGCATTAATTCAAAGTAATGTGGTATATTTCTCTGAAGTCAATATTTTGGAATATATCCAACAATTGTCAAAGCATACAGAAACACACATAACTGTATCTGATGCATGGTGAACCTAAAAGTTGTTATAAACTATGTCTGTCTTATGATAAATACAAGTATTTCTTTAGAACCATTGTACAACTTGTGTGCATTCATAACAGGTGCTCAACACATTCATTTCTGTCATTCTCTGAAGCAGATTGACAATAGTTGAAGCTCTCTGATGTATTCTTCGTTATGGAATGGGCTTTGATGAATTATTCATCGTGTACGTACAGTACAGTATTCTGTTGGTAAAGCACAAGACAGGGATTTCTTTTTATTTGATGATAATACTTTCCTGGGATTTTAAACAGCTAGAACCTCATCAGAGGTCATCAAAGGAGCAGGTTTTAATGTACTCTAAAAGGCACTTTTTTAGTTTTAATTTGTGGTCAGTCCTGACAACAGCATCCCAATTTTCTTTTTCTTTAACAGTGTTTCATCATATAAAATGCTTTTTATATTGTGTTCTGAGAGTGAAATACTGACCGATGAACTGCTGTTATATATGTGTGTGTGTGTGTGTATATATATATATATATATATATATATATATATATATATATATATATATATATATATATATATATATATATATATATATATTTATTTTAAAGGCCTGTTTCTTAGGGGGGTATTCAAAGCAGCTCGCAGCATGTGGGCATTCCACATCTATGTTCCCTGCAGTCTCCTTACCTCTGGGGTTTCAAGACTGCTTAGAAAAAAGTATTTGTGTTTAATATTAGACCAAGACTAAGGAAAATGAAAATTAGGCAGGCAACACAGGTTTTATTGCCATTTAACACTCCGGACCGGGAGAATTGGCATCAGCTTGTCGTGCCACTTTGCAAAAGCCATCTGTATACCGGTGCTGCATTGTATTGTTCACCATGCACACGTTTTTGTTGGAATAGGGATGGTAACTTTAATTATTTAATTAATGCAGAATACTGTCTGTGCCTGTTTCCATAGGCCAGCAGATAACAATTCTTATGGGAAAGATAAATGTTCTACAAAAGATGATTAATGTTTCAAGTGGCTGAAAAGCAATCTGGTAACAGTGACACTGGGGTGCTTTAATGGCTGGCTCTAGCAAAGGGACAAATGCAGGAGAGATCTGATGTGATACATTTTGCAGGACTGTAATTAAACTGTAGGCTAAAAAAGGGGGGTATTTGTGAAGGAGAGCCATTTATACAGAATTCTCTAGCTAGGATTTAGCTCTAAAGGGCTTGTACGGATATTGTCTTAAGATGCAATAACCCTAGCGTTTCAAAAAAGTGCATTATGAGTTCTGACAATACTGGTAAAGCAGTTGAATGATTCATGGAAGCACTGTCCTAAGTATTTGCTCAGAGTAAATCATTGGACACATTTACTTTGCAGGTTTCTTTAAGGAAGCAGCATACATTTTAAATGAAATATTCTCTCTTCTGCAAAAGGATAAAACCATAGTTTCTCAATTTAGATCATTCAGATCACTCAATTCTAACTGGTGTTTGAAGTATCTGCTCTGACTAACCATATAAATCTGGTCATCATAAATAGAGGAATGAATAACCAGTGCTGGCAATAGAAATCTGCAGCTGGGAGTGATTTATTACTCCCAACTGGTCAAGATGACTGTGATTATTGGCTTATAAATGTGTAGAAACTGTCCACTGTGTGATGGTCGGTTTTAACACCGGCTCAAAACATCACTGCACTCAGTAAATGTTTATATCAAGGTATCCGTGTATAAATTCTTCTACTCTCCATTTGAAGTGATCTACTGTATTCACTCATGCTTTATTGGTGTAGATTTGCATGTGTGTGTGAAGAAACTTGAAGTTAGATTTGTAAGCCATTGTAGCCACTGAGAGACAACAGGTTTGTTTGGGCAACTTTGATATATTTTAGAATCTACACACAAACTATGAATGATCTTCTTAATGATGTTAGCAGAACATTCTGTCGTAATGTTTCCCAATGTATCTTGTTTGAATTGTGACTGCCAGGGGTTTCAGGGAATAGTGCAATGACTTAAAGCTATTGAGATATATAAAAGCACATTTTGCAACGTATTTAAGTCTCCCATTGCAAGCTTATGCCAATGCTGGCCTATTGCAATAATAAATGTATCTTCTTGCAAGTCTAATGTATGCAATGACAAATTGACAACCATCAGCTATTAGGCCATTGACATTATGTTAAGATATTTTGGTTAAACTGGATATAGTTATTATCACAAGTGTGCATTCTACTGTGTAGGACATTCATCCTGCAGATAATTAGGGAAGCACTGAATCCAGGATTCGGTTTCGGATTTGGCCGAATACTTAGGATTTGGTAAAATGAATCCTGCATCCGTACATCCATTTTAATACATTCCTCCAATGTGTGCAGTTCTTTTTCAAATAAAAGACACTAATCCGGTATTGAATGTAACTGTTGTACAGTATTTAATGATAAGAACACATTTTATGAACTCTGTCGCAGCTCTTAACTCTCTATTACTGGTGGCGTACACACTACACACGCAGCTGCTGAATGCAAACATACCCCCGTCCCCCGTATGCAACAGCACATTTTTCATGGAGTAGTTATGTACTAAACTGGTATTCTATAGTAACGGTAAACTGTTGTAGGCTTGTGTGCTTTGTTGCTTTGACTGTCAGACGTGTTCTAGAGATTATACTGAGATTAGGAAAAAAAAAAAAAAAAAAAAAAAAAAATCGGTGAACATAAATATACAGTTTTTTCTAACTTTACAACTGTCAGATGTGCAAGACGTTGAACAATATATGCTTTAATAAATTAAATGTTGCGTTATTGCAATGTGCCAATATAAGTTGAACCATTTGGGAACTGCTGTGTTTTATTAAAATATTTTTAAAACTATTTCATAGCTTATTTCATATGTGTTACACACATGGTGCATTTAAATCAATGTGGGTTTTATTTTGTAGGGAGATCATTCCGGTCACTCATCATGGTAACTTTTTTCCTCATAGCTCTCAGTCTCAGATCAGGTGACACAGGTTGAAACGCCATTAAAGAAAATAGTGGGTTATAGCCAGTAGTTTAGTCCTAAATCTTAAAGTACCGGAACACCAATTAAAATATAGATTTTTCTAACACAAATGATTGGACTTCACGTTTTATTTGTACATTGAACTTGAGGGAACACATTTGGCTTGTTTTGAAAGCATCTAGCTCAGTATTTTTATTCGTCACCAATTTAAGAACTGTATCAGTAATTTTTTTTTTGAACAATTTAATTGTACACAACATTCTGAATATTAGCTAAAAAAAAAAATAAACAAACAAACTGCGGTTCTGTTATGTAAGTTGTGACTAACATTACCTACCAGTGTTTTTTTTTTTTTTTTTTTATTTATTATTATTTTAAATACATTTGTAGCACTTATTTATGGTTTTGTAATATATATTAAAACTTAAATGCAAGGGCAGTCGTTCACTCCAATCCCCGGGTCTATCACCGATGTACAAAACAGCTTTAAACCCGCGTTTATGGCCACAATCGTAGCATGCACTTCTGCAGTCAGATGCCATCGTCAGCGTTTTTCCAAAAAAAAAAGTTTTATCGTTCTTAAAGTAGTACTGTAGTTTGTAATAGAAGTAATATTGTTCCCTTCAGTATATCAAAAGGACGACTGAAGCAGACAATTGTGCGGGAGATTTGAACGCACACATTTAAAATACGTGCTATTCAGAGACTCAGATTCTGAACGTGCCATCAAAACTGGTACGTAGGGAATCGGTCACTGATTTATTTGTTCCTATAGTGCTTATTCAGTGGAAAGACAGAAAATAGATCACTACATTGATGCCCAGCCACGGAAATTAGAGAGGTCTGGCTCTATATAAGCATTTTCATTAAAAAAAAAGGTAAATGTTCATAGTTAATTAATAAATCAAGATTCTGCCTATAGAAAAAAAGTACCGGAACGTTTTTCCGGAGCGTTCCGGCCCAAGTTCACCACTCGTTATGGCAACGGTGGTGCTCTCATTTCTTGTAATGGTAAAGTAAACAGTTCTGCATTTTGACATTTATATTGCGGTGGGAGCGGGCTAGAGGTAAATTGTGTAAGTTTCAAACTGAAATCTTATTCAGGGATTTCCATTAGGTAATAAAAATACTATTAACTAAAAGGCTCAAAACTATAGATTGTGCGTGTCACTTGTTAGTAGCTGCCAGTCTGTTTTTCATTCAACAGTTTCCTTCAGTTTTCTTGAGTTTTTGTAGATTCGGTATTTGGTTCGGTATTCAGCCGAATCCCCAAAACTTGGATTTGTTGCATCCCTCATAATTATAAGCATTGAAGAAGCATTTACTTGTTTTTATATTAATTGAGATGCAAAGTATAGTTAATGCATGTCAAACGAAGTTATGGATAAGCTGCTCGCAAGCCTTCTGTGCAACAGAATGCAGTCAATGCTAAACTGTATAAATGGTATACAGTTTACAATGCATGACCTGTTACTACTGCGGTTTAGCCTCTTATTGAAAATGTGCGTGTCATTTACGTGTTGTCCAATCTCAAGAGAATTTCAAACTTCTACTTTTCAGCTTAGTACTTGTGATATTTAATGTAAGGTTGAAAACTTATCGTTAATACTCATTTTGATGCCTCAGAGGAACAATGTAGTATTATAAACACACTACAGAGTATATTAATTAGTACACCTTTTCCTCTGCATACACATAGACTTAAATAAATACAGTTGACATAATTTGCCCATGAAGCATTTAACATTTTTCTCTGTTGTTCACTAAATGACAACATTGTAACTATACATATTTCTTATTTTGGAAAATATAACTTACGGCACAAAATTGAGGACACTGCTATTTTAATCAAAAAAGTGATTTTGGTTTGCTAGATTTTGTCAGTTTCAGTGCTGTATTTTTACTTTAGAGTTTTAAAAGTCTTGCTGTAAATGTAGAATTACATTTAACATGTAAAAGGAAAATGAAATTATTCAGTTTATTATTTTTTATAACTATGTGTCTTAAGCGCAAACAGTCCCAACATTAAGTAAACACCTGCCCTTGTAATATGTAAAGAATATCATACACATTTCAATTCATTTATAAAGCTTAGTTAATTGACAGCATTTGAAAACCATTTCCAAGGTCAGAAGTCTTAAAATCAACTTGCCATTAAAGAGTAAAAAAAGCTAAATGGCTAATTAGCAAGCTATTTAAATTCAATCAGAGGAGTACTCTATCTGGGTTTGATAATTAATGAATACTAATGCTAATTAACATCTCCAGCAGAAAATAATAATAATAAAAAAAAAAAAAAAACATTTTGCCCTAGGACTTCGCCACACATTTATGCATGAAATAATCTGCTCATAACGAATGCTGCGAGTGTGGTCGACTGAAGAGAGCGTTCGAATCTTGGTACTTGTATGTGTTCTGCTAGTCATTTCTTAGCATGTAGCAAGTCCCTAAAATAACCCTTGAGTCCTATCAAATGTTTTATAACTAGAATATTTTTAAATAAAATATTATTTTTGTGTTCTGCTTAGACACTTTGAAATTGTTATTTATTAGGGATTTGACACAGTCTGTCTAAAAAGATTATAGTATGGTGAACATGGTATAGAGACCAGCTCATCTAGTTCAGCTAGCTTAAATGGGAATGTCTGCTATATCAGGCAACATAAAACAAGATTAATTTTATAATATTGATGACATTGATTTGTCTAGCCGTTGCATGCATGCGTTTATCATTCTGGTTAATTAAAATCTAGCAGTGAAGTGGTTAAGTAAAAAAAAAAAAAACAGATCTTCAGAGGTGCTGTGATACTTTAATACATCCGATTAACAAAAGCTGTTAATGGTGCCTTGAGCTGAAGGGAAGTCGCTGGTAAAGAATGAATACACCAAGGAAGTAGATTCTGAGAAAACAGTAAGTGAGCAGGGCTTCCCAAGAGGAGGAGACGTTACCCACAAATAATCCTGTTCATCTGTAGCACAGTAATGATTGTAAATGTTTGTACTTCAAACCACATGTTTGTTTATTCTTGGATTCTGCCAAACGAGACCTTGAGAAGGCAGTGCACTAGAAGATTGCTAGAACTGCAACAGTTAGAAAGTGCAATGCTGGAATTATTCTGAATGAATGCTCTGATGTTTTTAGGCTTTAAATATTTGAAGGCATTTTTAAGATCAAACTTATCTTCACTATTAATGTATACAACAGTAGTAGGCTTAAAGGGCAGCTGTGCACCTTAGAGGACTGTCTTTCAGGGAAAAGTTCAGAAAATCAAAGCTACATTGTATTTCAATTTTCTTTTTGTTTATTTAGTCTGTTTCATTTGTTCAGTCGTCCCCCAAGAAGGATTGATTACATTACAGTGGAGATTTTCCTTTTATGGCAGCATTGCCTTGAAAAGAAAACAACATTCTGTAAAAAAAAATAAAAATAAAAATAAAAAAATACTATAATTCTCTCAATATAAATAATTTTCCATAACTGTTTATTTTCTTCCAACAGCTCTGTTTTAATCTAAAATGGATATGTTCAGTCCTAGATCAAAGTAACTTAAGCAGTTAATGTAGCCAATACCCTTGACCTCCCATACTATTGTTTTTATCCTGGCAATGCGACAGGCTCTCATACTCTTTCTTGGTTTATTACTACTGATTATATATGCCTTTCTTTAACACTTTCTGTCATTAAAGGGAATGAGTCAGCCTTTAAATCCAGAGTCCAAACAGATTATTTTCTGAACATACTTTAGGCTACCAGATATCTGAGTCGCCTGCCGACGTTGTTTGATACAGTCAAGTTCTGGAATTGCAAGCTTGTGTCTTACAGGTATATTACAACTTTTGGTTTTATTCATATGAAAACATTATACCATTAAAAAAAAAAAAAAAAAAACAGCTACTGTATCTATCGAAAAAACAGCAGCGTGCCTTCCTTTGCATCCAAGTCTGATCATTTAAAATGGTATGTACTTTAGGGACTCAATATGAACTACTGTAGATGGATCTTTTTTTTTCTTTCTTTTTTTAAAAAATATATTCTGGGTCATGTTCTGAGCTAACGTTTCATAAAGGTCCTCCAAAGAAATCTATTATCCTACAGTATTTGCTCAGGGTTCCTTGAGAGGTGTGACTGGGTTACATTGAGGTAGCAAAAAAAAAAAAAAAAGTTTACACTAGCCTTAAGCTGAGATTGAAGTTACAGAACATGCAAACTCGGTTTGGAAAATATTTGCACAGCATGCTGATTGACAAAGGTATCTATCTCTGTTTCTGAAACAAACAAGAAAAATATACACTGAGTTTACAAAACTTTAGGAACACCTGTTCTTTCCATGAAATAGACTGACAAGGTGAATCCAGTGAAAGCTATGATTCCTTATTGATGTAACCTGTTAAATCCACTTCATGCAGTGTAGATGAAGGGGAGACAGGTTAAAGAAGGATTTTTAAGACTTGACACAACTGAGACATGGATGGGGTATGTGTGCCATTCAAAGGGTAAATGGGCAAGACAAAAGATTTAAGTGCCACTTCTTTCAGCAAAACACAAGAAATTGCGGTTGCAGTGGGCTAAGGAACGAAAAACACTGGACACTGGAGGATTGTAAAAACATTGCCTGGTCTGATGAATCCCGGTTCCTGCTGTTTCACACTGATGGGAGGACTAGGGTATGGAGAAAACCACATGAGTACATGCATCCATCATGCCGTGTGTTATCATTGCAGGCTGGTGATTTGATGGTGTGGGGTGTGTTTTCATGGCACACATTGGGCCCCTTGATAAAAGTGGAGCAACGTTTGAATGCCACAGGATATCTGAACATCATTATCAATCAGGTGCATCCCTTCATGGCAGCAGTGTATCCATCTGCTAATGGATTTTCTCAGCAGGGTAATGCCCCATGCCACAAGGCTAGGATTGTCCAGGAATGGTTCCAAGAACATGACAGTGAATTCAGCTTACTGCAGTGGCCTGCGCAGTCACCAGATCTCAATCCAATTGAGCATCTGTGGGATGAGATGGAACGAGCTATTCAGAGTAGAGATCCACTACCAGCCAACTTGACACAACTGTGGGAAGCATGGGAGTCAACATGGGCCAGCATCCCTGTGGAATGCTTTTGACACCTTGTAGAGTCCATGTCCCAACGAATTGAGGCTGTTCTGAGGGCAAAAGGGGGTGCAACTCAATATTAGAAAGGTGTTCCTAATGTTTTGTACACTTGGTGTATACATCAAAGTCATCATTATCCCTGCAGCCACATCAGCTTGTTTAATTCCTGATGATCCACGTGAAATAAGACAACATAATGCTTCTTTCAATGATTTCAGTATGGTGGCTTGTATACAATAGTAGTAGTAACTTTGGAATTAAAATTGAAAAATATCACAGTAGGAGAGAGCCCTGCGACTATTAGAGGGGGCAGGGCAAAGCCCTGCTTGTATAGATGTTTTGTGTTATTGTTGTTGTTGTTGTTGTTGTTCTTATTATTTATGTATAAATATAACAACATAAATATAATAATAACCGTGTGGCTTCCAATACGGAATGCTTTATCTTCAATTATTGAGCAGATATAATTTCTTACCATAAAGATAAAATAAGTAGCCTTTATTTAAAAATAAATAAGCAAATAAATAAAATAAAAAAATAAAACAATGTTAAATAAGTGTGCTTCCTCTTTGAATGAAATATTTCCTTGGCAGAGTTTGCAAATTCCATTGTTTCCTGCTTGGTAAAGAAATTCCACCCAATGCGTTACAATGATGCGATTGTTATGTATTCACAAGACAAAATTTAGTGATCAGGAGTGGCGCTTTATTGTTACATCCAAACAGATGCACATGTCTCTTTTGCGACTGCCATCTAAACCCAGCTGGCTCAATTTACGGTAGCTATTGTAACAGTCCATAATGTAATAGGGGTGCTGTACTACTGTTAGTTTTAAAACTGAACATAACAGCCATGTTCACAACAGCAGAATATCGCCAATATATGTCACAAAGATATATACAGTGCCTATAGTAAGTATTCACCGCCCTTGGACGTTTTCACAGTTTGTTGTGTTACAGCTGAAATCTTGATGCATTTAATGGGATTTTTTGGGGGGATTTACACAACCTACTCAACACTTTGAAGAGTTTAGAGCATTTTTATTGTGAACCAACAGTTAATGAAAAATAAAAAAAAAATAAAAAAAACTGAAATGTCTTGGTTAAATACGTATTTACCCCCACTGAGTCAATACTTGGTAGAAACACCTTTGGCAGCAATTACAACTGTGAGTCTTTTGGGGTAAGTCTCTACCGGGTTTGCACATCTGGGTCGTGCAATATTTGCCCCTTCTTAGCAAAATTGTTCAAGCTCTGTCCAGTTGGTGGACAGCAATCTTTAAGTCTTGCCACAGATTCTCAATCAGATTCTAGTCCGGGCTTTGACTGGGCCACTCTAGGACATTCACTTTCTTGTTTTTAAGCAACTCCAGTGTCATAGTCCTACTGAAAGGTGAATATCCTTCCCATTCTTAGGTCTTTTGCTCAAGGATTTCCTCAAGGATTTGCCTATACATAGCTCCGTCCATTTTGCCCTCTACCCTGACAATCTTCCCAGTCCTTGCCGTTGAAAAGCATCCCCATAGCATGATGCTGCCCCCACCATGCTTCACAGTAGGGATGGTGTTACCTGGGTGATGTGCTTTGTTGGGTTAGCGCCAGACACAATGTTTTGCATTTAAGCCAAATAGCTTGATTTTTGTTTCATCGGACCACATAATCTTTTGCCACATCTTTTCAGAGCTGTCATTGGCTTCTTGGTGGCTTCTTTGACCAATGCCCTTCTTACCTGGCAGCTCAGTTTAGGAGGAAGGCCTGTTCTAGCAGATTCTGGGCGGTGCTGTATATCTTCCGCTTCTTAATGGTTGGCTTGACTTTGCTCCAAGGGATATTCAATGCTTTTGAAATCTTTTTATACCCCTCCCCTGATCCGTGCCTGTCCACAACTGTATCCCAGAATTGTTTTAAAAGATCCTTGGTCTTCACGGTAGTATCTTTGCTCTGATTGAACTATCCAACTGTGGGACCTTACAGAGATAGATGTATTTAATCTGAAATCATGTGAACTGCTTTTATTGCACACAGATGGACTCCATTAATGTGTGAATTCTGAAGGAATTGCACCTGAGCTTATTTCGTATCATAGCAAAAGGGGTGAATACTTATCTAAAGAATACTTTTCAGGTTTTTATTTAATTGATTTGTCGTGTCCCCCCCCCCCATTTTTTCATACATTGAAAGTGTTGAGCAGGTTGTGTAAATCAAAGAAAAAAAAAAATCCCATTTTAGTGCATCAAGATTTCAGGTTGTAACACAACAAACTCTGAAAACATCCAAGGGGGTGAATACTTAACTCATACTCAGTTAATTTTGTGTGCACCTTTAGAGCACCCCATAATGCATTGTGCACCAACCAAGGCATGCAGTCTAGCCTTTTCACTGGGTCCTAGTGCCACCCAAAGTACTGGCTTGTGGTATACAATTAAATTCCTGAAAAAAAAAAAAAAAAAAAAAAAAATCAATGGAAGATTTTCTCAAAGTAATAAATTGATAACTGGGTAGTAAAATTGGACCTGGTTTGTGCCGGCGGGTTTAAACCTGACGGGTACCCAGTTTTCAGGTACCAGTGCCGACGTCTATCTAATGTTACATCCCGATATCAGACTGGTACTAGATGACCGTACCCACCGTACCCCCCCCCCCCCCACACACACACACACACACACACACACATACATATGAGTGTCACTTTATATAAACCTGTCTCAGGCTATTCATAACTAGTCACAGTATGATAATGTATGTCATTCACCATTTGTAGGTGTTTCCATTTTTTGATAGATTTGAATATGATCTACTCTTCACATGGGAAGCCCTGTAACAGCAAAATTAAAATGTTTTCATGGTTCCATAAACCTAATGAACTGTAAAAGGTCACCTGTTTCTTGGAATTGCTTTTCAGTTTGCTTTTTCAAACACATTACACAGTCGAGCCTAGTTGGCTGGACGTTTCTTTGTTACATTTTATGATTGTTTTCTCCTCTTACGAACTGAAAGATTTCCAATCTCACACACACTTGCCAGAAATAAATAAATACATAAATAAAATAAATAAATAAAAAACCTCTCCAGTTACTTGCCTTTTTGCTCTTTTTCCTTTCGTGTTTAGCAATATGCATTCCCATTGGTGAGAATCTTAAATCACAAACACAGACCAGGAAGCCAAAGATAGAATACATGTCTTGTCAAGTTTTGTCCTATTCGTCTTAGGTTTAAATTTTCTTGTTCCCATAAATACAGCCTTTGACATCTGTAACATAAATACTTGATGCATTTAATTATTACATAATGTTATTGTAATTTTCACTCTTGAAAAATGCCTGTTCTGTATTTTGAAAGTGGACTGGTAGCACATTATCTATAAAGTGGTCTTCCATCAGAATGCAATATGTTTACAGACACTTGTGCTAAACCTACATCCATATTCTTACTACAGACCTCAATCAAGTCAATGGCTGCACTGAAAAAACTAAAGATGTAACTGACCCCGTTGCTCACTGCTGATTTTAAACTACAACCTGTACTGTCTACTCTAATCTAGAGTCTTTTCTGAAAAAAAAAAACATTAAAATGCGAGATTTAAAAAGGGCACTCCAGTAAGAAAAAATAGTTTTGTGTCTTGAAATAAAATGTAAAAAAAGCCTACATGAGACATGGAGAGTGTTTGTGTAGATATAGTTTATCTAACATTTTTTTTTCCTGTTTTCTATAGAATTGCTAGACCTTGGATATTTACAATGCTACTAGGGGGCTGTCCTTTGCTTTAGAGTGGCGAGTGTTATCAAACCGATCCTATGAAGTAGAGTGATTTGAAGGAGACTCGTGCAATTATGAATGCTGTCAGTTAACATTTTCACAGTAATGCTTTCAATTAATCACTTTGAAGCTTTTTTGTGTTTATTAGAGTATTAAAAGTGGTAAGCCCATGTTAGAGATTTTCTTTTAAAAAAATTACTACATTGACTTTTCTGTTCTTAAACATGATTAATGTATTTTTTTTTTCTTTATATATTTTCTAGTCTTGGTGTTCAATCGAGTTCTAACACAGTCACAAAAAAAGAAAAATTATATTGCCATGCGTATGTACAGTAATTACACAGTTTTTGTCATGTTTTAATGCTTTTATTAAACTGTTACCTTTCGTGACAATAAATGCAAATAATGGTTTTAAATGGTTGTTTATTGTGGGGAGTTCTTAAAACTTTATGTCTGTGTTGGAAAATAGCATAGATTGGATATGCTGTACTGCATGTGCAGTTAAAACTTATCCAGATTTTAATGTGTAGTTAAAACCTCAGCAGCAATAAGTGTAACAATTGTTTTCTGTGTTTTTTTTGATAATGCTGCTGTTTAATGAAATATTCTTTTACGTGGATAAATAAATGAACCCATGCCATGTGTCAGCAGTAACCACAGTCTATCATATCAGATAATTAACTTTTGCAAACATAATGCTAGGACTAATAAGCGGAGGAAACTTCACAATTAAAGTTACTTATCTGTTTATTCTGTTATTTTTTTCATGGGCATTCTTTCCTACACCCCTTTTAAACAGCTCTTAATCCTGGCTGGTGAACCAAAGTATCCCAGCAGCTCCAATCAATTAGAAACTAGTCTTGTGTTCTAAGCTGCCATGCTGTCATTTGTTAACTAAAAATGCAATATACAACAATAATTCCATTGTAATTATAATTGTTATATGCATTCTATATTCCACTGTTGATTAGCATTCAATAGCCTCTGCATCATCTGAAGGTGACCTTACATTCCAGTTTGATAACAGTTTGTTAGCTGTGAATACTAGCTTCCAAGCCCACTGAATCCTTTACCACTTTCCATTTTGTAGAAGTCAAGCTTGGTTGCACTTTTTCCCCCCTTGTAATTATTTTAATGTTTAAAGACATGTTGACAACATTGAAAACACTTGAAGTCACCTATAGATTAAAACTATATTTGGCACTGTACCTTCAAAAAAGGACAGCTGTAATCAAGCAAAGCTATAGTGCATTTCTATCAGAATGGTTACAAATGGGGCATTATTACTATAATTTTATTTAGAAGACACCTTTATCCAAGGCGACTTACATACTGTAGGCTAGGGTAAGTGTACTATGCATCAGCTGCAGAGTCACTTACAACTACGTCTCACCGAAAGATGAAGCACAAGATTGTAAAGTGACTTGCTCAGGGTTACACAATGAGTCAGTGGCTAAACTGGGATTTGAACCCTTTTCTTTAATCACTGCACCACACAGCCTCCTATTATCCAATTATGAATATGTGATTACCAGCTACGTTGTACAATTGAACACATTATAATCAGTGTTCAACTTTACAGTCCAATAGCTTGAAACACAGAATAATATCTGAACATTAAGGTAGACAGTTTAGTGCTTGAATTACCTGAGTGCTCTATCAGTTGTTAACATACTTGTTTTACTTGTCCTGTTTTTGAAAGCTAAGTAAGTTATTCAAAACCTGCGCCACAAGTATTGAAGTCAGCTCATAAAAACCTCCTTTCTTATGTAAAAATGTCCTTTCTTATGTTGGTGGTGTGTGTTCTTTAATGTCAAAAACACACTTTAATTAAGAGGGTGTTTTTTGTCTCGTCAACCCATCTGGCACAGCATTAGGGCACTGGTTTAATGAAATGGAACTTGAAATTAACATACTAGAGTGCAACATTATTTGACTATCAGAGATGTGATAGTAACCTCCCTGTTAAGACACTTGCTGTAAATATATACAAATATCCCATGTTTGCAAGACAAGTGCATTTGGGTAGTACTGAGGCTTGCTGGGTGATATACAATATGTCAGGAATCAGAAAGGGTAATATAAAAGATTCACTTTTTATTTAGTGGCTTTGAAAAGAACAGTGGTGTTCTTGCTACATTTTCTGCGATAATAATAGTTTGTTCATGGTGAAAATCGCATTTTGTATTATTTGAAATCATTATTGGCATTCAAATTTAATGACTCACCAATGAAACTTCAAATTTGTAGTCTGGGGTAAGGTTTGGGTTATACCTTTGCAAAAGGTGTAATAACCAAGCTTTAAAAAACACAATGTTGCATATTAATCAACTGATTATCATGGTATTGCACAGTGCATGTCAACTGCATTAAAGCACAATAATATTATGCGTATGTTTAGAATGCTTGTGTACAAAATTTAGCCTGGCCTCTTTTTTTTTTTTTGCAACCCTGGCTGTCTTTTACCTCAGGCAACGTGGCTTCACACACTCAGTTAATTCCTTGTTCCTCGTATTGCATGAGGGGCATTGCTGTTCTTCTGTCTGATCTCCATTTTGTTTGCCTTCATCTGTCTAGACTTTTATTGCAAACGTTTTAAGTTTCCTGGCTGCCTTAGTAATTGACTGCACAATTTATATTAGGAAAGCCGTTCTATAATAAGTATGCTGCTAATTATTTTTGAAGTCCAATTTGGCAGAGATCATGACTGCTCTGCTTGCATATAAGCTGTGAGGTTGATTTTGCTGCAAACAGTGCACCAAGAATTTTTAAACTGGTTCATGGCTCTTCATTTGAAAACTGCTCCACTGCTAGTTTAAAAACCAGCAGAGTCCAAAAGTCCATCAGTATTTAGCACAACTCTAAAAGTCCTAAAAGAGTGACTTAAAAGAGGTTAATGACTTCTTTAAATGTTCTTTTCATCATGCTATCTCCATATTGTCAGACTGCCATAAAAAGTGATGGCTAAAATTAATTGCAGGTTCTTTTCTAAAAGTTGTTATTATAAAAAAATAAAATAAAAAAAAATCAAGTAGCTATTCAAATCTCTAAATATGAATATGCCACTCAATAACTCTAATTTAGAAGTTATTACTGCATTTTTTTTAAATTTATCAATAATTAAGTACTGTATATTCTCAAATTCACGCCTCCCTTTAATAAACGCTGCACTCAGTTACCAGATTTGTAATAAACGTCACCCTTGAATATA
The DNA here is from genome assembly GCF_017654505.1 of Polyodon spathula. NCBI lineage: Eukaryota > Metazoa > Chordata > Actinopteri > Acipenseriformes > Polyodontidae > Polyodon > Polyodon spathula. The sequence goes on from NC_054535.1 coordinate 36,813,242, forward strand.
CACCACACTCAACAAGAAACAAATAAACAGGGCACAGATTTACGATATTGGACACATTAATCAAAATAATAAAGCCGCCCTTGAATAAACGGCACCCTTGAATATAAGCTGCAGAGGCAATTTGAGGATATATGGTAAACAAATACCAGTAAATTATCTATGTAAATTGTTTATGGCTGCTACTAACTCATACTCATTTCAGCCTAAGAGGTTTGAAGATCATATAGTATGATGATGTTCAATAGGCTCCCAGTGTAGGATACTTAATATCAATATTCATTAGATTCCTAAAATATGTAGAAGTACAATAATATTGAACCCAAATTATGAGATATACATTTCTAAAAACATTGAAGATGCACTAAATGTGGTGGCTCTTCATTATTTTGTGTCTGTTCACAAACGCCATCTTGGACTGCGTCTATGAACAGTCAGTCAAGCAACTAAAGGGTATATGACTAAGAAGTGTATTTACATTGAAAGCTTTTTTTTTACCCCATGTCTTTTTCAAAGAGCGCAGTGCGGCATTTCAAAAAAAAAAAAAAGTAGCATGCTATGAACATGGTATATTGCACAGGGCTGCATGGTCCCTCAATGCAGTTTTGCCTCATTTCAGAATCCATCTGCCGAAGGCCTGCACCTAACATATTAAAGATTGACTGGAGCTTTCAGTCACCAAATTATTCATGCCATGTCTCCCCACGTTAAATTGAAAATAGAGCAGTGGGAAGCTATGAAGCGGAACTTCCTTTCATTAAGTTAGTGAGTATGACAGGGTTATATGATGTTCCAGAGAGAGATGCAGCCTTACACGTCACTAACCTTTTAGCTTTAGGCTTTACACTTTTCATTTGTTTGTGGGCAAAGGCTTAACACTGGATTAACCGAGCAAGTCCCTGTGTTAATTCAGGTAGATTAAGCCTGCCCAGATTAAGCAGTATATATCTAAATGAGGGGGAGGGGGAGGGAATACCCTTTTTGCCACAGCATGTTTGTTCTCTTATGGTAGCTTAGAATTTTTAAAAGCAAAAGCAATGTATTTCCCCTTGTCACAGTGGCTTGTTGTAAGCTTTTAAATAGAGAGATTTTCTCGAGTACCAGAATGCCATTAGTACATGTTTCATGACGTGACTGACTGCTGAATCTTTGATAAGATAATTAATTGTAAGCCCAGGATGGGAAATTAAGTCTTTTTTTGCAGCAGAAAACCTGGTCAACTTCTAGTATCATTTTTATGTTTGGTCTACTTCAGAGAATTACAATGTGCCAACTATATATGCTTTCTGTATTTATTTACTGTAACAGAATACAAAAGAAGAGTATCTTGTCTATAAAAAATGTATTATTCCAATATTGCCCTTTTGAACCTCTGATGATTTTATTGGTTACCGTAAGAGCACACACTTGAAGGAAGTCTAATTTTAGTGTCAATGATACCAGGTAACGTGTCATTGGTAGCCAGAGAGTTATACCACTGTGGAAACATCTATGGGTTAAGAGTCATGAATACTGTTTTTACAGTTTAGTACAAATGCTATAAATATAAAAAAAAAAAAAAAAAAAAAAAACTGATGCTGTCACCTTGGTAAAAACTGAATATCAAAGTTCAAATTTCCAGTCTAGTCTCATCCCTTGGGCCTAGATAATGTGCTTTTTTGTAAGAGTGATCTGTCTCAAATATAAATTTATGGGACTGGTTATTTGCCCTGGGAGACAAGCTCGAACATCCCTCTCACATCATTAAAATGCTTCCAGTCATTTTCTGTACCGCCAAAGATAGCACTTTGCTATAGGATTGGGTGTCTGTAATCTTTAGTCAACGCCACATGGAATGTACAGCATTTCTGCCAGTGTAACAGTATACAGCACATAAAAAAAATAAAAAATCTGGAAACACCAAGACACAGGTATTGTGGAATCGGAAGGCTCCAGTGTCATAAACGGTATTGCAGCTTAAATCATTTGTTATCAGAGCAATGGTTGTATTTTGTTTAGGCTTCTGAGTACAATGCTAAAAGCAGTATAGAGTAAGAAAGAAAAAGAATGTTGACAGAGTTTGGAGAAACAATGGGAACAACTAATTAATGTCTTATGCAAGCAAAATCCCTGCCATGTATATACATGCTGGCTAAGGCAGCAGATCAGACACAACAGGTATTCAAAATAGTAATCCTAGAACAACGTGTCCCTCTAGAACTATTTAACACTAGAACCGCCGTGGTTATACCCATATCTAAAATTGCCGCCAGCAGTCGTTATGACGGTTGCATTTTAAACAACATCAGTATTAAAATGAAAGACAAGCTACCAGATACAACTCAAAAGTTTTATTCAGTCACAACATATCAAACATCTGCACAACTGAAATGCCTTATTTAAATGAACAGTTAAACATAAAAGGGTTTATTTTCTAACTTACCACATATAAAGCACTACTTATCTAAAAGAAACATTTCAAAAGAAACTAGTGTGTAAACAGGTACAGTGCCTATAGAAAGCCTACACCCCCTTTCAAAATGTTCACCTTTTGTTGCCTTATAGCCTGGAATTAAAATCATTATACATACATACATACATACATACATACATACATACATATATATATATATATATATATATATATATATATATATATATATATATATATATATATACACACACACACACACACACACACACACACACACACACCACAACTTTCAAGTGAAAAAATATTCTAGAAATTTGTAGAAAATTAATTAAAAATAAAAACTGAAATAGCTTGGTTGGATAAGTGTCCACCCCCCTTGTAATAGCAATCCTAAATTTGCTCAGGTGTAACCAGTCGCTTTCAAAATCACACACCAAGTGAAGTGGCCTCCATCTGTGTTAAACTGTAGTGATTCACATGTTTTCAGGATAAATTCAGCAGTTCCTGTAGGTTCCCTCTGTTGGGTAGTGCATTTCAAAGCAAAGACTCAACCATGAGCACCAAGGCGCTTTCAAAAGAACTCAGAGACAAAGTTGTTTAAAGGCACAGATCAGAGGATGGGAATAAAAAAATATCAAAGGCCTTGAATATCCCTTGGAACACGGTCAAGACGATTATTAAGAAGTGGAAGGTGTATGGCACCACCAAGACTCTGCCTAGATCAGGCCGTCCCTCCAAACTGGATGACCGAGCAAGAAGGAGAATGATCAGAGAGGCTACCAAGAGGCCAATGGAAACTTTGCAAGAGCTACAGGCTTTTATGGCCAATACTGGTCAAAGTGTGTATGTGACAATATCCCAAGCACTCCACAAATCTGGCCTGTATGGTAGGGTGGCAAAAAGGAAGCCATTACTCAAGAAAGCCCGCTTTGAATCCCATTTGAAGTATGCAAAAGAAAAAAAAAAACACTCGGGAGATTCTGTAGCCCTTGGCAAAAAGTTTTGTGGTCTGGCAAAACTAAAATGAACTTTTTGGCCCAAATGCAAAGCATTATGTTTGGCACAAACCCAACACAGTGCATCACCCAGAGAACCTCATCCCTACTGTGAAGCATGGTGATGGCAGCATCATGTTATGGGGATGTTTCTCATCAGCAGGAACTGGGGAACTTGTCAGGATAGAAGGGAAAATGAATGGAGCAAAGTACAGAGAAGTCCTTGAGGAAAATCTGCTGCCCTCTACAAGAAAGCTGAAACTGGGACGGAAGTTCACCTTTCAGCAGGACAACGACCCAAAACACACAGCCAAAGCTACACTGGAGTGGCTAAGGAACAAAAAGGTAAATGTCCTTGAGTGGCCCAGTCAGAGCCCTGATCTAAATCCATTCGAAAATTTGTGGTATGACTTGAAGATTGCTGTCCATCAGAGCTCCCGAAGGAACTTGACAGAGCTTGAACAGTTTTGTAAAGAAGAATGGGGAGAGACTTATCCAATTATGATCTTTCAGTTTTGCATTTTAATATATAATTTTTTCTCGATAAAAACTTTTTTTCCCCTTAACAGTGTGGAGTGTGGTATCTAGATAAGTGGGGGAAAAAATCCTCATTTAAATGCATGAAACTCTGAGGCACTGACACAACAAAATGTGTAGACTTTCTATAGGCACTGTATATGCAAATACAAAACTGTAAAAACTAAATTATTTTTTAATTTAAAACAAAAGTAACATATGTTTTCTCTTGTGTCTGCCACTCGGTGCAGTTCTGAATCCAAGTTGAGCTTGCCTGCTGCTTTGCAGTTTTCTGATCAAAATGTTTCTGCTGAAGCGCTGTGGCTAGCTTCAAGGTAAAATCTCTTCTACTGATAAGAACATAAGAACATAAGAAAGTTTACAAACGAGAGGAGGCCATTCGGCCCATCTTGCTTGTTTGGTTGTTAGTAGCTTATTACTGGGGAGTTGGTTCCAGACCTCACAATTCTCTGTGTAAAAAAAAAAAAAAAAAAAAGCCTCCTGTTTTCTGTTCTGAATGCCCCTTTGTCTAATCTCCATTTGTGACCCCTGGTTCTTGTTTCTTTTTTCAGGTCGAAAAAGTCCCTTGGGTCGACATTGTCAATACCTTTTATAATTTTGAATGCTTGAATTGGGTCGCCGCATAGTCTTTGTTCAAGACTGAATAGATTCAATTCTTTTAGCCTGTCTGCATATGACATGCCTTTTAAACCCAGAATAATTCTGGTTGCTCTTCTTTGCACTATGATATTTATAATGCATATTTTTATTTCCTGCGTGCAGTACCTTACACTTTTCTCTATTAAATGTCATTTGCCATGTTTCTGCTCAGTTCTGAATCTTGTCTAGATCTTCTGCAAATATAACAAGTTTGCTATTTTCCCTGGTGCATTCCTTGTACAAAACTTGTAATTGATGACTGACAGGTACAGTAGAGATAACATCAGGCTTGTGTGTGTAATATATATATATATATATATATATATATATATATATATATATATATATATATATATATATATATATATATATAGAATAGCGTAGGTTATATATCAATATATAATATTTTCCGTCAGTTGAAAAAGGCAGTCAATCCAACCGCCGGTTCTAGGTGAAGGGATAATAATTCCTTATTTGATCCGTGATCCGGCCTTCATCAAGGGGTCAAACGGCGTCAGGGTATTCAGGGGTGTGCAATTTTTTATCGCCCGGACAACAAGATTTGTGCGAGGGACAAAACGTTTTGCCATTATACTTTGCCCGCCGGACAAATAATTTTTATGTATTTATTTTTCCTATGTTCGTTCTGTTGCTAGAAAACAGGTGTATATTTTTAGAGCCGCGCAAGTTTCTGAAAACTGAATCGCGGAAGTCTAGCACCTACAAATGCATATTTTTAAACATGTTTACATCCCACCCCTATCACTTCTGATTGGCTAGCTGTGGAAAAAGTTGATCTTCTATTGGTTACAAAGAAACCCAGAAATGGCTACCAAGAGTATATTTTAAATTTAAGGTATTATTTATGTTTTTTGTAAACTAGGAAATAAGTGATACTGCTTTCTTAATGTATGAACCTGACTTTTAAATGCAGGAATCTAGTAAAAGTTACAAAAATAAATAAATAAAATAAAATAAAATAAAACCCCATAGTCGCTAAGGTATTAGCAGATTACAAAAATCATGTTGTGTAATTGTATAAGTGAACTTTGTGGTCAAGCGTGTACAGTACGTGTTGGGATGTTTTAAAAAAACAAAAAACAAAAAAAAAAAAAAATGTTTAGAAGCATTTCAAGACAAACTTGTAAATATTTTAGTGTTGCTAACCTAGTTTGCTATTTACCATATTTATATTTTTTATTTAAACACTATTATTATTATTATTATTATTATTATTATTATTATTATTATTATTATTTTACTAGATTTGAAATTAAGTGGTCTTAGTTATTTATTGGACATACACAATCTATTGATTTTTGAAACTAATAAAACATGAAGATTGTCAAATATGTTTATAATGATAGAAATGAAATGCTTATATATGAGATGATCTATACAATATTGTATTGTAAAATATCATGGCAATGCGTTTATGTATGAATTAATGTATGTATTTATTGTTCAGTGAGAGTAGTGCAGGGAAAGAATGTTGTCCTTCTAAAAATAAAAATACATCAGTATGAAACCAGGATCACCGGTTCCAGTTAGCCATCATGGGACAAGATGTGAGTTGAGGAAAAAAAGCTTTAAAATGTTGTACGCTGTTTTAAAAAAAAAGTATATAATAGAAACAAACAAAAGAAAAAAAAATTGTCTTTGCAAAATTGGATGGAGCCTACTGTAATTATTGCATGCATTTTCTTAGAAAAACAGTCCAAAATGCAGAGAAACCTGGTGGGTTATACACAAAGCCTTTAACAATCTGGGGTTCAGCAGTTACAAAACTGAAAGAGCATCAAGAAAAATCAGAATTCCACAAAGCAGCAGTAATAGTTGGCAATGATTTCATATCTGTGATGCAACAAACTAAAACACCTGTACATCAGTAGCTGGATTCAGCTTATAGAGAGTGAAAAAAAAGGCAGAAACTATTTTTATATTTGAATAACTCCTGAGTATTGCTTATTATAGTTGTACCCTTAGTCTGTTATTTAAAATGTACCAGCAAATGTGTTCCAAACTGCACTGAAAGGAACATTTCCTTAAAGTATGATTTACATTTGTTGAGGGAACCTTTTGTGTATCTTGAAGAATTTAGTGAACCCTTGCAAGCTACAAGGCTAGATCCAACTCTGTTATAATAAAACCAAAATCCTACAAGTTATATTCTACTTTTTTGTGTGTGTTTTGTGCAACAGGGAAGGGCAAGTACATTTTTCTAGCATCTCGTCCCTTGGACAAAACGTTTTTTTCATGTAGGTTTTTACTTGTATTTAGGAAAAGTCATAAACGGACAAACACATACCTTTCAGACACGCAGAGTAATTTCAATTTGAAAATGTCAAACCGTCAAAATGACTGCCGTGGCGGTTTTAGTGCTAAACAACACAGACTCATCTTGTTGAGTAAATAGGGTTTTAGCTATCCATGGAGAACATACAGTATACTTGAACTATTATTGAAGAATAATATATTTAAAACAATTTTTCAATATTCTACAGTCAGCAACATATAGCTCCACCATGGCTTTCCCACAGACAAAAAAAAACAAAAAAAAAAACAGATTGAGTAATGTATGATTGGAATGATCTATTAAACATATATTTAAAAAATGGACTTCCTGCCTCAAAGGTTAGTCCAAACTGTAGAAGGCAATTACAATACTTACAGTAATAATATTCTATAAAGCTTGACTTGACAGACTTTGTGTTCTGGACAATTTGTTATCTTGTTACTGTACTTTGTCAATGGGGTAGTATACACAGACATCATACTGTTTAAGGTTATACAGTATTTAAAATCCCTAAATCCATCTTGTTTATGGCACTTGTCTAAGATTGTAGTTTGTTTACAAAGAGTATAAAATCACCAACAAATAGGCACATTTTGAGCAGCTGCAACTCTCTTCAACAGTGTTTTAAATATGTTTGCAGTGCTTTATTCTTTATAAATGATTGATAAGAGCCTATAGATTCATCTGCATATGTAAATATATTTAAATTGCAAGTTGTGGAGGTGTTATTATTTCAACTGTCGGTACAAGTTAAAAAGAATATGAAAAGGCATTTAAGCGATAAACTTGTTTACTTGTAAGCAAATGCCTTACAGATAATGACCTTAAATGATAAAGTGATTGATAACAATTGCTCTGCATCAGCACAGTTGGAGCAACACCTTATTCTGATCTTGATGGTCTCTTAGGAAGGCACCTGTCATATTTGAATTCTGTAGTGGAGTGCAGACACACTGTTCACAGTGAGATAACAAAGAGTTCTGATGCAGAAAAGGAAGCCAACAGTGCATGAATACCTAGTTTTAGTCAACACCAATTGGCTTTAAACCTCCATGAGAACAGTATAGATACAGCAGACTAGTGTGGAGCCCACTTTGAATTGACATTTTTTGTTAGGTTGGGAAGCAACTGCCAAATACCCAGTTCTCCCACACTATTCAGTCTGCAAGGGACAGAGATGTAAATTTGACTATAAGGCTATACCTGTTCAGTTAAAGTTGGGGCTAAGACAATGTTGTGTGGGACAGGGAGATATGAGTCAACACTGCTGTCTGATGACAAGATTGTGAGTGCTTTATAATAGCTGGTAGTTCCCAGACATGCCAAGATAACAGTATGACCCATGTGGTGGTGTTGGACAAAAGGAGCTGTTTTCTCTGAATGAAGGAACTTTTTTCCTTCATTCAGAGTTCTGTCACCTTTTTTCTCACTTGCATTATACAAGTTGTGTTTTAGTATTTACTGGACCAATCAGAACTTGAAAACCTTGAATGACCTATCAAGTGGTAGCCAAACAGCCTATCATGTAAGTGTACTAGTCAAATCAGTCAATGCAATGGAACTGTGCCAGGTAGATGTGTGACAGCAGCAGTTAACGAAGTGTGCTGGAATCATCCTCACACTTTGTTAGCTTAAGCAGCATAGTTGGCAGGGAAAGTTATAATTAGAGGCCAGCATTGTAGTGGTCCACAGTGCAAGCAAAATCTGAGTTACTTTGACCTAGTTCACACTTACTGAGCTGGCCTTGGGCAGTCTCTGAGCCGCCTCAAATTTCCGTTCACAGTTGAGGTTTAGAGTGTAAACAGTGATGTAAACACTGCATTCCCGGAAGTCAACTTAAGAGATTGAGCTGGGAAATTTGCAAACGTAAATATGGCCATCTTATTTTTTGCAACATTGTTGGTACTGTACTTATTGCATAAGGTACGATAAAGGCGTGTGTTGACAGTGCAGTCGGTTATTGTGGAAAGAAGTGATCGTGTTGGATCATGTGTAAATGCAGCAAACAAGGACGTGCACATTACATTAATCACAATACACATTATTATATTAATGGTGACTGAATATGCAAATTCGTATGCATTATTTATCAGTATTGAGATTTACAATATTAACTACAATCTGAAGTGTGTGTGTGTGTGTGTGTGTGTGTGTGTGTGTGTGTGTGTGTGTATGTATATGTATATAATTAATGTGAACCTGATGAAGACACAGTAGTGTCAAAACGTGTTGTTTGTTTGTTTGTTTTTATAGTCATGTTTTAAACTAATAAAGAGATTTATTTGAAGGAAATAAACGAGCAGCAGTTATATAATTGATCCTCTGATAATTCTGCTTCTTGCTCGGTCATCCAGTTTGGAGGGACGGCCTGATCTAGGCAGAGTCTTGGTGGTGCCATACACCTTCCACTTCTTAATAACACTATGTAACACAATTTTTGTTCCTGGGTAGTAAGTGTTATTTCTTAATTGCTTATCCCTCAAAAGTATAGAAAATGGCTATTATTCCCCACAAACTTTGCTTTTGTGACCAGGACAGTGATATTTCCAAATATCACTGTTTCTAATGGGAAAATGGGCAAATGTGTGTCTTTTCGTTCACATAAAGTCAGAAAAAAACAACATATGAATCCAAATTAACATGTATTTATACTAAAGTAATACAAAAATGACTATAAAAGATTTAGAAGTGAGTAGTTTTTCAAGATAATCGTAAATCTCGAAAAACTACTCACTTCTAAATCTTTTACATTACCGTAGAGACTCTACTTTTCATTTTATATATATATATATATATATATATATATATATATATATATATATATATATATATATATATATATATATATATATGTAAGTTTTATCATTTTAATGAAAGCTGTATGATGAAGAAATACTTACCATTCACGACTGACCCATCATCATCATCATCAAAAGTGTCAGTGTATTCAGAGCATTCCCCATTGCTATTTTCCGGACTGGAGATCCAATAAAATCCAAGATCCGTGGTGGGTTTATCTCTGGCCTACTGCTGAATATTTCCAAGATTACTCGGAAAAACTTGCAGGTTTTTCTCTGAACTCCACTCAAAATGGCGTATGATAGCCCCTTGCACCACAGAGAACATGGACATAAAGGAGATGGCTGCTTCTGCATCCAGCGCTCAAGGAATATCACAGACATTTGCAGAGCTTTTTGAGATGTTATAATAATAAAATAATTACTTGGATCACATTATTGAGGAGATTGGTGATAAGAGGAATGATCAGGAGAGGATTTATCGGTATGTCTATAAAGAGGTATGTGAAAAATACAGCGAACAAGGGGCTGGGCTTGGCTGGAGATACAGTACTGAGTGTACTTTTGTGATTCAGTGACTTTTAAACCTGTTTTACTCTTAAAATAAAAAATAAAAAATAAAAAATTAAAGCAGCACATGTAAAATAAACAGCGTGTGTGAAAATCAATTGGACCTGACTCACTTGACATGCACTGAATAAATGGACCACTAAGGGTTAATTTCTGCATCGTTGTTTGAGCTACGTCTCCGCATTGATGCGATAAGGCCAGCCTAGGGCCTGCATTGGGTTTACACATACAGATAGGCCAGCCCTGAGGCGGCATTGCACACTTTAGGCCGCCTCAAAAAGCTGGTCTAAAATTTTTCAAGCGTTCACACATGAGATAAGGCAGCCCTGGGCTGGCCTAAACCACAAGTGTAAACTGGGTCTTTCTGACTATGTTTAACTTTTGGTTGGCCATTACATAATGATTCCTACTGTAGAAACATGTATGTCAATCCTGCATGTAAAATAAATGATCAGTAATGTTTATGATTTTAATTGTACTGTGCAGTGAAAAGAACACTGATATGAACTAATGCTCTCCATTTTAAGAAACTATGCTATATGACAAATTGTGTACCTTTTAAAAAAAAAATAAATAAATAAATATTTCAGGACTTTTAAGCATGTTTTTAAAGACTTTGAGAAATGTTCATAAACATCAAGTTAAACAAGGCTTTAAAATGAGAATAAACTAGCAAAACCACTCTAAAACAGCTGTATAATTGAATAACTGAAAATGGGCTTTAAAAATGAGCCCTTGACAAAACATTACATTAAAATATCCAGTTCTTAAAGTTTTGTGAATGTGAGCCCTGTATGACATGAAAACTACTGATTAGTCATAGACAAACTCATTTAATTTATCTCATGGATTTAGTTATTTTCAGTGTCAATAGATAGGCACAGTAATAAATTAAATGTCTTAATTTTAGTTGAGTTAAAAACACTTTCAATGTGTGTCATGTTCAGGTAGCTATTTTAGAAGTTGCCACATATGATTCTAACTTTCTGTTCTTTTTTACTTTTGCAGTACCACCAAAGTTTACACGAACTCCAGATGATCAAACAGGAGTGTCAGGAGGGGTAGCATCATTCATTTGCCAAGCCACAGGAGACCCAAGGCCTAAGATTGTGTGGAATAAGAAGGGGAAGAAAGTCAGCAACCAGAGATTTGAGGTATTAGGTCTATTGTTCTGATGTAAAATGCTCGACATTTGAATGCTCAAAAGTGCTTGGTACTCCTCGTGGCATGCTTGTGGTCTGTAATGCATTAATGGGCTTTAATAATCACTTTATCAGGCTTTTACATGCATGGTTTAAGTGAGACAAGATTCATAGATCTGGGGAGAGATTTGTAATTAAAACACTGCCTTGCTCTAGATACTGTGATTAATCGCATGTTTGACATTTAAAAACTGGCAACAGCAAAATAATGATCACTGTGATATTGGTGGTCTAAAGCCCTTTGGCTTACGGTGGTTAAATTGCATGAATTTTAGTATCTATAGTGAATTTGATCTGTGCTAAAGAATTGTATTAAGGCTTTGGCTGGTCACCACCAATAACATCACACAGCACAGCTGAACACTGATAAGATTGCGTATTGTTTTTCTTTTAACTCTATCTTTGTCTAATTTGATGACAGTAGATTGGCATTGGTTGCAGTTTTGTTATCAACCAAGTGTTTGATCTTATCAGAGTTTAACTTTTTCATTGAGCACTGTTATTATCTCATAGCACCAGTGGCAAAAGCAAGCTGGCACTGACCCTCTGCTCTCATTCACATGGCACATCATCACTAATAAAGCAAACTTTCTTTCAGAGTCAAATTGATCTCTCCCGCCCAGTGTTCATTCAAACTGGGAGTGATTGGTTGTAACATCACATGCTGTTGCAAAGAACATCAAAGCACACAGCAGCTTGACCACTTCTTCATTAGGGTTAACACTCCATTAATGTATCCTGCGTATACGGTTTCTTTAAAAAATATAAAAACATTAATTGCACAGGTGTTTCTGTAAACTGTAAGTATTTAGCATGTAAGCAATATATATTTGTGTATGACTTACTGTATGGTTTTAGGATCAATGCTGTGCAGATATTTAATATTTCATGTTAGCATTAGGTATGTATTGTGGTTTAATTTGATTAAGTGTTAGGGAGTTGTCACGATTAGGTATTGTAAAATCATTGGAACAAACATGTTCTAACTATTTTTTTTTTTTTTTTTTTGAAGCTCATAAGATTTGTTTTATTTTTTTTTAAATATCCTTGTTTATTTTTAGCCTATGCTTAGACTTACAAAGCTGCATGATAGCATGAATTTAATTAAATTTCAGTAAACTCAGTCAAAAGTTGCATTTTTACATATTGTACGTGTGGCTGAGATAGACTACAGTATTCTGTATTCCATCTAACCACGTCATTCTCCCACGCTGAAACTAAATCCACCTTAAGAAATCAATTATAATGGTGGGGGGTGGGTCTACTTAAATCGCAGAGAATTTACCTATTTTTACCGGGTAGCTTATGGAATAAAATTAGGATTTTGCGGACATTTCATGGACCTGTTTAAACATTACATAAACCTAAATAGATACTATTTCAGAGCATTATAAAAGCCTAAAAATAGTGGTGCTTGCTTCCTTACAAAAACTGAGTGCTGTCATTTGTTAAAAGCAAACATGCAACATCCCCCTGCAGTTGCTGCCAACATTCTGTGTCTCTGTGGTGTGAAGGCTTGCCCATACATTGAGACTGCATGTTCTGCATCCACTGAATTAGATGACAGTATAAGGCAAAGCTTTGCCATGTTATATAGATGTGGAAATCGACTAGAAACAGGCCCAAAACTCAGTTACCCAAGAGCATCTGGCATTCTTTAATAAAGGCCATATATACAGCACGTTCGTTGTCATGTTGTTTGTCCCATCCAGGAATTAATTGTATTAGTACCAAGTCAAAACAAAGAAAACGTGCCTATTCACGTCTAAATTTCTAACTGTGTTTAAAAAGTAAGCAGCAGGTTGTTTGAAGCGATGTGGCTGTGCTAGATCATACCTGTAGTGCTGATTTAACTTGGCTACAACTGACAGGAATACTTTTTTTCTGTGTTGACTTTAAAGTTTGTTTTCTGAAAGCTGCTGTTTGTTTTACGTTGTGTTCAGCAGCCTCTGTAGTAGCCTTTTGCTTAATGTGTGATTCTGAAGCTAAATCGTGATCAATCGTATTTTCTCCAGTCAAATCACAAGATATGCAAAACAATTACCTCCTTGTGAGTGTAAAGTTTATTTGGGAAATGTATTGACATGATTCTCAGCCAAAATATACTTTGTTTTCTTTGCTTTGTCACCCATTTTTGGTGTTTTACCTCCATTGCCGAAAATTTGATTTTAGCAACCTCAATCAAAATAACAGTCCAACAGTGACTTTGTCCCACCGTACAGTACAATTCAAGTACAAAAGTAAGTACAGATGCAGTAACAGGTTGATTAAAACGTTGTTGTGCATGTGAACAATAAACAAGAAAGTTAACTGCTTTGGAGTATTTTGTTTAAATGTTATTTGTCTAAGCACTTTTTTTTTTTGCCTAAGTGCAAAACACACAGGGCGGCGAAGAAATAAAAAAAAAAAAAAAAAAAAAAAACTATCTACAGCATGAAAATACATAGTTTTGCGATCGCTTGCTGTATGCAGTAGTTCATTTTAAACTAGGTTTCTTTTTTTTCTCTCCGTGCATTGTCCCCTAAAATAAGTGAATTTCATGGTGATCCTTCAACTTACCGATTTCTGCGAAATTGCGAATTAGGTAGACCCCTAATTATAATGTTTATTGAGAGAAAAGAATTTGGATTATTTTTTACCATTATTCTTACCATTTCTGTCTGGACATTTAAGAAAAACTGGCATGTTTTATTTTTCTTTATAAACGTATTTATTGAATACCATAATTTAAATTTAGAGATACTGTAGCCAAGCATGATCAGCAAGCAGGGGTTCAGATTTCACTGTGTTTTGATTTGTCCATTGTGAGGATAATTGTATGTTTAATTGTGCCCTAATTGTATAGTAAATGAATAAACCATAGAACAAATGCTTTAAAAAACTATCTGGGTTATCAAATAATACATCATCATGCAAGCAGATGATGCATTATTTGATAACTTCTATGCCAAATACCACTTTTACTAGTTTTCACATTGAACAATGACTACATTTTTATTCCTATTTGCTTGTGGCACTAGAAAGATGAACTCTCAATAAATAAAACTGGTGTGCAATTAAATGTTGCATCGTATGCAGTACTTTGAATCTGTTTATGCATCAGAGGTAGTGCCAAAGCATGCTGTAGATAAAGGGGAGGTATGTGTCAAACATTTTAATGTTATCAGCCAAAATATGCACAACAATTCCATTGGTAAAATAAAGAAAATTATCTTTTCATCTCAGAGTCTTGTTTTAATCAGTCACTGTTAATGGCACTGTTGTATCTTGATGTTCAACACTGGGCATATATTTGAAAATGGTCTTTACTTGGTAAAAGGCTCTGTTTTGAAAACTAGTATTATCTTAAATTGTGAGGAACAATTATTGGAACCCCGGATAGTAAGACAAAGGATTATAATATATACTGAATCCTTAAGATTTCTACACTCCATTGGTAATTACTAATTATCAGACATGAATGTATTATTCTCATTTCATTGTGCTATTCTTACAACAAAACAAACCAAGCTCTCTAAACCGACAACAGACGTGCTACTGAAATCAAGTTTGAATAAGCCTACACACTTTCTGACAAATACTGAACAGTCATGTACATACATCCAATTAAGGGAATTCACTTTTGTGTAATATAATACTTAACAAAACACATGAAATTCATGGCAGAAATAAAAATAATAAATTAGAATTTGAATAAAATACCACTGAATATCTTGTTTTCAAGTCACATGGCTAGTTCCTTTTCATCTAACAAATTGTCATTTTCATTACTATTACTAAATTCAGTATATAGTGTAAACCACAATATCTGGCCTAAAAAGTGTTTTACAAGTCACTGACTGGTAATTTACTCTGAGCCAGCTATTGCAATTCTAAATAAATATAAAACAAAAACATTTATTTTTAACTTTAGAACATGTTAAGTCACATATTCTGGACAAAAAAAACTCCTTTAACATATCTTGTTTCTCACACCTGCAGGTGATAGAGTTTGATGATGGATCTGGGTCTGTGCTAAGAATTCAGCCCCTGCGTACCCCCCGAGATGAGGCTATATATGAATGTGTTGCCTCCAACAGTGTTGGAGAGACAAGTTCCTCCACCAGACTCACTGTATTACGTGGTAGGTCCTCTTTTGTCAGCATCATAAAAATACAAATAACTTTTTTATATCTGGATTTCCAGCTGGGCAGGTAAGCAAAAATATTTCTAAATGTATCTAATTTAATTTGCTTTCAACTGCATGCTGCTTTCAACTGCATGGTTCAATACCGAAAAACTTAAGTAGTCTGGTCAAGAAAGAATTTGGGTTGTTCTCCCCCTTCTTTTTTTTGGCTCATTTTGAAATCACATATGCTGCCCTGCATATACTGAGCAATGAAATTCTGTTGGAACAAGAGAAATGCAAATTAGTTTAGGAGGGTGACCTTGGGTGTTTGGAGAGCGTTGATTGATATGTAAATTAATGAAGGTTATTCCTACATTGTTAGCTTTGGTACCGTCAACTTTACTTAGTAGTAATCTAATTTTCTGCTACACTGACAACATATTTTAAGTGTGACCTATTGTTTTATTAGGGAAAAAAAAGTCTAATTAAAATGCTCAAGTTAAATATAAGAAACCATGCTCATTTTAGTTGAGGTGATTAAAAAAAGTGAGGAATTGTTATCTCTTTAAATGTAACCCAAATTATACAACTGGACAAAGATGAAATCCTACAATATATGTAGTACAATAAATGTAGGTACTGCACTAGATGACCACCATTTAGATTATGTGTTTTCACCAAGCTTGGGCATGTGAATCTCTTGAGCATTTTTATGGCAAATCCCAGGGCCTTATAGGAACATTTAGGTTGTATGTAAAAGTGCTGCCATATAGATAAAATACTGGCAGACTAACTGTCTAGCTAACTACCACAGTTCATCTGAAATGGCCTTTCCTTTGACCACTATTCTGGCATTTTTCTGGCACACTATACAATATTTGGTTATGATTTGGTTATGAATACTGATAGTTTCAATTTGTGATGGGGTACCCTCCCCTTGTGCATGTTATTTATTATTATTATTATTATTATTATTATTATTATTATTATTAGTATTATTAGTATTATTATTATTATGTGATATTTATTGTGTATTTAAAATGACGGTGAAAAGCTGTGTTATTGTTTGGCAGAGCGGAGGGGGAAGCCCCATCCAGTTAAACACCTTGTGTAGAAGGTGACCATCTCCCAAGTGAACTGATTAATTATTGCTAATATTGAGATGGTCACCTGGATAAAAGCTTGCAGCTCTCTGTATTTGGGTGGGAGGGGGTTGGAAGGAGAAGCGGGTGCGAGAGAGACAGAGGAGAAAAACAAAAACGAAACTAAAAGTAAGAAAACTGGATTAACTTACCTGTATAAGGATCAGGGAAGGCAATTGCTCAGCCTGACCGTAGCGTTCTTTTGTTTTCGAGACTTTGTTTTTGTTTGACTATTTATTTTGCTCTGTGAGCAGTGTTTTTTGATCAAACTGTTTTTTTTTTTTTTGTTTGAAAATAAGTGGTGCCGCATCACCTTTGCCCCACAGTGCTTTGCCTTTTTTTTTGTTCCTGCTTCTGACCTGACATCACCACATCAGCCAGCCTTGTGACAGTGCTCTTTTTAAAATCTGTGTAGAAATAAAATGAGTTGTTCCCCACTTCTCTTTCTGTGCCTCGGGGCTATATTTCAGACATTGACTTTTTGCTTTTTGCTCTTACAGTGGTGTGCCGTGACCTCTTAATCAAGGCATGCAACAACTTTTGACATGACATAAAACATTTTCTAACATGCATGGGAATATAAAATATGTGCTTACCTTCATTTTCTACTGAAATCGAAATTCCATTTTCAGAAACTCCTCAGTGACTAAACTGTAGAAATCCGGTAGGCAGCGTATATTCAGTTGTCAGGGAGGCTAAGTTGGACAGGCATCCACCTGCCTTTAGCCGCTTTAAAGTTGAAAAAGATCTTTCCACTGTGGCCGTAGAGTAGGGAATAGTTATAATTAATGCTGCCAACTTGTTGACCTCAGAAAAGCAAGTTTGTAAGTCCAGCATATGCATCGTTTTTTACAGGTCAAACGCACCTTTTTCTTGCAGATGATCTGAGTTATACACCACACACAGTTCAGCCCGAAATCGATTACTGTCAAAAACATTCGGATAAGATACTTCCAGAGATTTCATAACTGTCTGGAACTCTATGAATCTTTTTGGATGCACCAAATGGACAAACTCAAGTTTCTCTACACTTTAAAATCTTACTGACAGCTGCTCACTAATGTTGTCAATGACCGAAAAAAAAAAAAAAGTCATTTATATCTTGATTGGTCATCTGAACTTGGTCTTGCTCTTTTTTGCCTTGATTCATGTACACTCAGCTCCAGCACCTTGATTCATGTACACTCAGCTCCAGAAACACAAACTCAGCATCGTCAAGCATGGTCAGAAAGCCCTTGGCTGAGGAATAGGATGGAGCATCCCAGTCTGCTGGATTTTGCAGCACACTTTCAAAAAGTCAGATCAGCTTCTTTGCTCTGCTTAGCAGTTTGTACATGCCTCGAGTGAAAATTCCACCTAGTAGTACAAACAGAAGGCTGTCTTCATTTAAATATATTGTGAAGAAGATCAGACCGCTTTGTAGATAGAAAGAAAACGCAGCTATTCCTTACATATTTTTTTCTAATATTCTTTGCTGCAAAACTGAGGACAAGATTTAAAACATGTGCATAGCAGTGAAGAAAAAATGCAAAAGGGAACTTTTCACATACTTTTACTGCTGCAGCATCATATGTCTGAGCAACCAACTTGTCACCACATTTAAACTTCTGGCACACCGCAACATGCTTGAAAAGGGCAGCTGCAGTCTGACTGTCACTAACATCAGTAAAACCAACAAAGTGTTCCACAACGTCACTGTCTTTGGTCAACCGGGTGTTGCATACTGGACGGCATGCCACTGCTCTTATAGAATGTGTTGTAAATCCCAGAGAAACTAGTGGTTGTCTCAATCAGTGATCAGTTAGTGTTTGAGTGTTTTGTGCCTCACGTGTACATTTCCTTACGATTTGGAGACAAAGAGCATCTATATTTTTTTTTCTTTCTCATTTTGGTCTGTAACCAAATGCAGCACAAACAAAAGTTATTCTCCATTTTCTTCGTCTAACCATTTTTTTTAAAAGAAAAATAAAAGAACAGAAAAAAGAAAAAAAAAATACATTTTCCGAACCTACAGTTGTGGCCAAAAGTTTTGCATCACCTCGAATTTTAGGATTGAGACACAATACTAAAACTTTTATTTAACCTCATGTAGTCAAAGAAACTACAAAATGATATCACAAGAGTCTACCAGAAGCAATACCAGTAGTACAGTATTTCAGGTTAGATTTCAAAATGTCACTTTTTAAGTTTGTCAGTATAAGTAAAACTACAAAGCCATGTAATTCAGTATGCTAACATAACGTTATTTAGCAGGTTTTTATTCAACTGTGAAGCAAGATTAGTTAGGTGATGCAAAGCTTTTGGCCATAGCTCTATATTGTGGTGCCAATATGTGATTTTATTGTAATTTCATGCCTTTTATGGGTCCAAATAGCTGAACAAATAAATAATAAAGCAAATAATGAATTTGAAGTGACTTGGAATGAGGTTCATTTGTGTTTCAATGGCCTGTGGTAAAATTCAGTAGCATCTATTCTGTAATGGGCTCCTAGTAATTCCATAAAAATAAAAAAAAATAAAATAAAAAGTTATTGTTATAATTACCACGTCATAAGAAGAAAGGCCAGATGTAAAAGGTAACACAGAGATATTGCCATGTGGCTAGATTTGGAATACCATTAATCTATTACCAATTACACAAAATCATATCCATATGTCAAATATATATGACCTAGACCTATTATTGCAGTAGTGGAATAGACCTATTATTACTTCGTTTAGTACAACTAATAAAACAGAGTAGTGCTGTATACAATCATTAAGGAATTCTTATATCTACTTTATATATAGTACATGTACAGTGACATTTAAGTGTTGTTTTTTATATCATGGTAGGTAGTGGTGAAATGTTTGTTGGAATGTGGGAAATGTTTTTTTTATTTTTTTTAGATAATGAAAGATTTAGTGAGATACCCCTTTCTCACTGATGGATGGTTGGTTGTTCAAAGAGATTTATTTTTTAATACTTTATTTTTAAATAAGCTTGTGGTATCTTGTTATCTTTGTACCCTTTTCAACTAACAATGATTGATCAGCCTGTACAACACGCATGGCAGTGATTGGATTTCTTTTCATGAAGCATGTAAGTGAGCTTTCTTTCCCTTTCAGGCAAGAAACCGTTGCCCACAATTCCCTGTTAACTCAGTTCTTGCAAAACATTCACCTGCTTCCATTACTTACAGGCATAAATATATGGTGCATGGAACAGATAAAGAGAACAAAAACTTGAGGATTCAGTTTGAGATTAGAAATGTTTTACAGGCCAGATCAGAGTATTTTGTGCAGATTTTACCAGTGAGAGGGGTGGATGTAACTGCCTGTCTGAACCAGAAGACTTGTTATTAAACCCGACACATGTTTTCAGATTCTCATCTTGCAGACCTAGAGTATTAGAAAAGTGGTCACCCAACACCCCGCTCTGTTTTTTGTTTACAGCTTTTATATTGAAATTTCTCTAAGGCCCTTTTGCTAAAACTGCATGATTCACCATTTAATGAAAGAGTGGGCATCTAAAGCTCTTGGTGACAAAAAGCTACAGCTATATAGACCTCCCAATAGGGGAGTTAAACTAGAGTTGCTTAGTTAGTGTCAAAGAGGTAATGTCTTGATGACCTGAATAAATTAAGTATTATGCAAGTACTGTAGAACCATCAATAAGAGCTCATATAAATACACTGATGTACAGGACTTAGATGTTCAGGGAGAAGTGGGTTGTATACGGACACTCTGATGAGTGAAACAAACACAGCACTTAATGAACAATTCTGTTTATATAAGCACAATGTATGCACATGAAAGTATGTATAAACCTAAATTAAACAGCTGATTTTAGAAAATTACTTTCATTAGACCATGCTCCACAACTGCTTAGCAACGCAGTGTAATTTCGAATAGAACAATTCACCAATTCATTCTGTCTTTGAATTTGAATGAATGTAAGATACATTCCAAAATGCAGCTTTGAATACAAACAGCGATTCATTGCCAGGGACCGTATCATTTAATTGTTGATTCTTTTAGTACTGTATTTCTAAATTCAGCACTATTGAGTGTATAAGTCCCAACATTCATTATTGTTTAAATGATTGTGTATTAAAAATACAAATGTTATTTTTATTTATTTATTTCATTTTCTCAGATGAAGAGAAATTGCACATACAGATTTAGCATTTGCAAGGAGGTCAATCTCTCATTGCTGCCAAGGTTGTAATCAGGATAGGTACAAATCACATGCTTATTCAATAGCCCTTGGAAGGTTTCTGATATCGTATAAATGTAATATTACTGTGAAAATGGGCAAGAAATGGAAACTTGCTATGAATATTTCATAGGAAGTTGTTATCATAGCTGTTATGATTATCCTGATCCAACACAAGTTTATACTGTAAATATACTAATTTATACATTATATATTAACATTTATTAAAATAAAAATACTTTCCCATTGAAGTGCTTCCTCAAAAGGTATAAACAAATGGATAGGTCTGTGCCCAGCTTTATTAAGGATTTTACTTAATAGCTTTGAACCATAAACATGTATCTCATTGACCTTGATAAACCTTTCATGGTTTACAGCATAAACAAATTATTAAATTCCACCAGAAGATAAAAAAGATAAAAAGACAAAAAATGACATAAAAAATAACAGAAAATGCCTGAATAATGAAAGCATTTGCTTAATAGCATAGTCAAATTAGGTTCAACATGATACTCTTTCCCCATCATTAAGCCGATTACTGTTTTGAACAAAACTCTAATTTGGCTATGGTAAACTTGTATCCACATATAGAAAAGCTTTTAATTCTTGGGAAGTGAAAAATAAACGTATTGTTATTTCATTAAATTAGAAATCAATGCTATTATTATTTGAAAATAAACAATTATGAAAACAGCCATTGTTTAGTCCTTTGATTTAAACTGCCTGTAGCATTGCTGTCTAGCCTGGTCTAGACATGATTATGCCTGTGAAATGATGATAATGTTATCCGGTCAGTCGGATCCGACTCTCAGCGATTCTATAGGCCATCTCTCGCCACGCTTTCCGGTCCTGGACTTTCCCTTTCAGCTGTTCTATGCCTAAGCCAGTGTCCGTTTTGATGGCGTCGAGCCACAGCGTTCTTTGGTGGCCTCGTCTTCTTGTTCCACTGACCATTCCAAGCATTATTGCTTTCTCCAATGAATCTGATCGCATCATGTGACCAAAATAAGTGAGCCGGAGTCTGGTGAAAGCCTGTGAAATATGGCAAGCCAAATTATCATTTCAAGATATCTCAAATTGCATTTTAAGATATCTTGAAATGTTTAGAGATATCTGTAAAACATTTCGAGATATCTCATATTGAATTACAGATATTGTTAATTGTGCAGTTCTTAAGATATCTAAAATTAATTTCAAGATATTGAGATGGGGAGCCCCACTCCTATTTTTAAATTGTGCGCTATTTTTATGGTTTATTTGTATTATATGATTTATGTAAATATGACAATATTATTTGTATTATTATTAGTCGTAGTAGTATTATATATATATTGTGTTTTGTGCAGACGGACAAAAGCCATCCGTCATTGTTATTTACTATTGAGACCGGAGAAAAAGCCGGTCTCATAAAGTGTAGCTGGTGTGAATGGGGTTGTATCCCCATCCCGGTAAAACTCGTGGGAATGTGGCTGGAGCCATAATAGGGTAATTGTTTAATAGGTAATTAAGGCTCCAGCCACAGATATAAAAACCCCTCTCCAAGCTCAATATTGGAAGGGTGTTCGAGGGTGGAGAACGAGTGACGAGTTGGAATGTAAAGTTAATAAAGAGAGATAACAATTACTAGACGGGCTGGCTTTGCACCAGCATGACACTACTTGTTACTATTATTGTTTATTTGTTTGGCCAACGTGTCCTTTTGTTTTGAGTGGTTTGTTTTGTTAAATCTTTAATTTTTTATTCTTTAATAAAGCATGAGTGCCACTGCGGCTCAGTTTCACCTGCCATTCCTTGTTTTGGTTTCTGTTTCTGGTCTAACGTCACCCCTGCAAAGCCATCACTGTCACAGATATCTAGAAATCAACTAGGGATATCTGTAAATACATTAGATATCGCAAATCAATTTATTTAAAATAATATGGAAACCGTAAGGATTTTGCTAGTACGCCAAACTGTCATTTAGAGATATCTTAAAATAAGGGTTATCTCTAAATCATGGAAGATATCTTGAAATAACTTCCAGTTCTTTTATAGATATCTTCATTTAGAGCTATCTCGAAATAACTTCCTATTAATTAACTTCCTATTAATTTGGAGATATCTCTAAATAGACAGGAAGCCCATTCAAAACATAGACCATGTTCACAGGAAGTCATTTGTAACCATGGTTTTGTTGCATGTTGACTATGATAAGGGGGTTTCGCTAAATGAGACATTTCTCAATGGCATAAAAAGTATGTTTTTTTTTTAAAGCATAAAGGTCTCTGCTTGAATGGAAAAATAAAGATTGAATAGTAGCAAGCTTCGGTCCATATGACATTATTAATATAATATTATTAGTATAATATTATTATTATATATTTAATAATAATAATACATAATTAATTTATGGGGGTTGGCTGTAAATCAATGAAATGGGTTTTTAAATCCTCCACATCCTTTTTTCTCATTTAAATGTGGAATGAAGAATGAGAATAAGTGACTATGTATTGATGTTAATACAATTACAAATAATGATTGTAATAAAGTGTATCTATCTTAAAAATATATAATATACTTTTTTTTTTTTAAGATGCCAAATTAACACAAAATCAAGTAACATATTAAGTAATTAATATACTGTTTGCCTGTATATGGTCAAGTATTACTAAATAATGTAAAGTATTCAAATTCACGTATGCACACAACTTTACATTAAGTTGTAAAAAGAGATGCCTGGCCTACCTGTTTGAAGTGTGTCTCAGAGGTCCTTTACTTTAGTGCAGTAGTTCCAACATACAAGTAAAAACAGTACTAAACATAAATGGCCGTTCGGTCCAAAAGAACCAAGAAAAATTGAAAGTTTTGTATGAACAGCTGCAGCATGATTTTCTTTAAGTTTTTTCAGCCTTACTGTTATTGTTTTATGGGATAATCTTACATCGACTTCAAAACTGCTGCATTCACGATTCACATGCACTGTCCTCATGAGCGATAACGTGATCACACCCTGTTCGGCCAAATCTATAGCAAATGTTGTTGTGGATGTTTGCTTTTTATTGCCAACAGTAACATCCACAATAATTCTGAATGTTTTCATTTCAAACTGTGAAGCATTGAACTTGTATTTCTGTGGTACGGCAATTTTATTTGGCATAATTATTTACATACCACGGTTTTTCGTCCGGTTCCTCAAAATACTTCCAAATGTGGCTTCCTTTGTTTAGAGATGCCATTTTAAATATAGAACAAACTCAGAAAAAAAATGCTGGTCATTAATGTTATTTAACTCCGTCGTGGAATTGATACCACACCACGCCTACTACAGGCATAAACACACACCAATGAAGCGTCAGATCGACCGAGAATAAAACCCACCCCAGTGTCAATCTTTCTGTTGCACCAATTAGAAAAGCTACATGGAGGCAATTGCCAAACCCCATCCTTTTTATAATCTCCGCCCTTACTGTGGCACTAGAGCAGTCTCGTACGCGACGGACTACTGATGATAAATTACTAAACTTAATGCATAAAATAGATATGCGTTTGGTGACATTTGTCACGTGACCTGTTATACGTTTAGCATATTATTAAATATTTTACCACTTTTAGAGTTTATATGTTTAAACGTTTATAATTCCCATCCCTAGTGGAAGGCTGTACACGAATTGTATCATTCAGATTAACAATAGGGTGGCACATTTTAAGTGGTATTGGCTCTCCACTTAGTAAGTTATTAACATTTTTGGAACTGATTTTTGAGGGAAACACTTTTGGGCAGTGATAACCATATTCCCTAAAACAAACCTGAAGACCAATTAATCAGAATTACCAACAATAAAATAGGTATAATAATTAGACTGACTGTTTTCTTCTTTACCCCATTTGATAGCAAATCAAGTATTAACAGCAAGTAAAAACATATGAATAAAAACTAATAAATAAATAAATACAGGATACAGGATTTGGCATCATTAAATCCATCGTCGCTTTTCAGACCCCACGGTGTTTGCATTGCCTAGAATGTTATTTCAGCAGGAAGCATTATGTGATGAAGGAAAATTGTGTTTTCAATCATTTTTATAATGCTCTTGGCATTCATTCTGATGAGGTGAGGGGTTAGGCATATTTGCAAGCAGTTTATACTGAATTACAAAATCAGTTCTGGTGTTTATTCTGCGAGTCATTTCAGAGAAGCAGAATAAAAGCATAAACAGACTATTTTGGGGCATGATTTTGAAGCAGAAACAAAGCATAAAACCCTTTCTTCCTGTAAGGAATAAACAACAAATTTCACAACACCATTATTGTAAAGATAGCAGGAAGCAACTTGGTTGCAGGAAGGATCGGCCATATTATTTGAGTAGATTCTTGTTTTATTACATTTTTTTTATGGGCAAACTTTGCTTACTTCCAAATAGGGCCCTTTGTTTTAATGCTAATGGAACTGTGTTGCTTTTGGTAAACTGACATGATAAAACAGATCCCAAGTCTGAATGTTGTGCCGGAAATAAGAAAAAACAAAATAAGTGCTATTGTAAGATTATTCATTTATTAGTCATTTAGCAGACGTTTTTATCCAAAGCGACTTACAGAGACTAGGACATGAACTATGCATCAACAACTGTTGTCAACTACAATAAGACCTTGGTTTTGCATCTCAGCCGAAGGATGGAGCACATGGAGGTTAAGTGAGTTGCTCAGGGTGCCACAGTCAGTGTCTGAGCCGGGATTAGAACCGGGAACCTCCTGGTATCAAGCCTTTTCCTTTAACCACTGGTTGATGCCTTGAGAATGATTGATTGATTGATTGATTTGTAGATATTCCTAGACTGTATAAGAAGTGTAAAGGGTTTGGGGGTGCTTGATCTTTTTTTTTTTTTAAACTGTAAATACCTATAGACGCTCTGTGAACCTGTGTGTGGATGCATCCTATTGAAAATCAAGGCCATTGTGTTCATTTAACTTCATCCCTGTTTAAACAAGTCTGAAAAGACAGCTAGGGAATAGGATTGAAATAAAAGGCAACACAGCTGGGGAGGGAAGGAAATTAAAGAAATAGTTAAATCTATAAAGGAATCAATAAATTCAACCCTAAGTCAAGGGTGTCATCTGTTCCTGTCACCGAGCTGGCAGCCATTTAATCATTAAGATGCAAGATCGTGGCAGGACTTAAATCAATGTTAAATATTTTCTGACAGAAAATATAAAGCACACGTATTTGTATAGGGTTTCTGGCTCAATGGTTTCAAATGAAATCTTATATTATAATAACATCAATCAGATACAGCTGATGACATTAGAACCTGCTATGACTATTAGAGAAATACTTTCTTTCTTTCTTTCTTTCTTTCTTTCTTTCTTTCTTTCTTTCTTTCTTTCTTTCTTTGTTTTATCAAAGTAGGCCAAATAGGAACTAGGCAGCTAAGCATATTTTAAACCTGTTGGTTCTCACTTCTGACCGCTTTTAAAATACACAAAAAAAAGTTTTATGACCTATTTTAGAAATCATGTCTATAGTTGTTTATATGAGAATAATCTTAAGCCCCTACCCGGGTGTCATGCGGTTCGGCTATGAGATTTTACACTGCTTTCGGCCTGGGTGACAGAAGCAAGTACACAATGCGTATATCAATGCCCCGGAAGCAGATTGATACGGATGCTTCCATCCAAGCTTATGTGGATTGAACCATCAGCCCAAATGTTGATTAAAGCAAATGTTTCTTTATCTCTGTTGCAATCTGGCTCATGGTGTGCGTTAATAAACAAAAATGTGGCTAAACAGAATAAAAAAATGTTCCTTGAGGAACTGAAACCTTCATGCAGGTGTGGCTGTTTGTTCCTCTTGTGGGTCCCTGCAACCTGGGTCAACCTGATTGTGACGGGGTAGCCTGAACCCGGGTCAGGACACAGGTAGGAGTGCCAGCGTGAAAGGGACTGTTTACTCCATGTTCCTTGGTTCAAAGTCTTTCTGATTCACAGCTCCTTTTACAGATGACCACAGCTGACTCCCAGTTTCTTGTACAGTATATTGCACCTTTGTAAATTTTTTGTTTGTTTTGTTTGTTTTTTAACCAGTCTCGATTTATGGCATATAAATTAAAATGAAGTTAATCCCAGGCCTGTCATTACATTTATTTCATGTTCTGCTTTTACTATAAGCTTCTGAGTATGGTGTGGGCAGCTTCACATTCCTCCAAGCAAAGTTGTAGAATTATTTTATACATTTCCAAAAATAGGTCTGAGAGCTCAC
Organism: Polyodon spathula; assembly: GCF_017654505.1. NCBI lineage: Eukaryota > Metazoa > Chordata > Actinopteri > Acipenseriformes > Polyodontidae > Polyodon > Polyodon spathula. The sequence continues at coordinate 36,840,369 of NC_054535.1, forward strand.
ACATCATTCAGGTCAGACTCCGCACTTTGGTTGTTGGCAAGTGTGACAGGCAGTAAAGACCGACTTTCACATTTTATAAAGTAAATAGGAGGAATACTTAAGACTACATAAATAACCCAGGAATGAGGCTGTCAACTTTAAACATATAAACTCCTCCGTTTAGTTTAATATATGTTTAGAAAATCCATAAACTATTAACTAGCATTAAGCAGATAACTAGTCTGTATCAATTTTCCACAATCTAGTTTTGTATTATGTTGCAGTTGCATACTGACGCAATGGCAACGCTGTTCCTTATTAAACACCCTTGCTTTTCTCTCAGACTGGCTGTAGATGTACTTCTTTAAATACACCTGTGCCTACACCATTACACAAGCACTGTCAGAAAACTACAGTGCGCAATAATACCCTGCCGGACTTCCTACCAAATGAATACTCAGAGGCAGGCCTGTGGGTTGTAAATTATCACAATGTCAGCATTTTAAAAATATCTCTATTTGGAAAAGGAGACTATGAGAAAAAGAAAAAAGTATTTTAGTAAGCCCATTTTCAGAAGCAATATTTATTGTAAGTAAGCACATTTTTTTTAATCTAGCAGTTTTATTGCCAAAATATATTATTTTTTTCTTAGTTTGCTCATGTAAGTTACTTGTAGATTTGTAGAATGCCCACTGTTAGTGTGTGCTTAAGATCATGCTTTATGTTAAATTAGCTATGAGCTTTTCCAAATCCCCAGGTTTCTAACACAGAAGCACATGTGTGCAAATAACTTTTTATAATCTAAAATCATTTCTAAAATTAAAGTAATAAAAATTTCATTTCCCTCCTTACGAATTCAAAGATCTTATATATAATCCTTTACATTTCCATAATATATGAGTATATCACAAAAAAAATTAGACATCTCTATGTATCAGTGGTATTTTATATTTGAAAAATGGAATAATATACCAAATTATTTACATTTAAATCAAAAATTATACTATAAAAACTTCGACTACTCCCCACGATTGACTCCTGCAAACAAAAATTTAAGGACAGTCTACACGGGAACTTATAAATTAATAACGTACATCATTATAACAAGTATTTAAATCTTAGGATTACTAATAGGTCGCAATTAACAAAATGCAAAGTGATTGAACAGAAGACAAATCTACATCAAATCAATTTTTGCTGTGAACACCCTTTGCCTTCAAAAATACACAGGTCAATAGTTCTATTTTTTAAGTTTGAGGGTTTGCCAATATACCAGTATTTGTTTTTTCTTCAAAAGTCCCCATGCCATTTAATTTATTGCAGGTTGTTTACATGTTTCCAAAAAATGTAAACATGTCAGCCTTACTCAGTAGTAAGTGTGTTTTTTGAATCTGGTTTACTTTAAGCTGTGGATGTGTTTACACTGAGTTTGGGTAGCATTGACTTTAAAATTCCTAACAGATACAGTTGAATGAGGGGGCCATCTGGGGTCATTGGCAAACTTTTCCTTATCAGATCACCCCCTGATATATAGGTGTGAAAAAATGTTGTAAAGTAAGAATGCTTTCAAAAATAGACATGTTAATAGATTATATTAATAATAATTAACAAAATGCAAAGTGAGTGAACAGAAGAAAAATCTACATCAAATCAATATTTGGTGTGACCACCGTTTGCCTTCAAAACAGCATCAATTCTTCTAGGGACACTTGCACACAGTTTTTGAAGGAACTCGGCAGGTAGGTTGGCCCAAACATCTTGGAGAACTAACCACAGTTCTTCTGTGGATTTAGGCAGCCATAGTTGCTTCTCTCTCTTCATGTAATCTCAGACAGGCTCGATGATGTTGAGATCAGGGCCCTGTAGGGGCCATACCATCACTTCCAGGACTCCTTGTTCTTCTTTACACTGAAGATAGTTCTTAATGACTTTCACTGTATGTTTGGGGTCATTGTCATGCTGCAGAATAAATTTGGGGCCAATCAGATGCCTCCCTGATGGTATTGCATGATGGATAAGTATCTGCCTGTACTTCTCAGCATTGAGGAGACCATTAATTCTGACCAAATCCCCAACTCAATTTGCAGAAATGCAGCCCCAAACTTGCAAGGAACCTCCACCATGCTTCACTGTTGCCTGCAGACACTCATTCGTGTACCGCTCTCCAGCCCTTCGGCGAACAAACTGCCTTCTGCTACAGCCAAATATTTCAAACTGCATTTGCAGAAATGCAGCCCCAAACTTGCAAGGAACCTCCATCATGCTTCGCTGTTGCCTGCAAACACTCATTCGTGTACCGCTCTCCAGCCCTTCGGCGAACAAACTGCCTTCTGCTACAGCCAAATATTTCAAATTTTGACTCATTAGTCCAGAGCACCTGCTGCCATTTTTCTGCACCCCAGTTCCTGTGTTTTCGTGCATAGTTGAGTTGCTTGGCCTTGTTTCCACGTCGGAGGTATGGCTTTTTGGCCACAAGTCTTCCATGAAGGCCATTTCTGACCAGACTTCTCTGGACAGTAAATGGGTGTACCAGGGTCCCACTGTTTTCTGCCAATTCTGAGCTGATGGCACTGCTGGACATCTTCTGATTGCGAAGGGAAGTAAGCATGATGTGTCTTTCATCTGCTGCAGTAAGTTTCCTTGGCCGACCACTGCGCCTGAGGTCTTCACCGTTGCCCATTTCTTTGAGCTTCTTCAAAAGAACTTGGACAGCACATCTGGAAACCCCTGTCTGCCTTGAAATTTCTGCCTGAGAGAGACCTTGCTGATGCAGTATAACTACCTTGTGTCTTGTTGCTGTGCTCAGTCTTGCCATGGTGTATGACTTTTGACAGTAAACTGTCTTCAGCAACCTCACCTTGTTAGCTGAGTTTGGCTGTTCCTCACCCAGTTTTATTCCTCCTACACAGCTGTTTCTGTTTCAGTTAATGATTGTGTTTCAACCTACTTATTGAATTGATGATCATTAGCACCTGTTTGGTATAATTGTTTAATCATTCACCTGACTATATGAGTACAAAATCCCTGACTTTGTGCAAGTGTACCTAGAAGAATTGATGCTGTTTTGAAGGCAAAGGGTGGTCACACCAAATATGGATTTGATTTAGATTTTTCTTCTGTTCACTCACTTTGCATTTAGTTAATTGATAAATATAACCTATTAACATGTCTATTTTTGAAAGCATTCTTACTTTACAGCATTTTTCACACCTGCCTAAAACTTTTGCACAGTACTCTACATTTGCTCTGTGCTGCTGGTATCAGATCTTGAAACCGCCACACACCCTTTAACTCGTTTTGTTCGCCCAAGGGGCAACTTTATGGACATCACTGAATACTATCTTTAAAACACTGAAACAGACCCTGTTATTAAAACAACAAAAAAAATCTGATTCCAGACTGTATAGATAGAATCTGAATTTTTCACATGGTCATTAACCCCATTATGGCCAGTTCTTTTTTTACTCTTTTTCAATGATATGATTAACGCAGAGTTAACAATTCTTACCACAGTTGATAACTGAAAAATTACAAACAAAATCCAAATGGTCAGCTTCATTCTCTTTGTCGTGGTTCCACTGTATCTTTTACGAAACATATAACAGTGCAATCAATGAGCTGGGAGCAGGCATGTCTAAAACTGCTCAGGTGTGATGGATAGCATGGATCTGGATGGGTAATAGAATGCTTGGAACTGTATTATCAAAGCTGTTTACTCCAGATCATCATTAGCATGATTGTTTCAGAAAGGAAAAAACGTAACCGAACCAACAACTCAGTCACATTATTTAGCAAAACGTTTTGGTAACCTTGTTGTCATTTTATTATGTCATTGACCATTTTTTGGTGTTATTGACTCTGGTGAAAGACAGATAGTATCCAATGTCAAAACAGGATGTTCTTGTAAAGTGTTGTATTGTTCTTTCAAAATACTTATGCAGGGCCCAATTCAATTTATTTGTTAGCTGGAGAGAAACATTTGGGTACATTTTAATTCCATGCAATAAATGTAGTAAATGTTGTGGAGCCATTCATTTTGGGATTGAATTATCACATCATCAATGGTGTGTGTCAATGATGTGTTAATCGCATCAAAATGAAAATAAATATAATTACCCCCAAATTATTCCCTCTAGCTAATTAGCTAGCCACTTTGAGAGAGACAACACTTACTGAGAAAAAAATAAATAAATAATTTTAAAAAAAATTATAGATATTGTTTCACTCTAGTTACTTTGAACAACTACAGCTAAAAATGAATCATTTGTCTTTATAAAGGTAATTGGAAAAAAAAAAATAATAATTTCAGGGTAGTTGGTCTCACCACCATTCACTATCTTTAATCTAGAGATTGTCATAATCTCCGTAACTCACCATAATGCTGTGGTAAAGTTCCCTGAATGGGATCTGATTGTATGCTTTTCTTTTTTAAATCCTAAAGCCCTCACTTTTGCAACTTGTACATCACAAAAATGGAAGCGATAATGGCTATACAATCTAGTTATTTATGATTGTAATTAAGAAATGGAGTTGACTGTCCATGTTGAAATTGATTTCTGTGAGTAAATCTTCCTAAATTTTCCAGTGTAATTAATAGAGGCCATAAATCTTTGAAAGCGTTATTGGTACAGTAATGTATAAGATTTAAGATGGAGAGCCTATTTAATGGTTAGCTAAAAATTACCCCGACTGTTAACAAGATGAATGTGTTTTTTCATAGTCCTACAGAAACTGAAAAAAAAAACAGCTGCTCCAGCCATAAAATGGTTTAAACGTATTTTTTTAAATGACAGATTGCAACACATACGGAGCAGTTTATAAAATAAACTCCATATCTTATAAATAGAAAATGCGATTGAGTTAAAATTAGGGCAATTACAAGCACACACTATGACTATGTTGTTAATTGTATATAACTGTTCCAATATTTGAGACACATTCTGCTTAATTGTTTGCAGATAAAAAGCACTGTCATCAAGAGATTTCCTAGATATGAAATTCAACTATTTCATATTGATTTAGTGCTGTGTATCACTTGATTGCATTTGATTGCACTTGGGTAACATCAAACACTTGTGGGACAAGGTCATGTGACGTGTATAGAGTTAGGATCTCATACTGTAAATGGTTCTACCACTGTACAGATTTACATATTTAAAAAAAAAAAAAATACATGGAAAAACATTTACCACAGATTTATTTTAATGTCCACAAAATAAAAACATGTATCATTGACTGTTCAATTATCTTTATGTTCTTGAGGTACTGTAGTTGGATCGACGCTCCGAATTATCAGACATGTGCAACCTAGAAAATGCAATTGGCAGAGGTACTTTAGTGAAATGCATTACCAAAACAACACTTGCAGTAAAAAACCTGGAAACAAAAATTTGTTAACACTTCTTTGAGAGTCAAGGGCTGTAAAAGCAGTGACTGTCTTTCCATATCTAAGCCCTTTGCTAGTGATATAATTAAGGAGCTTTGGGTTCTGCTTAAGTGGTCTAATAGAGCTCTTAAGGGAGGAAAGCCCTCCGACATACCATAAAATGCCAATGAAAATGAGATCAAAGGACATGGTTTTACACATCAGTGCATTTAAGAGGGGGTGAATAGTAAGTTGGCTACTGGCTTGAAAAGAGCGCCCACAACCATGACCCAGTGATGAGGATCTTGATTGCCTGGGGATGCTGGGGTAAGATGCAAGTTGAAATGAAAGTTTGACATAAGTAGCTTCAGAAATAGTGTTTACTAGTGGCACTAAATTAACCTGAATAAAAAACAGATTTTGACTTTTCATTTGTCTTTTTGGGGAAATCAACAGAGGTGCTGAGTTGTAAATGATCTGAAGCTCCTAGAGGCTTTTACCAAACATGACTAAATCAGTGTTTGGATTTGTTAAAGTCCGCTGTTGTGTTTGTAATGTCTTTGAATAAGTAGAACCAGACTGGCTGCAGAAAAGAAGAAGTATGTAGGCTCTTTTTCTTTTTTACGCTTGGATTAAAAAAAAAAAAAAAAAGGTTGAGGTACAAGTTCAGCTATTATTTAAAAAGAAGCTGGTTCTTTATATAAATGATGATGTAACTTGCATCCATTAGGGCCACTGGAGAATAAGATGTCTTCCAGTTAGTGCTGTCTAAATGTGAATCATCTCCATCACTAGCTTTATACTTGTAACTAGGGAGATCTCAATAATGTATTATATTATCTCTGTTGCATTCCAGCAAATGCAGTGCATTGGGTGTTCCATCAGTAAATCAGGTCTGTATTCAGTAAATGTGATTTGATACAAGGTCTGAGCGAGGGTTGTAGAGGACAGTAAATACAGTATAAACAGTTAATAAGCTGTGGTTACCTTCCTAATGCACCATATCATAATCTCAGCCATGAGTATTGAATTATTTGAAGTGTCTGCCACTTTGATTTGAGGACTTCTCATCACAATCTGTACTATTTACATAGAAATGGATCTTGTGTAAAACTGTGAATAACAGACGCTAGCTATTTTTTTCCAAATGAGTACATCATTGAGTCTAAACATAAATGAATCGCACTGCTCTGACTACATTGCTTATCTGTCATCATAGCTATCTACTGTAACTGAGTTCAGTAATGGACTCAGTGTAACTTAAAAGATAAGGTGGTGGTACCAATTATTTGTTGAATGTTCTTTCTATCAGGGTCAAAACAATGCAGAAATGTTTGTCTTGCAGACAGCTGTTAAAAACATTGCTTACAATTTAAGATTAAGGGGTAGATGTATGGATCTGCACAAAGTGATTTGCGGGTGCAAAGCCCTCATAAAAATGTGGCGCATGTAAAGAGTGGTGTTCACCTGCTGTTCTGCACCCGCTATCAGATTTGCACTTTGCCATCAATAATCCATTAAAATTATATTGAAATGCATTCAATGAAGAAAACGAGCATGGAATTGGTTAGGCTCTGGATACTAATCTGGTGCAAACATTATAATGTGATGTAAGGATTTTGCAATTAGCAATTGCTGACCCTCCAAGAACTTTACACTTCTTCTTCCAAGGTGCAAACCATTGCAGAAACGAGTAACTAAGAGCTGTATAAAAGCAGACACCTGCATAGACCTGTCATTGGCTTCAGGATGGCTGCTGTGGTACAGTTCCTGATGCGGCGACTCTTGCCTCTTGTTGAGGAGAGGCAGGAACACTTTCGGAGGAGAAGGGCAAGACTAAGACCCTGCATATTCATTCCCAGGGTCATTGTTTGGGATGCCGGAGGATGCGGTATTAAAGCGTTATCGTCTCACTCCGCAGGTCATCTTAGACCTAATAGCTGAATTGAGGGATGAGCAAGACCCAAGCATCAATCTAGGGGCCTCTCTCCTTGCATATGTGAAAGTGCTGTGTTCTCTGCATTACTTAGCCTATGGTTCATTTTAGACCACAGTTGGAATGTCTGGAGGGATAGCCCAATCCACCTTTTCCAGAGTGCTAGGCACATTTCTGGATGTCATGCTGAAAAGGGCAGGCCAATACGTATAATTTCCTAAGGCTACTAGCATAACTGATGTTGGCTCAGACTTTTCCAAACAACTCAGTTTCATGCTGAGTGACCTCAGCCATAAGGACTCTCGGAAAACTTTTCTTTTCCATGCGCTAGGAGGACTTTGCTGCCCTTCCTCTGACATTTTTTTTTTGGTTAGTATTTTCGTGCTCCACAAATGTCATACAGCGCCTACTGCTCTGTGAACTCCTAACTCTGTCACCTCTGGGCTGCACGTGCGGCCGCTAAATAGAGCGATGCGCTCATTGAGACCCTCATTATCATAATTGCGGATCATTATTTGTGTGTTGAGTAATTTGCTTTGCTCTTAAGCTTACATAGGGCACAGTGCAAAATAATGCCTGCCTTGCCTGGCCGCAATGCAATTAGAACTTTGCATCTGCAATTATTTGCACTGCGCCTATACTTACAGCTACACTTAAGTGTATTCAGTAATGGACAAATAAGGCACTGCAGTTTACTGTCACGATTGGAATCTGCTTATACAACATCATCATCAATCTCCAAGCATGTTGCTCCTCTGGCCCTCAAATACATAATACCCTATTGACATTGCCTTTGTTGTGACATACACTTCATTGTAACTTAGGAGATACAGTAGCATTATGACAAAGACAGAGTCCACAGGCACAGTTTATTTAAACACAGAAGTAATTTGTTTATGTGACCCAGAGTATTAGAATCAATGTATTAGCATGCTGACCTGCCTGCTTGTGATTATAAGATGTATAGGTTAATTACAATAAATTCCTGACAAGGGTGGCTTTTGCCAGCTATCCAGCCTGGGAGGGTAGCCTGTCTTAAATTTGACAACTGTTCCGAACACCCACTGAGAGAGATTTCTCCATGGTGTCATCGTGGTAAAAGTCCTTCCTTCAGTTAGTATGCAAATTATGATCTGCAGGTTATGATAATTATGCATAAGGCTTATAAGAGCCAGTGTACCTGCAAGGTCCTGAGCAGTGGGTAATGAGTATGCATTGTTGTTTGTGTGTGTGTGACTCTGATTTGGCTAATGGTAATTTTCTCAAAACTGCTTGAGTAAGTGAATTTCAAGTAAGAAAGCAGCTGGTGGCACAAGATGAATAGTATTAGGTGTTTGAAACAGCTCAGTGGCTAATCATTCTGCCTGGCAGGGGAACTGATGCCAACTGATTGCAGTAGACCATTGCATTTGCTAAACTGTTTTATATTGTGCAGTTCCTGGCTGGCCTAAACTACTGTCTTTGTTTGGAATCACACCTGTACTAAACTCGCGCACAATACTTTTGGATGTAAATGATGATATGAGAACTAGTTGTACATTTTACTTCCATAATCTTACCAGTCATAACATAGACTGATTTACCCTGCGGACTAACAAAGTTGCTGCCAAAAAGTTTTGTGTTATACAAACAAATGTTGTTCCATTTTATCAGACATTACTTTTTTAGCAGAAAAAAAAACAAACCTTAATGGATTATTGCTTAAGGTCACAACTGGTAAATGGAATATGCTAAATGCAATCCTAAATGGAAACTTTTTCTTTTTTTTTATCCCCCCCCCCCCCTCCAATACCCCTTGGTGTTCTTTTAACATTGAAATGTTAGGGCTCAGTGCATTTATGCTTTACCCCGAGGAAACAATTTTATTTCTTAAATGCTTCAAGAGCATTTGAGCATAATGGGCTTTGTACTGCCTACATCAGTTATACCCTGTGGAGAGTCCATTCAGCTTGATCTTCGTTTTATCTATCTCTTTATCCATTAATTTTATCTTGACCTGGGGCACAAAATATATGCACTTTTTATGCTATGTGGTTGTGCACAAATAGAGGAACGACATTACCAATCCATCACTTTTATGAATGATGCAACATTAAAATAAACATAGACCAAAACAATGGTCTGTATTGATTCCTGTAATGCTGGGCTGAAAGGAAAAAAGTATAAAGCCTCTGTATGTAGTTGAGAAAGATGGGACATATGGAAAACAAATGTTATCTTAATTACTTGCATGTCTGCAGTTAAATCAACATACCCAAGGTTGGGTGATAGGGCACTAATTAATTTACTTAAAGGAACTACAACTACTTAGAACTACTATTTTCCAATATAGGCTGATCATTTTGTGTATGTACAGTATGTTTTTGGGACTCCATAAAGTACCAAATAGTCTCTCAGTTTAGAAATGCTAATATTAAATCAGAGTTCATAAAGGCTCCGTTCCAGTGAGTTTTGGAAATTATTTTAAAATCCTCCTCCCAACTGTGGTACCTGCATAGCACACTATGATTAAGGGCTACAAGATAGGAGATGAAATCAAATTGTTATTCCTGGAATACCCCCCCTATATATATATATATATATATATATATATTATATATATATATATATATATATATATATATATATATATAATGTGTGTTTTTGTTTAAACATTTAAAATGGTGATTTCCCTTGAGATTAGTGGGCTCTGATGTCCTAACTCTCCCATCGATTTGTCAGAAGACCATGGGTGGTTTGGGCATCTTCTGCCAGTGAGCGCAAGTTAGAAAAAGCCAGATTTCATAAATGATTGCTGACATGCAGATGTTAGGAGATGTGTGTGTTTGGTGATGTTCCTATAAACCTGAGCATGGTTGTTTTGGATGGCAACAGGATAGATAATCTGTGCAGTCTGGTACCATGCCAGGGTGTTTAAAGACTGTGTAGGAATTTGGGATCTGGTGCCAAAAGCAATTGTAATCCCCCCACCCCCATCAATGCAAGTCATAACCAGGACACCTGAATAGATACACAGTGTATTTTCTGATTATCTGACAGTAGGAACTGCTTTTTTGCCTGCGCTCATGAAAGTGTCTATTTCTTTATTAGGGCCACAGGGATTAGCCTCGGCCTGCAGGCCCTTGATACATACAGGAAATCTGATAGTAAAGAAGTAAAAGAAAATGGTGCCTATTAACAGGCTGATCTACAATTACGTATGGGACTCTGTTTTACCACCCAGTTTTTGTGCATGTTTTTTTCTACCTGAAACGTTTCTCATTTTGTTTTGAAATATGCAAATCTAAACTGTTTTAGAGCTACAGTTTTTAAAGAAAGATTTTTTTTTTTTTTATGGAAATAGATTTTATTCTGACATTTTATCATATAAGTCCTGTTATTACTATTTGTGCTAGGAGTAGAACAGTATTGATAGTTTATATATTTATTAATAAATCATCACTCAACTGCAATAAGAAAACTGTAATCTAAAATGTAGTTTCTCTGTGTTGTTTTTGATCTGTCAATTTAGTAAGGTTAATAAATGAATAATACTGTAAGATGGTTGCCATAGCAAAGACTTGGCAAAGCCTTGAATCAGGTTGTTTTGGTTGTTTACAATGAGGTCAATAACCTGTCAAAAGATCAAATGAATGAGGTAGAACCTCCATGTCTGGAAGCCCTTGAGGTTAAACAATCTAGTGAATGTTTAACTAGTAATTGTGAGTGAAGTGTCAGTCACTAGTGTGAATCCTCCTGCTGTAGCTGTGCAATGATGAGATTTGGAGCTATACTGTAAATGATGAACCCCTCTAGTGTTCTAAATTGTTTCCTGTGCTCAAGTGAGATCTTATTGTTGATAGTTGGTATTGGGATCGACAGTATAGTAGTAGAAACTTTAGAGGCATGAGAATTGATATGATGTGTGTGTTAATACAAATAATGTTCTTTCTTCATTTATAAGATGGAGTGCTGGTGCTGTTTATTTCCCAATGCAGTATAATTGTTATATGTTTTTATCCCCCAGCATGTGGTAAGTTGCCAATCCCACATAATGCATTTTCATGAGAAGTTCTTTGCATTTTGAAAGATCATTTAGAACTTGGTAGCTGATAAGGCAAAGACCCAGGGGGTTGGGGACTCCAACTGTACTTCAGCCCTTGCGTCAGCCAGTGGTGTGTTTGCCCTCCAGCAATGATTTTTTTTTTCCAAGGTTAAAGTTCACCACATTCTCTTAAGTTTGCAGATGTTCATTTCACCTGTTTTTGGCAGTCTTATTACTTTTTTTGCATTTAAAAAGGAGAAAAATGAAAAATTATTTTGAGACAAAAAGAAAACTCCTTCTAATAGGGAAGTGACAGAATCACTTTATTTGTAGGGAAGGGGATGTCATAAAGCATAAAACTCTTCAGCTGTTCTGTTCTTGTAGATGCTGACTGTACCAACATGATTAAATTGAAGATACGGTGCAAGAACAGCGTTTTGAAAATATATCATGCACCCTTAAATACATGTTTCTTTTACGTTGTGGGGTTACTTCCAGATCAATTGTGCTATGGAATAACTTTTTCTTTTTCTGAATTTTCCCTTTATTAAATACTATTTGAGCTGATCGAAACGAGGCAGTCATACAAAAACACTGTACGTTCCTGTAAGTAGCTCAAAGAACTACAACGTGTAAAAATGTTTTTATTTATTTTTTTGTTCCTGGGTAGTAAGTGTTATTTCCTAATTGCTTATGCCTCAAAAGTATAGAAAATGGCTATTATTCCCCACAAACTTTGCTTCTGTGACCATGACAGTGATATTTTAAAATATCACTGTTTCCAATGGGAAAACGGGCAAATGTGTGTATTTTCGTTCACATAAAGTCAGAAAAAAACAACATTAGATTATATCTTGAAAGACTACTCACTTCTAAATCTTTTGTAGTCATTTTTGTATTACTTTAGTATAAATACATGTTAATTTGGATTCATATGTTGTTTTTTTCTGACTTTATGTGAACAAAAAGACACACATTTGCCCGTTTTCCCATTGGAAATAGTGATATTTTGAAATATCACTGTCCTGGTCACAAAAGCAAAGTTTGTGGGGAATAGCAGCCATTTTCTACACTTTTGAGGCATAAGCAATTAGGAAATAACACTTACTACCCAGGAACAAAAATTGTGTTACATAGTGCTGTCATTACAGTATATCTACTTAGGTCAGGTCAGTTGAGTTATCAGTGTGTCAATTCCTTACGTTCAATATCTGATTACAATGAAAAGCTCTGGTTTATTCACCAGAAACATTACCATTATCCTTGACCACATCAATAGAGTAAGCAAAGACCAACTGTCAGTATAAAACTATTAAAAGCCCAAGAGAGAGTTTTCTGCTTAGATCTGCAACACAACAGAATACTAAATGACTCGGTAGCATGTCTGACTGTATGTTGCTTGGTGAATTACTATTGGATGAGAAAGACTGAAATAGATGATGTGAGACTATACTAGCAGATACCATTGACTTATCTACTCCCCTTAAAAATTAAATTCATACCTGTTAAGCCTTTCTTGTATCTCAGTCACAACTGAGAAACATGTTTATAGTAAAATTTACAGGGATTTTCCATGAAACAACTAAATGGGCTTTTAATAAGTCTTACTTTTTCAATTCAAAGTAGAAGTGACTCCTCTTTATTAATGTAAATACAGTCATGCAGAACGATGGCAATAAAGTGTGTCCAGCATAAAATACTTTATTTTTCATTATAGCTTTAATAAAGAGTAGTTGCTGATTAGCATGTTGCAATCTCGTTTGTACATTCTGCTTGTTAATCAAAGATTAAGGCTTGGTCAATTTAAAAGATGATTTAGTTGTTTCACAGAAGAAAAAAAAAAAAACCTGTAAATGAAATCAATTTTACTATTAACACGTTTCTTAGTTGTGATTGAGATACACAAATGATTGAATTCTTTACGGAGAGTAGAAAAGTCTGAGTAAAGCACTGAAATATACACTGTAATATACTCACACAATAAAACAAGCTTCCTTGTGGTTCAAGGATGTATTTTTGCTGTCTTGTTAATGTATACTCCTCTTTTGTGTACTCACTTCTCCTATTATGCTCTAGGCAGTTTGAATGATACAGTACCGTTTTTGTATTCTTCAGTGTACCTCTCTACTTGAATAATGTAACACCAGTGCTTGAAATGGAAAAAAAAAAAAGTGGCAGTACTCACAGTACTCTCATGTTCCCTTTCCACCTCTCCCTGCCCAGCTCTCTCCCTTTTCACACCTGCACACTGGATCCGAGCCGAGCCAAGCCCTCACTGTACAGCTAGTTCACTGTTGTCATTTTGTCGAGCCGAGCCGGAACCGTGAAACTCTGGCCTCGCCAGATATCTGGTACTGGTTCAGTGCTGAGCAAGGCTCGGGGTGGGTTAACTCTTAAGATTTCACTGGAATTGAGAAACATGGGACTAAACCACAGCGCGAAACAGTGTTGTGAAAAAATAAAAAAATAAAACAGGATTACAAAAAAACTAAAGCTCATAACAATAAAGCAGGTCAGACAGCAAAAAAAGTAAATATTATGATTTAATGGACGCAGTTCTTGATCACAGACCTGCAACGACCGATATGTTTTTTTTTGTTTGTTTTTTTTAAATACTGTATATTAATATTGCATGTATAAATACAAGTTGTAAAGGAAAATATATTTAAATGTGTTATGTTTAGATTTTGTTTTTAATAGGCCTGCATTAAATCTATTTTTACTGACATTTTTCAGATATTATCTGTAACGTTTTAAAGTTGTTAGTATTATTAGACAGTCTGCTGCCACGTTTTGTAGCCTACTTTAAATTACTTTACAATTTCAGCTTGAGTGCCTTTAAGTAAGATGACACTGGCTGCAACTCTATTCGTTTTTTGTATACACAACAATAAGCTTACTTGATTTGAAAAACACCATAAACAATACAAGCAACTTTTTACACTACTTGGTGTGATTAAATGAGTAGTACACAACAAAATATGAAAGCTGAACGTTAATTTCAACAAAGAACAACAACTTGTTAATGAAAATATATACACACACATTGTAGCCTACTTCCAAAACAATAAACAATAATAATGATCTGGTTCTCTCTTGCCTTTTTCAATGAATACAATGTAATTAATAGAGAAAAAAATACTAACATAACAACTACCTAGCCTAAGTTTTATTAATCATTTTTGTAATCTAGCAGAGGATTCTGTTTCATACACATCGCTGATAATAGTGTAGTTTTTCTACAAGTACTGCTACGTTGTATGTGATGTACAATACGTGAATGTAAAAATCTCGGCTTGGTTCTGGCTTGGCTCGGGTGTGCAAGTGTGAAAAGGTGTGTCTCCCTGTCCAGCTCGCTCTCAGGCATCCTGTCCAGCTGTCTCTCTTTCTCTCTCTCTCTCCCTGTCCAGCTAATTTAATCTAATCAGTACTGCGTCTAAAGCAACTTGACCTGGACCATTCAAAATAAATTCCCCCACTCTATTTTGCAATACACTCTGGGAGCTGCAGTTGTGTTGTAATGCACTCTGGGAGTTGCAGTTGTTTTGTAATGCACTCTGGGAGTTGCAGTTGTTTTGTAATGCACTCTGGGAGCTGCAGTTGTTTTGTAATGCACTCTGGGAGCTGCAGTTGTTTTGTAATGCACTCTGGGAGCTGCAGTTGTTTTGTAATGCACTCTGGGAGCTGCAGTTGTTTTGTAATGCACTCTGGGAGCTGCAGTTGTTTTGTAATGCACTCTGGGAGTTGCAGTTGTTTTGTAATGCACTCTGGGAGTTGCAGTCTATGCTCTGCTGTGATGTAAACCTTGCAGCTGCTGCTGGGACAACAAAGTAACAACTAGAAAGCCACATAATTGCAGCTGACAAGAAATGAAAATGGTCAGATAGTCAGTGATAAGCGCCAAAATAGCGGGACTCAAATATTTGAAATTGAGAAGTGGTGGTACTCGATACCACCCCATTTCAAGCATGGTGTAACACTGTTGATTGATTATTTCCTCCAATTTTGTAGTTGCCTGAACTTAAAAAAAAAAAAGTTTACATTTTATTGGACTTTTGAAACTGCGATTAAAGGTACACCTTTTGTTATTCATGTTTATTTTTTTTACTCCATGTGTACCCTTCTTAATGGAAATACTAGATAGGCTATCCAATCCCCTACAGTTCTTAGACTACAGAAAAAACAATCTTTGCACTGAATATTATTTTGAGGATGTGAGTGATTATTGTTTCTGATGTTGAAATAAGAATTGTGCAAGGTCAAAGTAGACTGGGTTTAAAAAAAAATGAATATGTCTGGTTTCAAACTGGTTTCTTTTTTAGTAACATTTCAGTTGATATTGGCCAGAAAAAGTGTAAATTTTTTTCTCCAAAGAGAAGAATAATAACTTTGAACTTTATTGGCTGGGACTGCTTAAACACCCGTTTAAACACATAAGTAGCTGGTTAAATTTAAAGTAAGCTGAATCCCATCTATGTCTTATTTGAACTGTTAAAGCCATAAAGCATTTACTGCTGTGAGAGGAATTGTGTTGATACAAGCTCAGAATTCAAGGTCAGTTAGAATGCAATTTTTTAAGTACAGCACACACTAGCACAGCTTGGTAAAAAAACACCCAATCTTAAAATTCAAAACCCATAGCTAAGGGGTTTGCAAATCAGCCAGAGCTTAGTTTTTATGTAGCTTTAGCCAAACTGCACTGCAAACTGTTCTGTGGTACCTTTCAAACACAACAATGAAAATCTGACACAATTTAAAAGGCTATTTCTGGGCTGTCAATCACAGCAAGACCAGGGGTGCACTGATGACATACTTGTTATCTGAGAAGTGCCACGCTGTAGCAGGAGTGTTACACAACAGCATGAAACATGCATTGTAGGGGAATAACAAACCAGAGAGAATAGGAATGAAGAAAAAGTGACATCATCGGGTTGGCACAAGCCAGGAGCAGCAGAGAGTTGGTGTTTGTGTTGTTAATCACGGCCATTTACAGATGGTAAAGTTGAGCTGTAAGAGGGTAGTAGAAAAGCATCAACAGTTTCTTCAGTTTAAACAGAGGAAAACACATAAATTATGTAAGGACAGTTTAAGGACCAGGGAGCACTTGAACAGCTACTTTCATAAATTATGACTTAACCTCTGACTAGTGCTGACTTATAAAAAGGCAGCCTTACCTAATGTAAAAAATAAACTAGCTGGGGGCGGGAGGTAAACAAACATGTAATAAAAATCTGATTCTGCAAGTTAAGGAAAGAAGATACAGTCTATAACAGCAATACAAAATAAGTGTAGGCAGCTTTTGTCCTTCTTGGATAGGTAGCCAGAGTAAATGACATTTTTTAGTAAATTGTTTCTCACCTACTTAAATAAGTTTATATCCTTACCTCTAGCTTTGTTTCAGCTTTCAACATGGCCAGAAAACAGTATGGTATGTATATTATCTGCAGGATAA
The DNA here is from genome assembly GCF_017654505.1 of Polyodon spathula. NCBI lineage: Eukaryota > Metazoa > Chordata > Actinopteri > Acipenseriformes > Polyodontidae > Polyodon > Polyodon spathula. The sequence goes on from NC_054535.1 coordinate 36,857,125, forward strand.
TAGCAGGCATCTAGCTTTTGAGGAATGTGTATGTATATGTATATTTTTACCTTGCCGGTCAGAGAATGTGTTATCTTTTTTTAGAAAGGGCTTCTCTTGCTGTGGAAATGATTGAAAAGGTAAACCAAGACTGGGATAACTACATAACAAAAGCCTAAAGTTTGCAGACACAAATATAACCTCTTAAATGTTTTTTGACCTGATAATCTTTAGACTGTGGTGCTGAAGAATATATAATATAGTGAGATATATTCTTCCTCATCTTATTTCCTAAGCAATTGACCCGTGGCAGTCCTACTTAAGAAAATGGCTTTCCTTTAGAAAGCATTCTGAGATGTTGTTTTATTATAAACCAAGAGGATTTTATAACATGAGACATGAAAGGAAAGGACCTATTCGTCATGGACAAACTAAGACGATCACTAAATCATTTTCCCAGTGGGAAACCACAAAAGAAAAAGGGGTGTCATATGCTTACAAGTGTACATTATGGCATCACCGACAGAAGTTGCGATATTAAGTTAATTTATAGTGACAGTCATAAAAGCCTAAGCATGGCTTTAAAAATAAATAAATAAATAAATAAATAAGCTTCCTGCAATTTGCAAACCATGACAGTTATTTGATTACAGTATTTAAATCTAACCTGTGACCAAGAGAAAGATATAATGATCCAGTGGTACAAAGATTATGTAAGGCAGTGCTAGGACTCAAGTGCATTACTGGCACATGTGTGTTTGCAGGTTGAAATTGTAACTGCTGTTTGCACTCTGATTCTGAAAGGCCCTCTGTAATAATTAAGTGTACATGATGATTTTATCTGTCTTGCACTTTCAGCAGTCTGCTTTTACAATTATTTTGAGGGCTCAAAATTAATAAACAAAAGAATAACTCATGTCTAAAATGTATGTCTTTTTTCTGTTTTCAATTACAACATGTAATCATAATAAAGTGCCTATACTAAGATAATGAAATTTGCATTCAGTACACAATCTGATTTCAGTAAGCTAAGCACACTGGTACTTTGTCAAATAAACACATCCCTGCTGACCTGGTAGATGTTAAGTAATTGGGTTTAAATGTTATTCAAGGCCTCTTGAGAGATTATCATCTTCATTTAATTAGAGCTATTTGTAGTGAACTTATTAGAGAGTTGTGTCTGTCATTATGTCATCACAGACTTAAATTCATTTTAGGCTTGCCTTTTGTTGCTTTCAAGAGTTAGTGTGTTTGTGCCAGTACTTTGCAGCAGTCCTTTGCAGTTTCTTTCCAAGGCAATTGGTTCCATATTCTTTTGAGATGAAAATGTCTTTATTAAGAGGCTAATTGTAAAATTATGAGCTGAATTTCTTCTCTGTTGTTGAATGTAGAAGCCATCCTGTTGCAGTATACTCTGAGATTGTGCCGCTGCATGAGTTTTAAGTTGACGGTATTAAGATATTCCGCTGTTTATTAAAATAGATTGCATTGTCTTTAAATAGAAGAAAACATTGGTGAACATATTAACACTTTTGCTCCTGCGAACATTCGACCTCTTCGAGGTCTCACTGACATAACGTGACTTTTGGCTTGTGTATCAGGACAAATATCCATTTATACAATTCTTTCTGATCCTACTTTCTGAGAGTTGTGGCTACCAGTGACACCATTTTTAGGTAGGAGATTGCTAAATTACACTTAAGGAAACATTTCTAAAGAAATTAATTTGAGTATGTTTTAAAACTTATTTTTTACATTCAGACTAGGTGATCACAGGGTATATTTCATCATAGAGTAAAAACATTCTCTTGATAATCTTCAGATTCTCAGCTATTTTGAAATGTATAATATGGTATTCCTATGGTGGATATTTGTCCTGATGTCGAAAGTCACGTTATGTCAGTCAAACAGGTCAAATATTTGCCAGAGCAAAATGATCAAATCTGTTTTATCAATTACTCACAAATGTTGCATTAATCAGTTCATATCTTCGTAATTGATAGACCCCCCTCGTCATTTATTCTACACAATTGGCCCAGTCATGTTAATGAAACTGATTTTTAGCTTCAGTTTTGTTCTATTTAATTATTTAGAAGATTCTAACAATAGAATCTTGAAATGCATTCAGTATAAATATGAAAGAAAAGTGTTATTGAATGTGTTTGGTTAAAGGCATTCGATTAACAAGACTAACATTTCAGATTAGTTGTTTCTATTGAGAGCGTTTAGTTAAACCATATCTCAAACAGAAAAAAATTTTTCAGCCCCCTCTTTTATAAACCTAAAGTTGTGACTTGGGGCTAATGTCAGTATGCAAGTGCACCGTGGAGGTTTAAAACAGCACATGTCAGCACTCATTGTATTGAACTACAAAGAATACATATTGAGATATTTTTGTTTTCTCTTTAATGCATCAGCCTAGAGACACATTTCAGGGGTTTTAGATTGTTCTGTAGATCCAAGATTATGTGTAGGCTACCTTTAGGCACTGACTACTACAGTAACTGTGTTCAGGTGGTTAGCTCTGTATGTAAAATTAAGTTATCAGGAGAATGGTGTGAGTCCAAATAATCCTGACAAGTCTTCATTGAAAAGGTGCGTCCAGTAAAGGCGCTCCCCATGGAGTGCAGGATGCGCCCTATAGCCTGGACGTTGCCGATTCGAGTCCAGTCTATTCCACTGCCGACCGGAGGGCTGAGGTCAGCCAGGGTGTCCTCAGCTCACCACACACCAGCGACCCCTGTGGTCTGGCCGGGCGCCTGCGAGCTTGCCTGTAAGCAGCATTGTCCTACGATGCTGTAGCTCTGAGGTGGCTGCATGGTGGTAAGTCAGCACAGGGGTGGTAACAGTAGGCTAAGCCTAAAAATTATTGGCTATCCCAAATTGGGGAGAAAAAGACAAAAACAATTGGCAACTACTATATTAAAAAAAAAAAGAAGTAAAATTAAAAAAAAAAAAAAAGATTTATTTTAATCTCTTGGTGATTTCTTATTTAGATGTTATAGCAACGGGATGTCCCTACCATTGCAGTGTTCTTTTATTGAGTAAATAAATCAACTCTTTTTCCTTACATGTTCTTTAGACTGCATCGCACACAGCCTGTACACTGTATATCAGCATTAAGTTTTATGATTTGGTATTGAAAAGATGAGAACAAAGTCTTACCAAGGTCAGTCAGAACAATGGTGAGAGTGAGAGAGGTCTCAATGGTGAGAGTGCAAAAAAAAAAAAATGAATCTTGGCCATAGTTCAGTTGTCAAATCTGGAGTCCTCCATTCTCACTCTCTTTGGTCTCTATAAACGGTGCCTGTTGGTTTTGATATCAAGAAGCAATCCCCCACCCTATCATTTAGTCCATTACAGATCAGAAACACACTACTATAGGACCAAGGATATAGCAGACAATGTCTGCATTTCTTTTTATACTGTAGTACAGTATTCTACAAGTATACTTTATCCAAAATAGTATATTATTATACAGTATGCAGACAGTGAGTGTTCGAGTGCAGGTGGGGTGAAATACAACAGTTCGTGAAACGGGTGCAGTGTAGTCCGGGTTTTGGTGCTGGCTAGTAGCGACAGCTCACGGTTTGTGTTAGCCATCTTAGTGACAAAAGACAAACAGATAGCACTCACCATAATTAATTACTTCCGTTTTCTACCACAACAAAAGGAACAGATTGCTCGGCCACTTCCCCTAAATACCCTCAGTCACGCCCTCTTTTGGTGGTGCGGCTAATCACGTATCCTCCAATCCGTGACTGAAACATCGCCTACCGCATTAAGGCGACGACTTTTGGTATTGTGGCTTCATCCCCTTCCTGGATGGCCGGCTTCTGACTGACCCTGGAATGAACTGCCAAACCATTCAGTACCTCTTACACAGCACCCTCACAGATCGAGAGGGAGATTGTTGACTTGGATTCACTCGCTCTCTGTCACAACATGGCATATTCCATTACGACATTTTAAAAGGCTTGTTTTAATGACTATCAGACAAAAATAATAGTATGATATAACCTTTTAATGGTTGTGTTAATGAGAAGAGTAAACCCCCGTTCTAATGATTGGAATAAGTGGTATAGCAACTGTCTCTTTGTGTGTATGATTACAGTCTAATTAGTGCCTCTGATTTTATTTTGTCAGTATCACAGGCTTTTATGTACTAAGAAAAGGAAGGTTCTTCCGATAACGTTCATAAAGCTGACAAAACCTAGGGTAAATGCTGGCACACATAATCCAACTGCAGATTATAGTGCTATTTTATTAGTGTTCACGATAAAACAACAGTTTCGTTCGGAAGGAGAGATTTACAGTTCTCTGCTCTATTGTTAATAAATAGCACATTTTCCTTACCTACTTTGCTCATATTTCAGGCACCTCATTAAAAATATGAAGAAAGGTTAGAAAATGAACTCTTACTGCATGTCCCACAGTTGCTAATGTGACTAGTCTTTGGTATATAAATCTGTTCCCATCACAATATAAATCAAATGTGCTGTTGATGTACATTTGATGCTGATTAAAATTGACTTACTACTACGTGCTTAACCTTGGGATTGAATTGGATCAAACAGTTTTATTGGAAACCAACTAGATCATATAATGTTTGCTAAAAAAAAAAAAACCTGTTATTTCCTCAGTACAATTCCCTGTGTTGCTTTTCCTCTTGGATAATTATACTCCAAGAGCTGTAGATTTTTTCTTTAAACCACCATAAAATACAGGAGTTGTTTTGGAGTGAGAGTTATCTAAACATTAATTAATGTTAATTAAGGTTAATTCCAAATGAAGTTGTCTCATTGATCTCAAAAAGCCAATTATACACAATGAGAAGATACATTAAGGTGTAGAATTAGCAATAGTCATCTAAAAACATTGGTTACAAATTGATAGTCACATTTTTGCCATTAACTTTATTCAGGTAATTTCTTAGATTATCTTGTTCTTTTCATGGTCAAGACTTTATACAATTGTAATCAATTAAGCCAGTGCCAGCAGTGCTCAACAACTTTGACAGCTCTACCATTGAGCACTAACCCCCCTTAGCAAAGAGACCGCCAAAACTCATTTAATATAGGCACCTTCATTTTAATACCAGAGCTTGAACTGAATAAATAAACAACTACATCAAACTATGAAATCACCACCAAGCCCATATCATATACTCAAATTGGTACTTGTGCCTCTACTGTATGCACCACTGTGTGAAATGAGCTCCTTTTCTTAAGCTGATGGCTTATGAAGAAAAAAGTGACTATTTATACACATCAGCCAAAAGAATACTATGTGTAATCACTGCTTCTGCTTGCAGACAAATGGTAAATCAAGCTGCAATGCACAGACGGTATCTCAGCAATTCAGAGAATAATTATTTTAAATGCAGCTAAATACTTGTAGGTTGCACATGTAAGTGCCTTTCTATCTCCTCTGTGGCTCAGGGAAAATAATGTGGGTATTAAATTACCTATTAGGATACTTGTCAGATCTGTTCTTTCTGGGCTTTTTTTTTTTTACAGCTTCCACTGATGAATCCTCGTTATCAATACCTTGTTTCCATTCTTACACACCGTGATTGATTGTAACCTCAGACTTTAATACAGTCAGCATAGCCCAACAGGTAGCACAATACACTGCAAACACACTGAAATTAGCATGTCTGAACCATTTGTGGTATTTACTACTAATGACAAAGGTGGTGTTGTGTTGGGGTTTAGTGTTGGGGGTAAAAAACAACAACAACAAAAAAACAAGTACATACATACGTACATGCATACATACATACATACATACGTACATACTAGATGGCTATGGCAGGGCAGGAGCCCTGCACATGAAGAGTGGTTTGTGACTATTGCGACAAGCACAACACAGGCAGGTAAACTTACCCCTAAGTCTCTCTGTGAAACTCGAATCCCCCACTCTTCCCAAACACCATATGTGACAGGCTGCTGGTGTGTGGGTGTGTGTATTTGCTGCTGACTGACAGGCACAAGATGGAGACAGAGGTTGAAGTTGACATCCCCTGCAGGCGCATAGGTTTTATTTACAGACACACAGACAGAACCCCATGTGACGCTACCAGCAATGGTAGCTCACGGGATACATACGGTTTGGCGTACAAATGGCAAAATAAAACACAAACTTAAAATAAAAGGTGCCGTGAAAACGGCGTGCGCAACTCCCTAATGCATGGGAGGTCCCACTTACTTAGGTTCACCCTCTATACATTAGTGGGATCTACAATTCCTGAATTCATCTTCTCTGTTCCATACTAAACAAACCCTGACTCCGGCTACTCGCCGGGCCGTCGGCACTTTCGATTTCTTTATGTTCTGATCCCGGGTCACTCTCACGCCGATTAGAGGATTACAGTAAGGTCTTTAGGTCTTTTGTCCGGGTAGCTTGGACGATATTTAGCCCATTGTCCTTAGCTTTGCAACAGCCCTAAGGTGAATAAATGTCACCTTGTTATACCTGGCGCCCTGCTGGAACATGCACCCTGCTGATTATCCACAGCTGGCAATCACACATAGCAACCAGACTCTCCCAGGAGCATCAGGTACAATAAACACACACTATTTACAATACACATTTGCACAAAAACCCCTCCATTTGCAGGGCTCTTGCCCTGCCATATACCATCTCCCTTGAGTAAAGCACACATGGCCGCCACCTGTCCACCTCCCCCCTTGAATGACGCCTCTCTGCATGGATGGGAGTTACAGCTGGGTGGAGGGTACGTTGGGTCTTTGTGTGGGATGCTCTTTCCATCCCAGTGCCCCCTTAAAGGGACCCAGGAGGCATGGATAGGGCTGGTGACCAAGAGGCTGCAGACGAGTTCCTGGTGGTGCTGCGACCTAGGACCCAGGCCCAGTGATGTGAGGTCCAGACACGACGGTGGGGTGTCTGGGAGCATGGGCTGAGGGAGCTGACCCACAGGTGTCGGATTGGAGCGCAGGGGTTGTGGTCTCCACGACTCCTCCGCCATAGAAACCCTACGCTTCTCTCCTTCCTCGCATTTGGGGATGGTAGTTCCTCCTCCTAAGGCTGTCGGGACTGTAGCTCCTCCTTCTTTGGCCCAGGGGATGGCAGCTATTCCTTGGACCGTAGCTCCTCCTCCTCTTGCTCTTCAGACAGGCAGGCAGCCACTCCTACTCTGAGGATGGTAGCTCCTCCTACTTTAGCCTTCGAGGACGGTAACTCCTCCCCCTCTGGCTTTCAGGGCTCCCCCTCTTACTCTTTGGCTATTCACACACATCTCTGTTGGCTCCCCTCTTTGGCCAGCTGGACATTTGCCTTCACAGACCAAAAACAAAATTACAGAGCACCCAGCAGGACTCACCTAAACAACACACTCTCAATCCAACAATTTTCTTCCCTAATATCCCATATGGCCTGATTAATCATCAAGTATTAAATAAAGGCTCCAGCCACATTCCTGCATTTTTTCTCAGGGATAGGAACTAACGTGAGCTAACACAATTAGTATATATGGATCTTTATTTTCATTAAAACATTAACTAGGTTTTGAAATAAGACTTTAGTGTGCTTCACAGAACACATTTTAATACAGTGTTTATTTATGTTTGCGATCAGAACCATTTAAGTTAGGATAGCCAAATAGAAAAAATGGTTTTGTGTCATATGTGCTACTTCTGAAATCAGTTCTATTGGACAAAAAAAGCTCCAATGCATTTATAAAATAACATGAAATTAGTATATTATAGCTTGTGTACACAGAGATAAGCATTCCAATTAGAAAATGTATTATTTTTAAAGAACATTTTATGTTCAATGCTGAGGTTTTTATTGCCGAAATACCTGACAGCCAGACTGGGAACAAGCCATGACTGTTAGCGTACAATAACTTCAGCTGTTTGAATCTGTTCCATTAGAATATTTCTCATGAAAATTGAGTGAAGTGAGTGAATCAAAAAAGTTGCTGTGCATGAGGAAGAGGGAAGGAATTGAATTACCCCTATTAAAAAGGAAAGGAAAGCGTAGGGCAACTCAGTCTGGTTAGCATGCAAGAGGTGTTATCTTGTTGTGCACCTCTACAGTATGTATGTAAAACAAAAAGGCTGCAGTTTTCCACAGCCCCTGAGAAGACACAAAAGATCATGCATATGCATTAGGAGTGAGTTTTGTATGGGCACAAGTCAAACGTGAGCTACTGTGAAGTTGGCTGTATCTAACCCTTTGACATTCACTGTTTAGATAAAGGGAAATATCAGCTCAGTGTTAAGAGGGGATGGATTTGTTTAGCCTAGCATCACCTCTGGAACAAGTTCCTTGACTCTGTGCTGCTGAAAAGCAAACAGCACAGAGGGTAGTAACAGCTTGTGCTTAGCCAAGTAGAAATGTGACAAATATTTAAAGAAGTCCTGAATGCAGTCCCTCAGCTCCTTATGTAGATTGGAGTACAGCACACAGTAGTTCTCTCACAATTCCTCTCTATACACATATCAGTGTCATAATACAATTATGTAATGTCCGTCATATTACTGGATCTGTACAAGTAAGTATATTTGATGGACAACAAAACTAACAAATAAATCTCACTGTTAGGACCCATTGTATATAATGTGTCACAAAGAAAAAACATGGTGGAGATATATTCCCAGGACAACAAACTGTTAAATCTTTTTCACTGGTAGCTTTTTACATTTTGACTTCCAATGTATTTCAATCCCAGAATAATGAACTGATAACTAAACACATAAGGTACATGACTTGAATTGTACTGAGATTACTCCTAGTCCCTGTAGAGCAAAATGTTCGGTAAGCTTAAGGCTCATATAAAACAACTACAGTGAAATAGTAAGAGCATCTGGTGTCTTAAGCAATAATATAAATTCAAAGGTTGTAAAATAATACAGACTGTTTCATTGAGGGCTGCCATATCCTCCACAATTCATAAACTACTACAGGATACCAGTTTGCCTAATTTCCACAACACCTACAGTCTTTCTAAGTCCAAGTTCATCTTTAAGTGGCTGGGAAGCCCATTACCATACTAACCAATGCATGGAAATGAATAGCTCTTCAAATATCCCAGAAATAATCCTGCTTGCCTTTAGTGCTACAGAACACATGCAATTAAGTAGTTGCTAAAGCACAGTAACTTAGACAAATGGTAAAATACATTTCCAAATTGGTAAGTGCTGACACTTCATTAGACTACAGAATGATACAGTTGTCATCTCAGATTTTACTTAGGGGGACAAGAAATGACAAGGTTCTTCTTTGTAATTTGTCATTTTTTAAGTATCGTCATCTCTAAAAAGCAAAACTGGCAACATGCTGTAATAAAGTCTTGCGTTTGTCATTTGAAATGAACCAATAGCAGTAACGGTAATTTCTGCTATTGGTTCATTTACATTAAAAGAATATATGCTGGGGGTGGTAAGAAGTACAGTAGTCTCCACAGACAAGTAATCTTTAAGACAGATTGTATGTATGTCAATATAATGCTCGTATAATGTGTGTCTTTGTGTGAATTTGTTAACACTAATCAAGTTAAACTGTATTGATATATTAGGAACAATGCATGGCTGCTTCTGGCAGCCGCAAAATAAATGCCCTGTTTTTTTCATGTGTTTCAGAGGACCAGCTCCCTTCTGGTTTTCCCACCATAGACATGGGCCCACAACTGAAAGTGGTAGAGCGCACGCGCACAGCCACCATGTTATGTGCAGCCAGCGGAAACCCTGATCCAGAAATTACCTGGTTCAAAGACTTCTTACCCGTTGACACGACTAACAATAATGGCCGCATCAAGCAATTACGATCAGGTAGGGTCTTGTTGTTTTTATGCATTAACGCCAAAGAGCTCCTTCCTTTCCTTTGTGTTTGATTTGTAGGTAATGATTTTGCTTCTACTCCTCTCCTCTTCTGTGTATTATTTGGTGTGTCGTCTTTGTCTCTAATGTTGTCATGCCCTGTTCCAGTGCCTATGTTTTTGCAGCTTCTGTTTATTCCGCATTGCTCACTGCTGTGACTGTATTTTTTGATGATTTCTTTCTTTACTGCCTTTTCACAGTATTTGACGGATCCATTTTCTCCCTTTTCTTACTTTGTTTTCCTTTTTATTTTTCAAAACGGTTAATTTTCAACATTGGGCTTCATTCAGAACTGGAAAAGGAGTACCAAGAGTTAAACCATTAAAAACAAACTAAATAAACCTAAAACACAAAGCAGAATCAACCAAACAAGTATATCTATATTACTATATATATATATATATATATATATATATATATATATATATATATATAATATATATATATATATATATATATATAGTTGTAGTCAAAAGTTTACATACCCCAATGGAAAGTTTCTTGAAATTTCTCAAAAACAATGAATTATAGGAACAATCTTTTGTAGCAAAAGTTTTGAGAATTAGATGTATACAATTATTTATTTTAGCAATTTTTTTGCAAAACTCTAAAAAAACTAATTTGTGCTAGAAATTTAAGTATGATAATGCACAACCTAATTCTAGAAAAGGCTGGATTGTAGTTGAACAGTCTTAAACCCTGTTCACACTTACTGAGTCGGCCTTGGGCTGTCTCTGGGCCGCCTCAAATTTCCGTTCACAGTTGAGGTTTTAGGGGACCTAAGTGCGTTTACATATGTGGCTGAAAAAGAAGCCTAAATTGCAGTGATATGCTTGTCTAGAATGTTAACAGTGACAGAACACTGCATTCCCGGAACATAAGAGAGTGAGCTGGGAAATTCGCAAACGCAAATATGTCCATCTTATTTTTTGCAACACTGTTGGTACTGTACTTACTGCATAAGATACAATAAAGGCGTTTGTTGACAGTGCAGTCGGTTACTGTGGAAAGAAGCGATCGTGTTGGATCATGCATAAATGCAGCAAACAAGGACTTGCACATTAATCACAATACAGATTATTATATTAACGGTGACTGAATATGCAAAGTCGTATGCATTATTTATCAATATTGAGATTTACAGTCTTAGCTACAATCTGGAATGTCTGTATACAGTGACAAAAAAAATTTGTGAACCCCAATGATAATTATGGAAATTCCATAATTTTACCATGATAGCCTTCTTGAATCAAAACCAGTCTTTTCTTAAATATCCAATAGGGTTTATATTAATCAATTCCATGTCTTTTGAAACAAAATGATGTATGAATTAGACAAACAATGATGAATTAAGTTATCCAGGGTATGCGAAAAAGTAAGTGAACCCCTGGTTGTATTGCTCAATTAAGGGGATAATTAGAATCAGGTGTTTAAATAATTAGGTAGATATTCAGGGGTGAGTTTGGGAGCCCCCACCCTATATAAAGATCAGAAACTTTGTGAGTTTGGTCTTTACCATACAGGTGTGTGGAAATACGTCATGCCACGATGAAAAGAAATCTCTGAGGACCTCTGTAAAACAGTTATTGATGCTCGTCAGTCTAGAAAGGGTTACAAAACCATTTCTAAGGATTTGGGGCTCAACCAATCCACTGTCAGACAGATTCTACAAATGGAGAAAGTTCAAGACCACAGTCACTCTACCCAGTAGCGGTTGTCCTACCAAAATCTCTCCAAGAACAAACCGGAAAATCATCAAAGAAGTCACAAAGAACCCTAGAGTAACATCCCAGGATCTGTAGGCCACTCTTGCCTTGGCTAATGTGAGTGTTCATGACTCAACTATCAGAAATAGACTGAACAAGAGTGGTGTTCATGGAAAGATAGCCAGGAGGAAACCACTGCTCTCTAAAAAGAACATTGCTGCCCATCTGAAGTTGAGCACATAGATGATCCACAAGACTTCTGGAACAATGTTCTCTGGACAGACGAGTCAAAGGTAGAACTTTTTGACCTCAGTGAGAAACGTTATGTTTGGCGAAAACCAAACACTGCGTTCAAACAGAAGAACCTCATCCCAACCGTCAATCATGGTGGTGGGAGTGTGATGGTTCAGGACATGGACGGCTTGCCATCATTGACACAACCATGAATTCTGCATTGTATCAGAAGATTCTAGAGGAGAATGTCAGGCCATTCGTCCGTGAGCTGAAGCTGAACCGAAAGTGGGTCATGTAGCAAGACAATGATCCTAAACATACAAGCAGATCTACAAAAGAATGGCTGCAGAAGAAGAAATTCTGTGTTTTAGAATGGCCTAGTCAAAGTCCAGACCTAAACCCCATCGAAATGTTGTGGCAGGATCTGCAGCTGTCCATGCAAGGAAGCTCTCAAATGTCACAGAGTTGAAGCAGTTATGTAAGGAGGAATGGGCCAAAATTCCTCAAAAACGATGTGAGAGACTGACCAACAGTTACAGGAAATGCTGAGTTGAAGTCATTGCTGCTCAAGGGGGTGCCACCAGTTACTGAATCTAAAGGTTCACATACTTTTTCACACATGGATATTGAATGTTGAATCATTTGTGGATAAGTAAATGTGGAAAAATTACCATGTTTTTGTGTCATTTGTTTAATCATGCTATCTTTATCTATTATTAGGACTAATAACATTTTAGGATTGAAATATGTGAAATATGTGAAAATCCTAAGGGGTTCACAAACGTTTTCTCGGCACTGTGTGTGTGTGTGTGTATATATATATATATATACACACACACACAGAGGTGAAAAATACAGCGAACAAAGGATGGAGCTTGGCTAGAGATACAGTACTGAATGTCCTTTTGCGATTCACTGCCTTTTAAACCTGTGTAAAAATAAATAGCGCATGTGAAAATAAATTCGCCTGACGCGCCTGACAAGCGTTGAATAAATGGACCGCTAAGGTTAATTTCTGCATCATCCCAGTTGCTACCTCTTAAAACCGACATTGTTTAATCTACTACAGTTATGCTTAGCAACTGTAGCTCTGTTACGCGCTCGACCTAGTAGGGGAGTGGTTTGAGCTACGTCACTGCATTGACGCGTTAATGCCGGCCCAGGGCCTGCGTTGGGTTCACACATACAGATAGGCCAGCCCTGAGGTGGCATTGCCTACTTTTGGCCACATCAAAAAGCTGGTTTATTTTCATCCGGCCGAGGGCCATCTTTTCATTTTTCACACATGAGATAAGGCGGCCCTGGGCGGGCCTAAACCGCAAGTGTGAACAGGGTCTTAGAGTGTAAAAGGGTTAGACATAGGATGATTGTTGTCAATACCAATGTCAACATGGGAAAAAGTAAAGAGCTATCTGAAGACTTTAGGCAGAAAATTATTTTCTAAGGATACAATTTCCAAGCATTTGAGTATCCCAATTTCAACTATTGTTTCTATTATCAAGAAAACTTATGGTACTGTCAACACTCCCTCGGTCTGGAAGAAAGAAGGTTCTTTCACCAAAAACAAGTAGAAGAATTGTGAGGAAGGTTAATAATCTGAGATTGACTGCCAAAAATATTCAAAGTGAATTGGTTGCAAGTGGGACTGGGGTTTCCATTTCAACCATAGGGCGAGGATTGCATGGTGAAGGTCTCAATGGTCACAAGCCAAAGAAAAAGCCACTCTTAGGAAAACATACAAGGACAAATCTCTTAAAGTTTGCAAAACAGCATTTGAATGATGGATATGAGTTCTGGTCAAAGGTTTTGTGGAGTGATGAAACAAACATTGAGCTACTTGGTCAAGCTAATAGTTGTTAGGTTTGGAGAGTCTGATGAGGTGTACAAAGAACACCATACCTACTGTACCTACTTAAGCATGGAGGTGGTAATATCCTTCTATGGGGGTGTTTTTCCTCTAATGACCCAGGAAATTCAGTTCCAATACATGGTAAAATGATTCCATAGCATACCAAAAGATATTGGCTAATCATCTGAAACCCTCCTCTACAAAACTTGGTTTTAAAGCGCAACTGGACGCTCCAACACAACAATGATCCAAAGCACACATCAAAAATGTACTTCAGAATGGTTAAAGAATAAAATCAAGGTTCTGGAATGGCCTAAAAGTCCCAATCTAAATCCGATCAAAATCCTTTGGTATGAGTTGAAGAAGGTTGTGCAAAAGAAAAGTCCTCGGAATTTGAATGAACTGGAACAATTTTGCATTGAAGTATGGTCAACAATCACAAAAGAATAATTCCAAAAGCTCATCGCCAAATATCCTAATAGTTTAAAAGATGTTTCTATTGGTAAAGGTGCATGAACTAGCTATTAATTTAATTTTCCTTGTCTGGGTATGAATACTTTTGAATTTGCATTTTTGAAGTTTTGCTAAAAAAAAAAAAAAAAAAAAAAAAAAAAAATGCTGAAATAAATAATTTTAGACCTGTATTTCTTGTAACGTTTTTTTTTTCCTCATCAAGAAAAGCTTTTGCTACAAACTATTTTTCCTAAAATTATTTGTTTTTTGAGAAATTTCTAGAAATTATAAATTTCCATTGGATATATAAACTTTTGACTACAACAGTGTGTGTGTGTGTGTGTGTGTGTGTGTGTGTGTGTGTGTGTGTGTGTGTGTGTGTGTGTGTGTGTGTATGTGTGTGCTCTGTGTATATAGTGCTCTTTTCAGTATTTGCAACTGAATCAATACTAGACAGTTTGGATCTAAAACATTGCCTTGCACTAATACATAACACTTTTTTTACATAACCTAAAACATAAAAAAGTTGTATTGACTAACTGATAAAACATGGTGCTTTTTCCAATGGAACATTTTTTTTATACCTATTTAGCCATAGTAGTGTGTGAGACCAAGCAATACCTTTCACATTCCTTTAATTATTTCTGGATCTACAATCTACAACCCCTGCTTCTGGTGTAGACTCCAGCTTTTGCTTCTCTCTTTGCCCAAGGCGTTTCCCTAATACTCCCTTTCCCAACCCTTAATTTTCTCTTTTTTGCTATGATAAGATATACCAATACTTTTTATTCAAACATTTATAAAGCTTATACAAAGTAGTGCGCAGCCTAGCTTATTTGCCCGTAAGAAGCTGTTTACATTGGCTTTAGTAATTATATAATTTTTGAATCTGAGATGTTTGATCATCTGTCGTCCAGAATTCTCAACTTTTTACCTGTCCTGTGATGTCAAGTCATCTTGTTACCTTGCCTTTTACTTGTTGTCAGCAGAACTGTGTAAATTAACCTTCTGTTACTGTAAGCCATAATTTGTTATTCACCTGTGAAGTAGACATATATAGTATATAAAGCTTTAATTCTGAAAACTTTGTACCAAAATCTAAGGAATATAATAATATTTTTATGCTGTCTTTCTTCTCTCCGTATTTAAATCTCCAGAATCCTTTGGTAAGTGCTTAGTTCTGAAGCGCACTTCACCCCCACTAATTTTCATATTGAAACTATTATTAAAATGCATGGCATGCATTTTACTAACAGTTAGTGTAGTCACCAGATATCCGTAGTGGCACACACTTCCACACAATTGTTGTCGTATCAACCATAGAAGCACCTGTCTAAAAGCACAGCTATCACTTTGATGTAGTCAAGTAGATGCCATAATCCCACCTAAACTGCAGTACTTATTTCCCTACCTGCCTCCAGTGTAACCGATATATATATATATATGTGTGTGTATTTATATTTATATATATATAATATATAGATATATATATATATATATATATATATATATATATCTATCAAATATTATAATCCACGTGTTAACATTGGTTCATATCCAATATATGTTTTTAAAAATAGATACTGTGTTAAATATTTTTGTAAGGATAAGTTAAGGGTTTTAGGTTGTCAAACAGTATGTATCTACAGTACCCCTTTGACCAATCTCCTTAATAAGAGCTTCTCAATTTCTGCTCTTGCAGAGATAATGCCAGCACTAGTTGGCATTGTCCATGTGGTACACTACTGTACAACTTGCTTCTTAACCTAATACTGCTATCTAATATCTGCTATCTGTTTTACCAGTAGAGTAAAGTAAATAATCTTTCTTTTTAGTACCTTTATTTACTTACTCTGTAAAATCTAATTTGACTCTTCTTCCAAAGCCCTAGCCTCCTCCTTCTCGTACTAATGCTTCTTCTTTCTAATCTTATTTGCATTCATATTATCCACCCAGGTGGTACACCAATAAGAGGTAAGAGTGCTGAACTAACGTTCACAGAATGATGTAATTCATTCTTGCTGTCCTCCTCATCTTTCTCATATTTGTCCTGCTTCTGAAACAGAAATCCATCACTACCCCATTTTGTTTTCTTATTATTTGTCCTGTTCAGTTATTCCCATTAACTCTCCATGTTATGTCTGTTTTAATTTTCTCTATTATTTCCATTTGATGTTAAAAAAAGGAACTTTTTAAAGTTGCGATATGCTTAAAGAAAAGAATCAACAAGCATATCCAATTCTTTTTTGGCCATAGCCCAGTCACAGCGAATCATTTGTCCCACTTTTTTGTCCAAAACAACCAAACATTTTTTTTCCCCTTAGCTGTTCTTGCTCAGCACTAAAACTCAAGATGGTCTGGATAACCCACAGATATGCAGAGGACACCACCACATTTCTTGTACTTCTTGTACGTTTTTTCCCCCTAAGAAAATCTTTCTATCTTTGCAAACTTTTTTTTTCTTTCTACTCATCTTCTTCTACCTTCTTAAAAAAAAGCCCCAAACAACTACTTTTTTGATAAAGTTTCTACGGTGCTTTTTTCTTCCACCTTTTTTTCTTATTCTTTTTCTTGGGTTGAAAGCTGTTTCCTTTTTTGACCTTTTTTTATTCTTCAGGGTTTGGAAATGGAAAGTCTCACAGAAAGCATAATCTTTTTGTAATTTTTGGCTCAAGTTTAAGGATGATTGTAGCTCAAAGTCTTTTTCTTGGGTTTTGTGACACCACACTGCTAATCCCATTGGTGGATTTTCATGTGTGTCTCTTGGGGGGGCTGTCCAGCTCCCACAGCAGTGTTTGGTTACGTTCTTGTTGGCTAAGGCCATGATTTTTAATTTTGTCTTCTAATCCAATTTGCATTTTATTTTTCAGCTAAGGGTTATGAAAAGGTTGTAAGTTGCACCGGCATTCAATTCTTGTTCTTGGAAGATCTGCATGTCATAAAAGTTTTGTAACTTCCAATGATATTTTGGTATTAATTAATTAACTAATCACATTTCTTTTTTTCTTTTTCTTAAATATAAGCAGCCTTTTTGTGCTTGCTGCATTTTTAAGCCCCCCCCCCCCCCCCCCCCCCCCAAAAAAAAAAAAAAAAAACCCCAAAGGTATTAGTTTTTAAAAGATCCCTGATTTTATTTATTTTTAAACTGTCCCCTACCTTTATGCTGCTTTTGTAAATTGTTAACCTTTTTTGTTTTGATTTAAAAGTCATGCTTCCTTGAGGCAACCTCACCCATCTCCATATTGACCAGTCCAGTGAAATGTTATATATAGCTGGGTTGTAGCTTAACTGTGTCAGTTTTTGTAAATAAAAAAGACAAATAATCTCCTTGAGTTTCTCCATTGCTTCATTTTCTGTCTGTTCAAGAGCAAAAAAACAATAGTGAAGCAGCAAGTCAAGTGGGAGGACCTTCGCATACAAGGCCTATCTGAAAGTGTGCAAAGGATGTTTGTATGGAAAATCTACTGCAGTCTCTAACTTTTCCTTCTGCCCATACATTTTATTTCCATACAGGTGCCCTCCAAATTGAGCAGAGTGAAGAATCTGACCAGGGAAAATATGAATGTGTTGCAACCAACGGTGCTGGTACACGATATTCTGCCCCTGCCAATCTATATGTCAGAGGTAGGAGCAACATAACCCTGCCCACCCACTCTTCCACAGGTTCAGGATATATTGGTAGCAGCAATAAACTGTAAAGTATTTTATATATAGTGATGTTAGACAAATAAGTGAAGGACTACATAAAAGGCGATAACAGGAACACAATAAAAAGATGATTAAAGATTCTTGAGTCCAGTGCATCCAGTCACAAGGGGTTTGTAAGTATACAACTTTTTACATTCAATTTTCTTGCATTAATTTGGACCTGTGCTTTACATTTGTTTTGTTTTATATTTCTTTATTTGAACTGTTTTCATAACTTGATTGCTTGGTGTGTTACTAATTGCCTTTAACTCCTGGTTCTGTGGGGCGGGATCTCTGGACTTGGGTCCTCTTTGATCAAAGAACGTTGAGGAGCTGCTTCAGACATTTAAACACACAGCTGGGGTGTTTCTACTTCATCTGCTCTTTCTTCTTTCTGTTTTTCCTCAGGACAGTGCGAAAATGTCCTTGCTTTTTCAATAATGACCTGTTGCAAGAAAAATAGCTTTTTTAAAAAAAGCTTTTCAGAAAATATGCCAATTATCATATAAAAAAACATAAAATATATCCCCCCCCCCCCCCCGCGATTATGAAGGTTTATTATCCAAATGTAAAGAAATTAAGGAAAGATCATAAATATATGATACTACTTATATTCGTCATTTTGAATATAAGCAGTAAAACTAATTAACCTTGTTAACTTTTTCTGTGCTAGTTTGATAATTTTCCCATCATGAAAATAAAAATAATAAAAAAAATTTTATTTTGTATTGGTAAATATAATCCATACACAGTAACCAGCGTCATAAGCTTGTTACTACAGTGTGGATGATTTTTAAGGTAGACATATAGCCTGATTTTGAAATTATTACGAATTGCTTTTAACTTTTATTCTGTTCTAGTTTGATAATTTTCAGTTCCATGACTATTAAATAATGACACCTTCTGAAGTGATTTTACTTTTTTATTTTCCAAAAATATATCAAATTTCAAAATGATGCTAGCTGTTTTTTCCAGCTCTAAGATACAGTAGTATCAAGGAAGATGCAAATTTTTTCAAGTGGAGACAGGAAGCCTTCAAAGAGAGCTCGTAAAGATATTTCAAATAGCAGTTGAAAGCCTTGATATGGCCTTTTTACTCTCTCTGTGTTTCCCTTGTTTTTCTCCTTTCCTCATTTCATTGTGTTCTGCATCAAACCCCCTACATCCCTCAGAGCTGCGAGAAGGTTGGTGTGTTTTTACTTTTTAACCACCTTACAAAAAATATTAATTTAAAACAATTACAAGAATACAAATGAAATGAATGTAGCTGCATTGCGTGGCCTTTTATCCTTTTTTATTTTCTTTCTTTCCCTAATTTGGTTAAGTGTATGTTTCTGTAGTGAATGCTGTGGTCTTGCTTCCAGTGCTTGACTGTGCCCAATAGTAGTGGTTGTGCATGACGAGAGAGAGTGTGCATTTTGGGGTGCATGGCAACCTGTATATGCACAAACTGTGGTCTGCTCTTGTGGTCTCCTTTTGCTGTTCAGTGTTCCTGCTTTGCTGCTCATACTAGAGCCTGTCTCTCCAGGGGCTCACGTGTTACTTTGCCAAGATGCTGTGTCACAGCTGAAGAATTATCACCTGAATGCAGATTATTTTTTTTTAGTGGTTGATTATAGGGTTCTTAATTAATCCTGCAATATTTGGTGAAAAATCTGCAACTTTCTTGCATTTTATGTGGTCAGTGGGAGTTTCCCAGAGGAATAATGCCTGCTTTTTTTGCCCTTCCATCTTTTCTTGCGGTCACGGCAACTATAGGCCCCCTTTTTTTTGTCCTTAAAAAACTTGCACAAAAAAAGGGCACCTAAGGAAATGGTTACTAAATAATGTACTGTTTTAGTATCTGCATTCAAGATGTAAAGTCTCAGAAACAGCCAGGGACCCTGAAGGGCATGTCTTGAAAACGTCAGAGTGTTTAAGATTGGCTGGGTCCGAAGTACTTTGCTGCTTTCAATTGTTTAACACACACAAGCCTAGAAAACAAATGGCATTGCAATTCTTTAGAGTATGTTAAGCAGGAACACTAATTTAGTACTCTCCCATAATTTATTCCAAAACCCTAAATGGTATTTGCTTGATTGTAACAGTCCTTGTAATGTTGTGCTTCTTTTATTTAAGCTTCCCTTTAGTTCAGACCTAAATAGCTACTACTACTATTTGTCTTTATTGGTTGGTTCGGCTGTATTCACTGAATGTTACCCCTGCTGCTTTTAGTTTGATTTTTTGGTTTCTATCTGATGCTTGGCACTCCTACTATTTTCTAATAGTAGGTACTAAAGCCTCTCCTCCTCTCCCCCTTTTTCTCTTGCCCTCTTCCTTTAAATCTTAGTAGGTTGTCAGATTTCCTTCAGTTTTATTTCTGCCTCTTTTCAATTTTCTCCTTTTTCCTGTACTTTTTATTTCACCCCTCTTCCCACCTCTCCTAAGCATGGTTGTCCTTCAGAGTCAGCCATTTCCTTGTGTGCATGACCGAGATCCAGTTTAAGTACCAGGCTCTTGCCTTGTTTCTTTTCATGTGCATAATACTATATATATTTATAGTTTTTGTTTGTTTTTAAGTTCATTTTCAATGGTAGTGTGAGGTCTTGAGGCTGCATCCACTTTTTGATTGAGAGCAAATCGAGCTGCACTTTTCCATGTACTGTAGTTGGATGTGGTTATCAGAGGCTACATGTGATGTGACAATGTGGTCCGGCACATTTCTTCACATCAACTGGAAGTACGCAGCATTGAAGTTGGTTTCCGTACTCAACTCAAGCATGCTGTTGATCCTCCAGTAGTTCTTCTGTGCTGTTCTATATATATATGTATATTTTGATATATATCTTTTTGCATGGTGTTTGTGTATTGCTAGTCCGTAGTTAGTCCAATGTTGGACCCTGTTAGGTTTGAGTCTACTTGTGTGTGAATGTGCTTTTATAAATCACCAAGCAGTGAAGGTAAATACATAATTAAATAGCTTTATTACAAAAAACAATAAATATAAAATATATATTTTTAAAAAATGTAAGTAGCAGGGTTCTGAAAAATACAATGTTATATGCAACAGTTTTTTTTTTTCTTTTCATTGTTAACACCCTGACACATTTTTACACTTATAACTTTAAAGTCTGTTTCAAAGATCTTTTCAAAATGTCCACTCTAGTGCACTGGGGTTTGAGATCTGTCCTCTAAATCACTGCAGGAAAAGCGAATAAAAAAATAACAAGTGCTCTGGCTTTTCTATGCTGTGTTACCTGTTTAAAAGTGTGGGCAATATCCTTACACTGTCAGTGCACTAGAATGTTTAAAAGGAGCTTTGAAACAGACTTAAAAGTTATGTGTAAAAGTTGTTAGGATGTTAGCAATGAAAAGAAAAATGTTATTTAAACAATTGCAGCATCACGAGAGGGAATGTAATGCTATATTTTTCGTAACCCAGCTACTTACTCTTTAATAATAAAAGTAATCTGATTTAAATTAACATCTTTATTGTTTTTGTGTAGAGAAAAACCTGCTCCCTCCTTTTGTACATGTTATTACCTACTTGTGTTTTGTTTCAGTACGGCGTGTCCCTCCAAGGTTCTCTATCCCTCCAACAAACCACGAGATCATGCCAGGCGGCAGTGTGAATATCACATGTGTGGCAGTGGGTTCCCCCATGCCCTATGTGAAGTGGATGTTGGGGGCTGAAGACTTGACTCCTGAAGACGACATGCCCATTGGGAGGAATGTACTCGAGCTTACAGACGTGAGGCAATCAGCCAACTATACCTGCGTGGCCATGTCAACTCTTGGTGTCATTGAGGCTGTTTCACAAATTACTGTGAAGGGTAAGGGTTTCTGAGCTTATTCTTCTTTAGTAAAGGTCTCCAAACCACTAACTACGGTTTATCACTAAACCGCCTGGAACATTCACTAATATTTGTATTCCCACTTGTTTTTTGAGGTTCCTCAGGGAGGTACTCTCATAAGGGGTGGCTTCTAGACAAAACAAATAGTGATCTGTAATCTCTGCGGAAGAAATAGATACATATGTCATTTTAAAACAAAGCATACCGAACCGGGAAAAGAAGAAAAAAAATATTTTAAATGTAAACAATACAATGCCAATACAACATTAAATAAGGTTTTAGGAGAGAACTGGAATGGACCACTTTTAAATGTCAAACCCTAAGTCAGCTCATCTTGGCCCGCAATATAGATGATCTGATGACAGCTAATTTCATTTCTATCTTTCCTTGAAGCTGCTGTTTAAACCATTGCAGAGAACCATTTTACTGGCTATTTTTAGCCCTTGGGTTTTACTGGATTTTATTAGGCAGTTACCAGTTTTGGAACAACATAAAGATACACATATATAGATATTCTTTACTTGTATATGTGAATCTATTTTATGGTTGTCTTTTGGTTGTTCCATGTTGTAAATCCACTTTCCACTTTCACTTCATGAGCTTCTAAATCTGTCAAAGACTTAAATTGCAAATTAGCTTTGTATGTCCAGGGTTGAATTAAGCAGCAGCTACTCAGAATGTGAAATTGAGTTGAGCTTTTCTTTAGCCCCAATGGGTTTATGCACACATACATTATATAGCCAAGGCAGTGTTCAATCAACATTGATGCATAATAAGCTGTTTACACACTGTAATAGATGATACTTACAGTTCTGTGGCAAATTCTAATGTGAAAGTATTGTGGTATATTTTTTACATTTGCATAAGAAAGAAACCCAGTCATACAGGAAAAGCTCTTAGCAATTTAAAATTCAATGAATATATTAAGTAAAGCTAGAGCAACATTGGTGCTCTGGTATGCTGGCACTGCTTAAAGTCAATCCCTACTCTATGAACCTGCCTGTGATATGTGCCAGCTAAGCAGAGAGCTTGTAGAGCTTTGATTGCACAGGTGAATTTGGGGGATCATGCATCTGTGCATTTTAGACATCTGGCACTGCTTGCTGTTGATCAGACGAGGTAATGATGACAGGAAACCCTGTATCTGCTTCAAACACACCTCTGTTTCAGGGTTATTTTCTGAGCACTCCAAGGTTAGATAAAACATTGTCTCAAGGAGACCATACACTATAATAACAAATTACAAAATATTTAATAAAGCACATGTAATCCAATATCACATAGCCAACTCACTGTGGACTGGGGTATAGGTGGATATGTGAAAATTTCTATAGATGTTCGCAAATCTGACAATGACAATTATGGGACAAAAATAAAGCCCAAACTGCTTTAACACTAGAACCGCCACGGCAGTCCTGCCTTTTACAGTAAATGTAGACACAGTAAATGTAGACACACACACACACACACACACACACACACACAAGTCTGTTATTATCTCTGCTGGACTTGGCAGCCATCAATTTCTTAGTACCAGGGAAAATATTTCATCTTGAAGCTAGCCACAGCACTTCAGCAGAAAACTGCAAGGCAGCAGGCTGCTGCAGCTCAGCCTGGATTCAGTGCTGCACCGAGTGACACACGCGAGAGAAAACATATGTTACTTTGTTAGTATTATATATTGTAGGTATCAGTATAACCGCAGTGGTTCTAGTGTTAAACATGGGGAAATGTTTTACTTTAAAAGTAAGTGAACATAAACGAAATTAAGAATACATTGCTAGGCGGTTTACAATATAAAACAAGAAGCCTTCTGCAAGCAAAACTTTTTAAAGAAATACAAAGCAAGGGGTACTAAATGTACAATAACTTACATTTGATGCCTTATTAACTGTTAAAGAAACACTTAACCCTTTGCAGTCCATTTATTCAGCGCTAGTCAGCTGGGTTGGGTCCAATTTACACATGGTGTTTAAAATTACTGTAAGTACTGTATCTCCAGCCAAGCCCCACCCCTTGTTTGCTGTATTTTTCACATACCTCTTTATAGATGTGCATACTGATAAGTCCTATCTTGATCACTCGTTTCTCACCAAATTCCTCAATAATGTGATCCAAGTCATTCTTTTATTACTATAACATCTTAAAAATCTCTGCAAATGTCAGTGATATTCTTTGAGCTCCTTTGTTATGTCCATGTTATCTCTGTAATGCATGGCGTAATGAGATACGCCCTTTTTTTATTTATTTATTTTTTTGGTTTGATTCGGCTCCTATCAGTCTCACTCGGCCATTGAAAGGTTTTCTCTGCTTTTTCCAGAGAAAAAAACACTAGAGACCTGTGCTTTACGTCTTTATGATGATATCGGACAGGGTCCAACATCTGACTGGAAAGGGAAAATTGTAATGTCGGACCTGGTCCGACATAGGACCACAAAGGGTTAATGGTTTTCTGTTCAGCTCAAGCGGCATCCAGAAGCATTGTCCATAAACAAAATGAATAATCAGTCGGGAAAGTCCATGACCGTCCGGAAATCTCCAGAGTAGCAAGTGTTGTATACTCTTGTGCTTGTGATATGAAAGATTCTGTGACAGTGGGTGTCGTGCTGAATTTTGCACTACTTTGACATATGCTCATGCATGACTGTTTCGTTGAACTTTGTCCATGTGATTACTTAAGCTATTAATGTATTCATCGACATGGTTTATCGTGTACTTTCACTGTAGCCTGAGGCGACTCGTAATTTTGAAATATGTGTTTAAGGTTAAAATTAAAGGTAGAAGCATTTAAAACCATGTAAATGTATAAATCATTCACCCTTTTCCTTACACTATATGCTTAATATGAGCACAGTACTAGTAAGCCGCAGTCTTTATTTGCAGTGAAATATTGCACCACAGTAACTGAAGTTTGATCATTTTGATGCCTAATCCAAACAATGTCAGCGTAGTATTAAATGCCTAATGCACGTTTCAGTAAACCAAAACCATAAAAAAGAATTATACAATATAGTAAAGCACGGTTTAGCACAATAAATACAGTAATGAAACATGGTAACACAGTCACATACATTACATTAATGCAATTACGCATATATATATATATATATATATATATATATATATATATATATATATTACTATATATATATATATATATATATATATATTGAATGATGTATCAGTGCAGTGTAGTATACAAATGAAAGATATAGAATTACATTTTTTTGGATGTAACTGGTTAAAAATATCTATTTCAGACAAAAGCCCTTCTGCTTTATAGAAAATTCTCTATATATGTATGTATAATTATATATGTCTAAAATGTACATTACATTTGCAATACCGAAAGTTAACAGCAAACCACTGCGATGAATAAACTATAGATTAAACAGATGATTACTTAACTATGTCTTATTACCAGTGGTGCAGAGGAGGATGGTGATTTCCTAAGCATGCGAAAAAAATGACAAAATACGAAAAAGCCTTTCGTTTTTAGTATGCTTCCTTCCACTATGCTCTCAAGTGGCTCACTTGTGGCTTGTGGCGAATAACATTTATATCAAAATCAAATCCATTGAGGAGTTCCATAAGAGAAGCAGCTACAGCTGAAGGCTCTTGAGCAAGAACTGGACAGCAATGTGCTTGAGATGAAAAACTGAAGCAGCAACGTATATACTTTGTAAATAGTGTATATATGTTTGACAATCATTTGTACATTCTATCTATACGCACTGTCTATCTGGTTATGAATATCAAAAAACATAAAACACAAGTGTGGAAAAAACTAATGGAAGTCTGGAAAAAGTCCAGCTGATAATGTCTATTCCGAAGGGTGAGCTGGTGTATTAACGAGCAAGAGGATGGAGCTCTCTGGTAGGTTTAATTGATGCAGTTTGCGCTTCACATCTTGTACAAAATTCTTATGTAATCAGTCTTTAAAAAGTCCCCTATCCATCCATGCATTTTTATGTGATCTATAGATCACGGGAAGTGCTTAGGTGTTTATATGTTTAAAACAGAAAGGTTTGGCTGACTTTCCCACAATCATTAATGGAACCTGATGTGTTGGTGCACAGCAGTAGAGTTACATGGTCTTTAACAACTTTGAATCCTGGTGCTGATTTTTCAGCTCCAGTTCTCAATGTGCGCCTAGGAAAACATTTCTAAAAAAGACCAGTTTCATCACACTGAAACTAGTGCATGCAGGTCGGTAACGAATGGCTCCATTGCTTCTGCTACTACACAGAGTTTAGTTTCTCGCCTTTGATATACAGCTGTCATATTCCATGATGCTGCTGAAAGAACTTCAGCCAGCCAGTTGAAGCCTTGAACTGAGGATCGCCATCCAGCATAGAGCCTCATGCACTAAACAGTGGTAACCAGTTTACCACACAGTAAGTCCATTACTACATGCTTTGGACACCTGCTATATTCGCTAACCAGCTGCAAATGACTTTGCACGTGAAATGAATCGCGTGGAAAAACATACCGCGTGCAAATCATTTACATACAATTAATAATGGCAGTCCATGGAAATGTATTCAAATTATCTCCCTTTCTTAAGTATCTCAGAGCGTGTTAAGTTTATGGCTTATTGAAACCAGACGGTGTCTGTCTAAATCACAATATAAATAGAGCAGATCACAAGTATTGCTGCGTGGGAAACATGATAAACGCATATATCTGCTTTCAGGTTCTGTATTTAATTTTTTCCAGGATAAACGATTGCCCATGTTCTGCAGAACACTACAAATAAAATGTCAGATATAGGCTACATAGGATGGATTTTGTTGGTTTTGTGGATTAAGGGCACTATTTTAACATACAGTTTTGTAATACTGTACATAATGATATGATTCTGAAAATGCAACTTACCAAAAGATGACTGCACGTGAACTGTATTACATAATCATTTCCTTTATTCAGATTCCAAACATGTTGCTTTCTCAATGCAAGTTGTATTGTAGGAATAGACAGTGCTGTATAAAATCCCATGATGTCCGCGCACTTGCAATCCCTTTAAAAAAAAACACATTTATATTTGGCCAACATTTCACTACCAGAGTACCTTCAAAATAAACCAGAGGGGGATAAAGGTGAACAAATATTTGTTTTCAGTTAATTATTTTCTTTTTCTCCGATTTGACCGTCTCACAGGAAGACATTCCTTGTGTCACGCAGAATTCTGTATCTCCGCACGATTCCATGGCTGCTTAGGTGCTGTTTTTCAAAGCTGGACGTGGATGCACGATATTCCTGTGCCCGAGTCCCGCCATTGAGTTCTGCTGCAGTTTGCAACAAATATTGAAAACAAGACCAAACTAATTCTATAGCAAAAATAAAACAGCACATTTAACACCACTGATTTCTACAGTACACTCAGACTCCTGTGTTGCTCAATACACAGAACCCTTGATTAAAAGTAACCTTATAAAACTGTATTTTTCTTTTAAAACACATTTTAATTTTATTAGATGCAAGTACTGTGCAGGCATCAAATCTAAGGGGATATAGAATTCTATGGGGATGCAGAAATCTGTGTAACACCGGGCCGCCTCCCCTCATCGTACGGAGACCCACTGAAGATGTAGCTGGTGCCAGCTGGTGCCTCCTTGGTTGCTGTCATTCTAACAAAGTGAGAGCCGGACTCCCTGTCCTTTGGAGTGCCCATATACTAAAATAAAGGGTGCTGTGATGACTGGCAAATGAATCATTTAGCTCGCCTAATTCGTGCATACTAGTATATTAGTGAATAGAGAGGTCACACCTTCCTTTTTGTGCGTGGTATGGGTTTCTCTTACCACGCAGTATTTCAGGTAATTTACCACTGTTTAATGCATGAGACACATTTGGCTTTATCACTCAGAACTGGACCAGCTGTTGGCACTCCTCATTTCTCCTTTGTACAAACTAGGTAAAAACTGCTTTGTCCAGTTGATCATCTTGATCTCTGTTTGCAAGCACTGAATGATTCTGTTGATCCCACAAACTATTTTATATTTTCTTCTGCCTTCTTAATATCTGTCACGATACTTTTGCCTATCCCAAAATCAGCTGCTATCGTTTCCCTATTTTCTCCCTTTTCAAGTCTTAAGAGGATTTCCAATTTTTGTTGTTGTTAAAATGTTTTCTTTTTGTTGCCATCGCGGATGCTGCACCTGCTGCCGACACCATTACTGCTGTACTAGCAGGCTGTGTGGTCTGGTGGTAAAAGAAAAGGGCTTGTGACCAGCAGGTCCCCAGTTCAAATCCCAGCTCAGCCCCTTACTGATTGTGTGACCCTGAGCAAATCACTTAACCTTCTTGTGTCTTTCTGGCGAGATTTTGTTGTAAGCGACTGTGCAGCTGATGCATAGTTCACATACCCTAGTCTCTGTAATCCACCTTGGATAAAGGCATCTGCTAAATAATAATAATATTAAGCATGGGTGGTTAATTGGTCAGGGCAGTTACATGACAGTTGGATGTGAAACATACCAATGTACTGAAATAAGTTGAAAACAATATCTCTGAATAAAGTTTTTCTGACAATTAAGGTTTATTTTAAATTGCTGGAGAAGGTCATTTGTTTACATGTACTAATTCAGATGGCATTTATGTATTTTTTTATTTTTTATTTCAGCTTTGCCAAAGCCTCCTGGAACCCCTGTGGTGACCGAAAGCACAGCCACAAGCATTACACTGACATGGGACTCTGGGAATCCGGAGCCTGTTTCTTATTACATCATCCAGCATAGATCAAAGTCTGAAGAGACATACAAGGAGATAGACGGGGTGGCCACCACACGGTACAGCGTGGGAGGCCTCAGTCCGTACTCTGAATACGAGTTCAGGGTGGTGGCAGTGAATAATATAGGAAGGGGCCCACCGAGTGAGCCAGTGGAAACTAGGACTGCTGAACAGGCCCCCAGCACTGCGCCTCGTCAAGTAACTGCACGAATGCTCAGTTCCACCACCATCCTGGTCCAGTGGGAGGAGCCAGAGGAGGCAAATGGACAGATCCAAGGCTACCGAGTTTATTACACCATGGAACCCAGCCAGCACGTCAACAACTGGCAGAAACACAACGTGGGTGACACTCACATTACAACCATCAGTGGCCTCACTCCACAGAAAACCTACCATGTCAAAGTGCTTGCGTTCACCTCTGTTGGAGATGGGCCCTTATCAAGTGACATCCAGGTTATAACTAAGACAGGAGGTGAGCTTTAAATATGTTCCATCTAATAACACATATCCTTGCAAATTCCAGGATTTATTACAGGCAAAAAAGGCAGTGCACAGGCTGTAGAAATTGAACTGAAATTCATCAAGAGGAACATTATCAGGGGAGTAGTTTTCTATTTAAATTACCCTTTGCCAGAATATGCAACCTGCTACCATTGAGACAACAAATAGCTCAACAGCAGTTTACATTGTGAATTGGTACCTGCTACAGCTTGGATCATGTTTGCAAGTCTGTGTTTTACTAAACATGTACATTTGGTTGAGATGTTAAATTATTTATTTCACTGTAGCTTTTTTTATATTCAGAATTCCAAGGAAAATGTCATAAACTGTGAAAAACATGTGCCTTTAACCGCAGTTTATTTTATAGCAACCTTGGAGATTTAGACCACTAATATTCCATGTTCTTTTTCTTGGGATCAGGGTAAATATTTTGATAGACTAATAGCATTGCTTGGGTGTTTATAAACCAAGGCAAATTAAAGTTATAACAGATACATTGAAATACAAATTTTATGTTTAATTTTACAACTTTAACAAAAGTTAACAAAAAATTAAGAAATTAGTGTTTGAAAAGAGAGACGAGACTTAAACTTAGGTATCTCTGGCTCTGTGGAATTGTAAAATTTGAATGCATAAGGAGGGACTGTATCTCAAACAGCTGGGACGAAAACACGGGCACTTGGTCTGTCATCGGACTGTTATCTACAGAGAGGCTGATCCAAGCTGAAAAAATGTCCTTGTGCACACTAGACAACAGCTGGGACTAGAGAACTGTCTATGCCAGTTAACTTTTTTTTTTTTTTTTTAATACTCCATGAAATGGGTTTTTATACTACCTATAGAAGATTAGAACTTGGTGGATTTGTCATTTGTACAACTGTGTATTCTAAGCAATTATGTTGTCACATAATTGTTGACTAAGTAGGCTTTACATCTTGCATACCTCATTGCCCTTCATACTTGGAATGCAGCATGTTGAAGTTTTACAGTCTGTTTTTAGAACAAATTAGATTCATTTAACACTGTAAACAAATCACATAGAAATTCTGCCCTGGGGGGAAATTAAGTTGATCTAGAGGTTGAACAGGTGTGATGCTGTGATAAATTGAAGCTATGCTCCTGTAAGTAAAAGCCTGTGATTTTCTATTTTCTACCTGGTGATAGTTTAAGCAGTTTTCAACCAAGGCCCCTTCAGATGAAATTGTATCCCCTCTAAAGTATTACCCTCTCGTGTGTGTTTTTTTGGTCCCTAATACTTTTTTTTGTATCATTTGTATTAATTTGTTTATTTTGTTATGTATAGTTCCAGCTCAGCCAACTAACTTCAAAGCCGAAGCAAAGTCTGAAACCAGCATACTGTTATCATGGGTGCCTCCAAAAGGAGACTCAATCATTGGTTATGAGCTTGTTTACAAAAAAGGGGAACAAGGAGAAGAGGTATTAATCCATTTTCTTATATAGCATGATAAGCTGACATTTAAGGCTAGAAGTACTTTGTTGCATGGCAGTTTATCCATTCCGAATTTCACCACAAGCTTGACAAGGCACGCCTGAAGAAAAGATTAAGAATACATTGAATCACTTAATTTTAGCACTCGCTGGGAAAACTTAAAATGCAATTGTTTCTAAACCTTTATTGTATATTTTCTCTCCTATACAGCAACATGTCACTTTTGAGCCCGACACGTCCTATCTGTTGCAGGGACTGAAACCCTTTACAAACTACTTCTTCCGTCTGGCTGCCCGCTCCTCATATGGCCAGGGTGCTGCCACTACAGAGATATCAGCTGAAACCCCACAGACACGTAGGTCTTCTTTGAATGATCATTTACGGCCTCTTGTTCAGTCAGTCAAGTTTGCCACAAGCATATGTGATGGTTGAATAAGTTTAAAAAAAAAAAAAAAAAAAAAAAAGAGTTGACAAATAAAAGATTCCTTTTCAAAAGATCCTAAAGATACAATTGAGATTATTAATAATCCTAGATGACTAACTGACTTGCAACATAGTCCATTTGGTGTTAAAACCACACCTGCAGAAATCCCCTTGGGTACCAGAAAATATAAATATAAAGAGTTTTCTGCAAAAGGCTTTAGACAAATTAATTATTCTGCCAAGCCTTAATCCGAGGCATCTTCATTTTTTCTCATTTAAATTGGTACGCATCTTTTGAAACAGGAATGCTATGACTGATTTGAAACCGAGCTATAAAAACAAGGTTTGGACCTGGCTGGCTCCTGAGGATAATATTGTTGAAACTCCTTTTAATATTAAAAAAAAAAAAAAAAAAAAAAAGATTATGAGGACATTCCTTGTGTGGGCTTGACTGTACAGTCAACTGAAAAGTTTAAAAGGATTACAGAAAATTACATTTATATTTGTGGATACAGCTAGGATTTTATTGTTATTTCTAAAACTAATGACAGCATTTCATAACTTTGAAGTGCTGATTTATAGGCATCTAAGAAAACCAACATAACAGTTTAAAACCTTGTCTCTTGGTATGTCACATCAGCTCAGTTATGTACGGTAATAGGATGAGGGAATAGACTGAGCTTTCTGAGGCAAATAAACATACATAAACCTTCCTTCAATACAGGCCAGAGAACTCTGCCAGTGATTTGTATTAGCCATCCTGATGTTCTGTGCTTTGAATTTGAAATGATCTGATATTGTTATTAAGCCTGTTACATCACAAAGACAACTCAACCACTAGCATCCTCACTCAGAACCACAATAAGTAAAATGCTGGATATGTAAACAGACCTCTGGTTTATAAAGTCTTTAATCCCAAACAATTGACTCATTTTTGCCAAAAAGAGATCTTTATTGATTAATAAGAAAGGACAATAAAAGCAAACACTTGAGGGCCAATTGTGCAGCCTTTGTGCCTAACCATGCTATTGTATCTTGTTAAATCAGAGGTCTGATACAGAAGCAGTAAGTCAACAGGTGGGTACAAGTTACAGTCCATGATCATCAAGTCTGTCCTGAACTTGGTACGTAAACTAAACCCAATATTATTTAGGGCTTTAAAAGATTTCATATTCAGATGGCCATGCATGCCTCTGGTCAAATAATGCTTTTAAATAACCTTTTGTACTGTATAATATATTCAAGCTTTTACCACAGAGCAACAGACTTCAGAAAGGTTGGTAGATCTTGTAACATCTCAAACTGAAAAAAAAAGTGTATAACACACTTTACGCTCTAACCTTTATTTTTTGATTTGTGGCAATTACTTGCATATTTGTGTTGCATAAATTTTATAGTTTCCGGTATACCATGCCAAGCTTCAGAATATTGCTGTACATGCATTCCTTAGATGCTATTTAATGGTTTACTTAATATTATTTACTTTGATGCTGATCAGCCTAAAAGTTAGTTTATGAAAAACATGAGAGCTGCCCTTTGCAGCAATCCTACGTAACTCAGGATAATGCACTGTAGAAGACAGAAAATAAATGGTTAAGCAGCACAGGTAGGTGTTATATGAAGGTCCTATTTTTAAGACATTGATTCCCTCATAACATATCCTCAGTGTGTGATTTTCATTTATTCATTGGTTAATCTAACTCATAAGCCAAGGAGTTGGTCTTGTTTTTGTTACTTTTTGTCATCTGATTTTCAAATACATCAATGACTTTTATTTCATTTAAGTACTTGGTCCTATTATTATTATTTTTTTCAGTTTTTTTTTTTCTTTTCTGTGTCTTTTTTGTTTGTTTGTTTGTTTTATACCATCACCCAACCCATTCTCACCCAACCTTTTCTGAACCCTGAAACCAAATAAATGTAATAAATAAATAAATAAACACCCAACCCCCGTAAACCCATTAGAGCCCTCGGCTCCTCCACAAGACATCAAGTGCACTAGCCCCAGCTCCACCAGCATTCTGGTAAGTTGGCTACCACCACCATTGGAACTGCAGAATGGATTCATTACCAAGTACTCTATCCAGTATGCCACCATCGAAGGAGAGGACACAAACCCCCGTCAAATCTCAGGCCTCTCCCCCGAAACCTCCCAGTACCTCTTGGAAGAGTTGGAAAAGTGGACCGAGTATCGAGTGACAGTGAGCGCCCACACAGATGTTGGACCGGGCCCTGAAAGCTTGCCCCAGATCATCCGCACCGACGAGGATGGTATGTTGGGTCCCACAGCTCCAGTAGACAACTAGCAATTTAGGCTAACACACGTCTAACCCTCTCCCTCTCCCAACGCTTTTGCTCGGGCTTTATTCCTGCGTCACTATGTATATCAATATCTAAGTGAAAGAACTGACTCCCACATTAACCCCCAAAGACATCCGTTGTTTGCTATTGCACTCCAGCAGAGTATATTTTTTTTTTAATATACATTTCTATTTA
This sequence comes from Polyodon spathula, assembly GCF_017654505.1. Lineage (NCBI taxonomy): Eukaryota > Metazoa > Chordata > Actinopteri > Acipenseriformes > Polyodontidae > Polyodon > Polyodon spathula. The sequence continues at coordinate 36,890,313 of NC_054535.1, forward strand.
ACTTTTTTTTCCCCTCCAGCTTAATTCGTGCTGTACATTTTTACTCCTCAGCTATATAGTGGGCAACTTTAATTCTAAATTCCAAATGCCTCTTTTTTTCTTCCTGACAATAAACTTGACTTTTTTTGTGTTGTTGAGACTGAACAAACACTTTGGTAGTGAAAAGGAGAACTCAAGAAGCCATGGACACTTTTTTTTTTCCCCCCCGACCTGAAAGCATTCTTCTTTTTGTCTTCCTGCAAACTGTTGTAGAAGAAATAATTCACAGCCAAATTCGTAGATCTTTTGGGATGCTTTGCTCATCAAAGCATCTTCCTTGGCTTTTTCTTGCATTTTTCCCGACAGTTGCATTTTTTTATTCCATTTTTTAATCCACTGATCACTTTTTTGATGTTTTTCAAAATGTTAAGTCAGATGTCAGACCTTTTTTTGGGGTTGTTTTTTTTTTCTTGCCTTTGTTAAAATATTGATGTCATTCAATATTGTGAGATCTGCCTATTTTTGTTTTTAAAACGACTCTACGGAGTTGGGCAGGAGGGGGTCACTGTAATCTTGACCTTTTGTTTTATCCCATGATGTTCCTCCAGTTCCCAGCGGTCCCCCTCGTAAAGTCGAGGTGGAGGCTGTCAACTCCACATCAATTAAAGTGATTTGGCGTTCACCTGTCCCCAACAAGCAGCATGGGCAAATCCGAGGATACCAGGTGCATTATGTGAAGATGGACAATGGAGAGCCAAGAGGACAGCCCATGATTAAGGACATCATGCTTGCTGATGCACAGGTAACCAACTTCAAATTCTGGACTTCTGTATTTTATCAGGAATAGGCACATTTAGACCATAGCAATAATGTCATACGTTTTAAATGGGTTTTTGAAAAATGGAAGTGGCATAATGATTCATGTTCTAATTTTCATCTTCAACACTGCATGTGGTCATACAGTAAAATTCAGGCTTGCACATATTTGAAATATAAGTCAGATGTAGACTAGTCTCATATAGTGTATCATGATTGTATTATTATTATGTAATATACAATTGAAGAGAATCATTAGTTGGCTAGAATATCTGAAGTTTAGATTTAAAGAATTTTCTGTATTCTGTGGGTTGAGCTGTTGCATTAGAATCCAAATGATATTAGATGTTAGATCAACTTTTTTATGGACAAAACATGTGTTTTGTTCTTACAGTATGATGAGGGATTAGCCTGCTTGGATTTCCTACAACTCTAAGCAGTGCTTTACCATCCTTCTATTTATACAATTCTCTTCAATTTATAAACTGTAAACTGTTCTTTTTATACTTTGGCAAAATGTTTCTTTTTGCACTTTACTGTTATCAGCAGGTGATCATATCACCACATATGGTAGAATAAGGATTTTAGATAACAGATCAGTTACTTTATTAAAATAGTTTGTTGCACCCTTCATCTTCATAATTTATCAAATGGTGATTACTTTTCAGTGTCTAATGCACACTAAACATACTTTAAAGAATGCAAAAAAAAAATGATATATTGTAAAGTTCAAGATAAAGTTAATCAAATGTGCTTCTTATTGATTTTTTTTCATGTTGGGTTGCATATGGTTGGACAAAAAATGAGAAACACCCGCCATGACACTGGCAATAACATGGGCAGTGATGATCTGACATATGAAAAGTTTTTATTTGTGTAAGGTATATGACCATTAATCAGTGATTATTGTCTCTACTATACTGAGTCATCAGCTCTGAGACTGTTCACTGTGACACATCCCTGCTGAGCATCCATATAACCAGCAACAGGGTTATAGTGGTGACAAGAGTACATGTGCCCTACATACTTCCTTTCTTATGTCACACTTTAGAATGTTGCATATATTCTACAGAGATCCAATTGTACAGTTGTAACAACATTTGCTAATAACCTTGTGTAATGCAAGTCATAGAGGTGGCCTGTCTGTCTGACCGTCAGTAGTATTTCACCGTAACATTTGTACAAAGGTGGAGAAGCACAATTATGATGAGAATCTGGTGGTATATGGATGTATCTCATGTACATAAAGTAGATCATTGATACTGATAGCTCTATTTTCTATATGTATAGCTTTAGCAGGGGTTAACATGGTTATTTGTACCTGTCTGTTGCAGGTGTTTGCATTTTTTTTTTGTCTAACTCCTGGAAATAAGTATGCAATGAAGCCATTATTCTAACTTTCATATGTTACTCATGGTGTTTCTGTGAAGCACTTAAAAAATCTCCAAGGAAAACAATTCTGCTGCCTGTTTTCATATTTTGTAATGACTATTTTAAAAGTTTTGTTTTTTAGTTATTTATTTAGTAGAAAATAATAATCATTCCTAACTGGAATACACGTACCTTATATTGGCATAATAAGAATAACATTAGGCCCAAGTAATATATTTTCACCTAAAATTACTAAATCAAGGCAGATTTAACTCAGTCTCGGCTCTTTTGAATTATTTACAACGTTTGTAGTTTTAATAGAAAGTTTATACATGTGTATTGGCTTTAATATAGCATGGGTGTACCCATAGTTTATATGTAGTATACAGTAGTGTATACAGTAGTATATACATTTTTTACAATGTTACTGTCGTCTTGTCTCTGTCAGTGCTCCCATATTTAGTTTCATGTTATTTTTTTTTTCCTTTCTGACACGTTAATCTCAATCAGTGGGAATTTGATGATTCTACTGAACATGTGAGTACTTTTAGACGGATGCAAGAGTGTAACACTTGTTTATGTTAAGTGTCTATCTCTGCATGATCTAACCAAGTCTTGATCATTTATGTATTTATCTATTCATGCTCATGTTTGTTGTTTTGTAATGAGTTTTGGTTTTGTGAATTTGCATGGTATTCGAGATCACTGTGTACCAGGGGCTCTGTGGCTTTTGTTTGACATTTCGATTCTGCTGATGACAATGGCTGTAACTAACATTTTGAGAATAGGTTTGAAGCATGACCGATCAGATACATTTTATGGCAAATAGGATTTTTTTTTTTTTCAGCAGATTTTAGCAGACCCAGATTATTTGAACCTGCTGGTGATAAAGTGTAGTTTATAAAACCTGTACATTACTTATTGTTGTTGCATCCTGCCCCCCATGAATTGTTGCACTTTCCTTTTAAACTTACTTGGAATGTTTTAATGAAACTCGTTTTACTTTCCGCCAACTGTCCTGGATGGCTACATCAGTGCTCTGTCAGTCTAAATGTCACACTACCTGTATCCAACTATGATTTCAGTGAAAAATAGCTGCCGTAGAAAACAGTAGATTGTTTCAACCTAATTTTGTGTGTGATTGATTACCACTTGTTAGAGCTACATTAATATAAGATGCGGAGGTCTATTTTAATGACTTATCAGTGGCCGATCTACATCCTGCTTCCCTTTAGCTCTGTATTAATCATGCTGGAAATATTGTTGTCCACCTTCTTAATATTATTGGAAAAATAAATAAATAAATAAATAAATAAATAAGTAAAACACTAGGAAGAAGAAAAATAAGAGGAATTATGAAAAGGACCTAATTTTCTAAGGAAAAAAAAAAACCTTACACTAAATGTTTAAATGCTATAAGTGTCCGTTTGCTGCATTTGCTACATTTTTAAGTTACAATACATTTTAAAAAATGAAGTAATTCAGCTCAAACTCAATGGCATGTATGTTTTCTTTTGTCTTCAGGAGATGGTAATTTCTGGTCTTCAGCCTGAAATGACGTACTCTGTCACTGTGACAGCTTACACAACTAAAGGAGATGGAGCTCGCAGCAAGCCCAAGCTGGTGTCAACAACTGGTGCAGGTAGAGCATTTTCTTCTTTTTTTTTTTTTTTTTTAAACCGTGAAACACAGTTTAACAGAAGGAAGTGCAGCTGATGCGTTTATTATAAGAGTCAGTTTCTAGTGAAAGATTAACATTAACATTTAATTAAAAAATAAAATGTATTTTCTATGTGAAAATGTGTTATGTTTCAGAACCCAAGACAAAACTATACATAAATATACAGCTGTTTTCACAGACACAATAAGTATTTATCTCAAACTTCTTGTTTTAATGTTAGGTAGTCCAAAATGTGTGTTAAACACTGCAATAAATAATTTTATTATCTTGTGTTTATATATGTTTCAGTTCCAGGAAGGCCCAGACTCCTAGTTAGTCCCACCCAGATGGGGACAGCTCTAATTCAGTGGCACCCACCAGTTGAGACCTTTGGGCCTGTGCAAGGTTACCGTCTCAAATATGGCCGCAAGGACACCGACCTTCTAACCATACTAGAATTTTCCGAAAAGGAAGACCACTTCACCGCCACGGACATCCACAAAGGGGCCTCCTATGTCTTCTGTCTTTCCGCCAGGAACAAAGTTGGCTTTGGTGAAGAGATAGTGAAGGAGATCTCAATTCCTGAAGATGTGCCGAGTGGCTTCCCGCAAAACATTGTTGCCGACAGTCCAACTTCGACCACTTTCCAGCTTAGCTGGCAGCCTCCGGTGTTGTCTGAGCAAAACGGTGTCATTGTCAAATATACTGTGTTATACAAAGATATTAACAGCCCCAACAACCCGTCCGAACTCATTGTCATGCCTCCGGAAACCACAGTGAAAATTAGTGGTTTAAAAGCAGACGCAACGTATGATATAAAAATACGCGCATATACCAGCAAAGGGGCTGGCCCTTATAGCCCAAGTGTCCAGTTCAGGACACAGCCACTGGATCAAGGTAGGATCTCTCCCCAACTGCCCCCTCTCAGAAAGAGAACGAGAGGGGAATCAGATTATATATTCTGAATCTTTACAAAATTTTCATAGGTAATCTTTTCCTATGCATACACGCAACAATAAGTTACAGGTATAGTACTAAAGCTACCAATTTATCCCACTGTCTGGTCATATCAGTAATTCTGTGCAAGGGGTGCAGCTTCCAAAGGTAAGGCAGACACATAGTTAGAAGGTACCGTAACAGAGTTTAAAGGCTGATGTTAATGGTTGATTACCAGGTAAGAAACCTGATTTCCATTCTTCCATTACACTCTGAAAGAATTAAAAGCGGACTGTAGCTGAAATTGTAACCCTGTTGTCTAAATCATCTGCACTGCCTTTTCTTTTAGCAGTGTTTGCAAAAAATTTTCATGTGAAAGCCGCAATGAAGACATCAGTGCTGCTAACCTGGGAGATTCCAGAAAGCTATAACCCTGCCCAGCCTTTCACAGTAAGTGGCTTCGCCCTCAGGTCTTAAACAGTGAGCTGTATAATATAATTCATTCAAACAGTGATAAATCTTAACTGCAAATTGGGTATAAAAGTATTTCCATTAGGTAACTTTTTGGTGATTTAAAACACCCCATTTTCAGTTCCTTTTTAAGACAGCACAGCAATGTGCAGCACACCGTACACATACTACCTGGAAAACATGTTTGAGGGAAATATTTCAACATATTTTATCTAAATGAAGAAAATCCATCCATCATAAGCGAGTTCCATGCAGGAATAGGATTGCAAAACATCTGTCATCAAACCATGTACAGTCAACAGAACAGCTACTGTAGAAAGCCACTGCTAATTTTCAGAAGATGTGTGAATAAGGCTCAGTATGCATAAGTTATGTAAATAGATATAAAAAAGAGGTATCAGTGCGTGACAGGATAACGCTGTGGCCCCAAGATGTTACCGGCAGGAATTAGAGACTCAGAGACAGAAGCTTCAGTGAAGCGCTGCTGCACACATTTATTACACAAAACATGGTAACAAATAAATTGGCAAGAGGGACAAAATAACAGGTTTAAACAAATCAGCCCTGTACCCAAACAGTGCTGACAGTCTGGGCATTCACATTCACTGAACAGTTACGCACAAAACACAGTTTCACATACCTCAGTCCCTACTTCCAGACAAAGGAATCCTCCCTTTTATACATGTGGACATTCTCCAAATGCCTAATTGGAGAATGGCCACACCTGTCATTGTTGGTAGGGACATAATTAACCCCACCTTTGCCAACCTTACATTCCCACATACACTATTTACACAAGCAGGGTTTTTTTTTTTTTTTTTTTTTCTCTGCCACACAGTGTTTCTTATTTGTATGGTAGTGTTCTTTCAGAAAAAAAGATAACAACTGTGAGTGAAATGCGTTGAGCATCAAGCTAACTATTTTATGAAAGTATTTTAATTAGTTTTTATTTTAGTTTGGGTTTTGTGTACTTATTTTACTTGGTTCAGAAACTTCTTCTAAACGTTGTGGTCCACTGGTTAAAGAAAAGGGCTTGTAACCAGGAGGTCACTTAACCTCCTTGTGCTCCGTCTTTCGGGTGAGATGTTGTTGTAAGTGACTTTGCAGCTGATGCATAGTTCACACACCCTAGTCTCTGTAAGTCGTTTTGAATAAAGAGTCTGTTAAATAAACAAATAATAATAATAATAATAATAATAATAATAATAATAATAATAATAATAATAATAATAATAATAATAATAATAATAAAAAAAGCTTTCCAGTCATGCCTTAGGTTATAAAGCAACAGACTATTTTTTTCACCCCAGGGATTTTTAAGGACTTGAACTTATATATCTATCTAACATCTATCCAACATTAAACTTTTGCCTTCAAATTTTGTGTTGCAAGTGGTAATGCTGTGCCAAATGTTCAAAGGGCAATGCTTTTAAAACTTTTAAGACTAGCTCCAAATAGATTTGTTTACAACCTTTTTTCTTTACAATTGATTTTGCTCGTGCTTCATATCTTCACAAGGCTGTTTATTACAGCGGGCAAAAGGAAATCTTGAGGAGACAGGGGACTGTTATTCCTTTTCATTGGATTAAAATAGACAGTTATAGAAAAACTGTAATTACATCAAATAAATCACTTTAAAATATTAATAACCATGGGTTATATTACAGGCTCTCTGGTCTATGTGGGGGCTATTTTCTCAATTCAAGTAAATAGTGTCTGTGGTTCAAAGGTGGCAAAGTTGATCTAAAAGCTCCTTACTGAAATACTGGATAAATTAATTTTTTGAAAACACGATTACAAAATATGTTATTGAATAATTATAAGAACCCCTAATTAAAAATAACAAAATATTCACTTCAGAGTTAAGAGTTTATCAAGTCTAGGCATTCCATAGTATCACCCTTAATCAATGTTGACCTTTTATAGATTCTCTATGACAATGGACAAAGTGTTGAGGTGGATGGGAATGTCACGCAAAAACTGATCATCAACCTTCAGCCGGGTACCCAGTACTCCTTCTTACTGACGAATCGAGGGAACAGTGCCGGGGGACTCCAGCACCGTGTTACAGCCATGACTGCACCGGACGTACTGCGCACTAAACCCTACTTCATAGGGAAAACCAACACGGATGGGATGTTAACTGTTGAACTTCCTGCTGTGCAAACAACAGAGAAAGTAAAGTGAGTATTGATCCCAACATTCCACGTTACCATCTTGATAAAAAGGAAAGTAATTAGAACGGAGGTGGGGCAGAGTATGTTATTATAAATTTTGTTGAACTGGCACTAAGCAACTCTACAGGTGAGTGCATGGATTCACAACTCAAGTTTTTTTTTGTTTTTGTTTGTTTTTTATCTGTCTGCTACACCACATAACTGTCCTTCTTATCATAACAAATTAATTAGTGCTGAACTTCCCAGCAATCTTAATAGAAGAAAGAAGCACACCTGAAGCCACTACATCCTACTAAATGAAAATCCTTTTAATTTCAGATCACATCTAAGCATCTTATTAGCTCACCAGGCCCAGGTGACGTATGACAATCAGTTAACTGACCGTGCTTAGAGAAGAAGTATAACATCATTTTATAGACAAAGAACACAGTAAAATGTCTCTGTTATATATAGCATTTTAGTTGTTCTTTATTGCTTTTTATCACAGATACAAAAATAAATGGAATGCTAATACAAGACTGTCCAGACTCCCTGCAGTGCTCAGAACAGTGGAACACATTGTTATGTGGATTGTGCATCATTCATACCCAGGAAGTCTCTGAGGAGGACTATTGTTTAGTCTGATCTCAGACTGCCTGTGCTGTTGTGATTGTATTCTCAAAAGCTGCCATTTTCTTTACAGGGCATACTATATAGTGGTGGTGCCTTTGAAGAAACAACGTGGAAAGTTTATCAAGCCCTGGGTCAGTCCAGATGAGATGAATCTGGAGGAGGTATGTGTGTAACCACCACCTAATTTCATGCTTCATAACCAAATGTAAATTGATCTATAATCAACACATGCCTGTATGGGCACGAGGGGCCAATTAAAAAGGAAAGACTTTAATAACATATATATGTATCGCTCACTCTAACACGTGCCAAGTTGGTTTACATTTTACTTAAGCGCCAGCTAGAATCAACGGTATCTTATGATTTACCACTGATATCCCTCAGACAGTTTTTCAAGAACACAAATGAAGTTTGATTTCAGACATAACAAACAATAAATATACTCCTTGCAAGTCCAAAAAAAAAAAAAGGGGGGGGGGGGGGGGGGGGGGGGGGTAGCATAATAAAATACCTTTTTATACCACTTACAAACAAAAAACATATTTGAAATGGTTCACTCTATATTTTCTTTGGTATAGATGTATCCATCCATCACTTTCAACACCCAATTATATGATATACAGTATACTTTTATCTTAATTAAAATTATGCACACATTTTGACAAGCTTTGTCAATGGTTTTGTAAGTTATAAGATAAAATCCATTTACAGAAACTTCTTGTCAAAACATGTTTAGTAGTTTTAATACATATATATATATATATAGATATATATATATATATATAATAGACCGGTAATATATTATAAAAAGTCTGAATCCTACGATAGAGAATTCTTTCTGGATTACAAAACGCAACGGTATGCAGTTTAAGAACAGAAATCCTCAATCAGAAGAATACATGTGATTCACCTTAAGGCTATTATGTTTTCAGCTTGCATTTGTTATGTTTTTCTATCATTTATTTACATTTCCAGGGAGACTATCTGAAGTAGTCTAGGCTCACACTAATTCCAACAATATTTTAGGACAAGAGTCATATTTTATGTCTATTTATGTTAATTTCCCAGAACATATTCTTAAGCACAGAATATCCATATTGACAGTGTATTCATCTTGTTTAAATATTACAATGACATGTATTATTATGAGAACAGATAAGTTGAAGAGAACTGAAATTACTTTTTTTTTTTTTTTTTTTTTTTTTTTTTTCCATTTTGTGCAGTTTCTGTGATTATAATCTTTGGCTGAATCACTTTTTATGTTTAAATGGGCATCAATTTGGCCAGCATTGGGAGCTGTCATAGATTAGTCATTTCTTTTATTGTTTTAAACAAATAAAAAGAGGAATACACAGCAATGGTGATCTACAAGCCTGGGTCGTTGTCACAGTATGAGTGATTATCAGGCATTACTCTTCATATTCCATTTACTTAAGTAAATATCTGCACTCTGACCTGCAAGAGTTTCTGAAAATGTAGTGGGTATAGCAAATACCCATTAAGCAATAGAGCAGTCGCTACTGCTGTAGAGAGAAGCTGTTGTGTTTATAAACTTTGCCATTATCATAACTGATGTAGGTCAGGAATTGTTTTCTGTGAAGTCGTAACCCAGGACTTTGGAGAGATAGTGTCTCATGCAGTTGGTATGGACACAGATTTACCCCTGGTACATTTTTAACGATGGGGCCGGTGAGCTACCAAGGAATGTGTGAATTAGATATCAATCTGGAGGGCTAGAACAATCATTTCCACACAGGTCTATTCATTATTTAGTTTATTAATTTATCTACATCCTGTATCAATACAATTTGAATATATCTGTTCAGCTACAGTACATACCCATGTATTACATAGAGATTGTTATGCTAGAGGGGAATTGATTTTTTAAAAATCTGTTTTACCAGGAAAGCCCTTGAGATGAAAAGACACAATTTCCTGACTCTCCTGCAGGGCAGTTTACTAAATTAAAATAGGAAAACACTTAATAAAAAACGTGAAACTGATATGGCAGGCAGAATTTTAAAACAAAAAGCATTTTAGTCAATTGTAGCCTGTAGATTCCATTGCTGTAGGATTGTATAGAAAATAACCAGGGGTACTAGATTTAACTTTACTATCTGTGTGTTTTACTCAGTAATCTGTAATATGTGTGACCCCTTGTGTAATTTTCTCCTTAGCTACTCAAAGAGATTAACAGAACAAGCAGAAGCCTCCGGTTCAGGAGGCAAGCAGAGCCCAAATCCTACATTGCTGCTTATTTCAAAGAGCTCCCCACTGAGTTCACTCTTGGAGACCAGAAGATCTATGGCGACTTTGAAAACAAGCCACTCCAAAATGGTCAAGAATATATCTTTTTTGTTTTGGCTGTTCTGGAGATCTCCGATAATGTAAGTTTTATCACTTGTAGCTTGTGTATGTTTTCTAACAGTAGTTTAATCTCAAACAAGAGTGAATTTAGAATTAGACCTGCCACTGAGTAAGTTATTCTAATGTCTTTGATAGTATTAGAAACTGCTTGTTAGATTAAAAGACCAAGCCTAGTAAGAGAACCCTGCAGTCAAATCTGCCACTTATTTTAGTCCATTTAAAAACAATTAACTCTGGAACCAAATCCAATATAGAGTGCTGTCAAGAAACAAAGTAATTTCTATAAGAACAGTTTGAAATACATGCCTAATCAGAGGTATACTTAGATAACCCACACTGTTTTAATTGGAAAAGAGTGCTGAGAATCTTATCGGAGATATTTATGTGTCAGAGGATAATAGATTAATGATTTGGTAAATTTTGAGGGGTATTCCAGAGCTGTGGATTTATCATTTGCATCAATTCTTTGCTCAGTACTCATTATAGTAGATTGAATGCCTGCAGGAAACACATTCCCTGTTTATTAAATAAATCCTATAAAAGTTATATTGAGAGATCAAAATAATTGCCACTTTCTCAAGCCTTGAAGACAATACTCTTTAAATGCTCCTTTTCGACATTTTTAAATGGTTACTGTACATACAATTGTATGCATTGCTTCAAAGTGGAGCCCCATGGTGTGCTGCTGGTGAAATATGTTCTTTTTTTGGCTGAGGAATTATATAAGGGTTCTGTAATGTCCACAGAATCAGAATTTACAGCTAGAAACTGTATTTTGACTCATATGGGAGTTGGTTACCAAAGTTTAATCATATAATATAACCATAAAGAAAAAGAAAGATTTCCTATAATGTTAACCTCAGTGGATGCTGAGATGCATGTCTTCTTCATTTTCCACAACACATTAACCCAACTCCCCTTTTGCAGTTCAGCAGCATATAGACATGCTAACACAAGGCACATCTAGTCAGCGTGTCACATCAATTTTGGCATCCTTGATTTTTATATCCTCTGTCGCTATAACATCTGACGATGTTTCCCTTGTGCATCTCAGGCCAACCTTAGAGGTTTGTGAATGCTGGCTTTTTGTGCTGCCTATGACATCAGCACATCTAGCATCTACAACAGATTATTGAAGATCATGTTTAAAGATTTTTAATGATTCCTACTCATTTCACTACTTTTTCAGGAATGTTTTGGTCTTGATACAAGTGGATTATTGTATTAGTATGTATTGCTAAGCGGTAGTTTTAACCAGTGGCTTTACAGTTGTAATTTTATGTTCGAAGGGACAGAATTAAAAAATGTTTGTGGCACTTTTTTCTCAAAAGGATTGAGTAATGTTTGAACTCTTAAAATAATGTTTATACCCTTTTAAGAGACACAGTCCTCATTGACACCAAAGAAAGCATGGTAATCAGGTTTCCTTGAATCAGAGTATCGGGTTCAAACTTGGTGCTGAGACCTGGCTACTTTTGAATCGGTCCTCAGTATAGATCCTGTGAAGCCATCACAGTGACTCATTTGAGCTCCATGAAATATTAAAAAGTGCTTCATATGAATAGAATGTGTAGTGTGCTTGTGCTTTAGATGCATGCACCATGTATTGACTATAAAAAGCAATATAAGAAAATGTACAATTAATATGACTTGATGTGTTTATGGTTATTTATGTCTTTACCCAGTTATGGTGACATCCGTGGACCTTGTGTGCACCTCTCCCATTGTGCATGAGTTTTATTTTTCTAACTTTATTTCAGACAATGTACTCTACTAGCCCATATTCAGATCCAGTAGTTTCTGCTGACATTGATCCCCAGCCGATCATAGATGAGGAGGAAGGATTGATCTGGGTGGTGGGGCCAGTGCTTGCTGTCGTGTTCATTATCTGCATTGTCATTGCCATACTCCTCTACAAGAGGTAAGGGAATAGGACAGAGCTGCTGGAGATAACCTCTTTATTCAACTTTAGCGAGCAGCTGCTGTCAAAGCTCATTTATGTCTTCTCATCAGAAGATTTTGCCACTTTGCAATATGTTGTATGACACAAGTAGGAATACATAGTCAAAAAGCTCTGGGCCTCTAATAGAGGTCTTCTTGAGGACCTTGATCTCAGAGCTATAACTCTTTAACCAGCCTTTAAGCAGAACAAAATTATGTAAAATAAAATAACAACCGCGACACATGTTCTAAAATTGAGCGCTACTGTTTTAATGGGTGAAGTTTGGAGAACTTTTTTTTAAGGTTTTTTTTGTTTAGTTTTTTTTATTAAAGAGCGATGAGTACATTTTAAAATTAATAGTAAGAAACATGTTCATTGATTTATGCGTACATGGATCTGGTAATCTGGCAATAAATATATGAGGTCTTGCAATTTGCATTACATTAGAGAGCAATGCAGCATTTTTTTTGTTATTTTCTGCACTTAGAATTGGATTTATGCCATACCTTGTTTGTGAACATATCATAATGTTGCCACTAGAACTTCCGAGACCATCACAAATTGCAACCAGATGCAGTATGCACATGTATGTATGCTTATTTAATGCATTTGGATAGATTTTTTTTTTTTTTTTAGGAATTTGATACAGTACACAAAATAATTAAAGTTTTATTATCTTCCTCTTATGTGCATATGAGGACCACAGTAAATGGTTACATAATTGTATTTCCTACATAATTTACTTTCAGCCTTAAATTCATTTTGGAATTATGGCTATGTTTTTCATGTAGACAGACAGATAGGCCTTAATAATGTATTTGTCCTTATTAAAGGCAGTTCTTACATCCACAGCTTCATGTGAAAAAAAAGTGTGTTATTTAGTTTGTTTCTTTTTTCATTCTGTGTTCTGCTATCAGCTCCACCATAAAACATTTCATGCATGAAGTCAATCAAATCAGTGAATATCCTATTCAAAGAAAAACTCCTGCTGGATTTAGTTGGTATCAAATTATACTTCCCTCAACCACCCCCTCAGGCTAGCTAATTGAGAATAGTGCTGTTTTGCAGCTAGCAAGGAGAAAAAAAAAATATGACATGTAAACTGAAATTATTTCTATAGTGATCTTGCAGGGTTGTCATTTTAGCATCACCCTGTCCACTCCATTATAGCATGATTAAAACACATTATCTGTTTTGGTGAGCTCTCACTCTCTAATTTGCTGTTAGGATACATGTCCCTGGCAATACAGCTGTGACTGAAATATACTGTTGTCATGGTTACTGTTATTTTGCTTTGGCCTTCTAATGCCTCGCCTTCTTTCTTTATGCTGCGTCTAAATGGAACAGCAAACCCGACAGGTAAGGAAAAAGATTAAGGATATGGCGCTTTATGTATTTATTTATTTTTTTAATTTTTTTTTTTAATTAATTATTGTTTTGGTACCTTTTCAAAAGGAACGTGACAGGTTGTTTCACTTTCACAGAAATTGTAGTTCAGTTAAACTTTCACTTTGGTGCTGGTTGTACTATATGTCTTTAATAATGATGTATTAGAAAAACCTAAATCGTAAGATTTGATGCTTTGAGTGTAATGTTGTGTTCCTGAGAGCAAACCGCTATTGGAACACAATGACTATTACCTCTATGTCACCACAAGTCAAGTAATTATCACTATGTTTACACAGTTTGATTCTTGGTAATCATTTACTGTGCTTCCATCAGTCACTGCACACAATTATTGTTGCCAACAGTAGTTAGTGACCTGTCTAAAATGTACTGCCCTGGGTATGTTCCCATACCTATTTAATGCAGATTTTCTTAATGTCAAGTATATTTCAACCTCACTAAAATCTCAGTGCAGGGCATGTCTTTACTTCAAACAGCAAATTATATTTCAAAATAAAATGCATGCATTCCCTTTAGACAATTAATGCAATCACTTGGTACTATGAATTTGTGAACAGCTGGCTTCGAGTTTTTAGTGCTGATATATCAACATTTAGATATATCTAAATTTTCTCAACAGTATGACATCACAATCAAATTTACTGACTGGCAGGGAACAATCAGTCTACCGGTACTGTACTTCTTTTACACATTTACATGGCCTTCACAACTTAAAATCAAAGCATTTCACATTTCTAATTTTGATCAAGATGTACATGCACAAAGCAACCTTGCCTTGACTTTTAATCTCATGATGAGAGTGCAATGAATCACTTATTTGAGCCATCTTTTCAGTATTGAGGCGGCCCCCTTTGGCTGGGAAAATACAATTTGAGATACCCCATAATTAGCTCTAAGTTCTGAATTTACAGACTTGATACAATTGTGTTGCATGTCATGTATTCCATTCATTGTCATGTGTGTGCTATACTATTTAAGAATTCCATTGACACCTAACACTGTACAGCATGACAGTGCCATGATGCAACATCCTAACGCTGTTGCAAAATACTTTTTAGTTTTTAAAAGGTCAAAGAAAACCAAATCTAATCATGCAGCATCGGGTTAAGCTAAATACAATGTTATACTAAACAAGCAGGCATGCTGACCTTCATTTTTGAGCATCTGCTTGTGGCATAAAATAGCCTACATTATTACAAGCGTTATCAACACGGTAGAACAATGATTGGGCATGTTCAGTCCATTACTGAATTGCATACATGCCTTTTGTGTGTCTACTTTCAAATGTAAGATATTTTGACAAGACAGTGACAGTTCATCTCTGCCATTTTTGGAAAGCCTGGAGTCAAGGTCTCCAGAAACTGTGGTCTCTGGCTTGTTGAGTGACAGTGCACTGCATGTTTGGCCTTGTATGCCAGCATGTACCATAATACTTGTAGTACACTGTATGTCAGCCTTAAGCAGTCACTCAGCAGATTTGTTTTGTCTTCAAGAGCATATCAGAATATTTTTAAAGCAAATTCCAGTAATGTGTGGCTGACATTTTATGTACTTTTTAATTCAAAATAATTTAATCTATAAAAAGATTGAACAGAAGTATATCATGTTAAATTAAAAATGTATGTTGTACCATATGTTTATAAGCACTTAATGTTGTAGAAGCAGTAATATTGAATAGACAGCTGTGAGTGTTTTATTTATCACAGAATTAGGTTGATAATATCTAATAATCTGTTATTTGTCAGTATTAGTTCTAGACATCTACCTTGTGTATTAAAGTGTTACTGAACTGTAAGGTTTAAAAAACAATGCATTACTTTCCCTAGCTTTCTGCTCTGTTTTACATATTCCTGCAATATCTTTTTCAACATATTTACAATTGTTCTGATCATTTTATTAACATATCCCTAGTGATAAATCTGTTTACGTGAAAAGCATTTACCATCTCTCCGAAATCCAATAAATTGCCAAACATCGATTTTCCTTCTTCCCTCTTGCTTTACCCCCAAAATACCCAAACCAGTCAGATTCTTTTTTTTAAATAAAATAATTTTGTAGCTTTAATTTTTGAATCTGGAAAATGTAAATATAATATGTTTTACTGACTTGCACAAAACAAATCCAGAGGGCGGAAGGTTCGTAACCTAGCAACGCACTGACGTTGGATACTTAACATAAAAACACATAACTATATGATCAATGTTTTTTTACGCAAACTGGTTATGAGAGACATTAAACTGGGCTCTAATTTGATGAGTCAATTCACCAATATATAACTGAATCTGGGGAAATTTCGGGACTGATGACTAATCGATGCATCAATTGTTGCATCTCTAGTTTTTATATTTTCCTGCATGAGCTGAACTTTCAAACTTACTCTGATGCACTAGTGCTCATGCAGCTCATGCGTCTTCTTCTGTAGTGGCTTGTAGTAGTTTTGTAATTTTGTTCAGTAGTGATCAATTCTCAAAGTCACAGTTCCCTCTTTAAAAGGCATAAACCTTGTGTGTTGCTCATTCAAACTGCCAGTCTGTTTCATCTCATTCCCCCTCCATCTTTGTCTGATGGTCAGGCTGCCTAGACCTGAGCTGTTCTGTCTCCCACAGGCTGCATCTGTTACTGTTAGTTCATTGCTACCCTTCCCCTCAAGCGTTCTGTACTTTCCGTTGATCCAGCATTCACAATATCTTTAGACACCAGCGCTGAGGTTGATTGCGCTCTCAATGAATTACTGCTTTTCAATATTCATATCCATTTCACCCAAAAGTGGTTAGTATAGATGTGAAAGCAGTGCCTCTTTTTTCAAATTGATTTTGTACATTTGTTGTGCAGTTTAGCTTTTTTTTCTGTTTGTAGGTGCATTTGTTTGTGATGACATCCATGGTACATATTTTTTGTTTGTTTTTTTTTTTTTTTTCATTCAGGAAAAGAGCAGAGTCTGACTCCAGAAAGAACAGCATTCCTAATAGTAAGGAGATCCCCTCCCACCACCCGACAGATCCTGTGGAACTCAGGCGCCTCAATTTCCAGACCCCAGGTAAAAGCCTCCACTTTGAGTCTGGTGTTTGTTAATTGTGAAGGTGTTGTCTTGAGTGAATATGACACAAACTCCAGTGGACTTTTAAAAATTATATTTTCTTTAAAATACATTTGTGGAAATAGCAGAAAAAAAAAACAAAAAAACAAAAAAACTTTACATTCTGAAAATAAAGCTTAAAAAAGGATACAGTATGTAAATACAGCATGTAAATATAAAACATGTTTTGAAAACAGATATTTATATTAGCATTTCTGTTGTGACAAATTGTATGCAGAGATTTGGATGGTTTTAAACTGAACAAAGAAAACTTTTTTCAAATAATGTGTTTTTTTGTATTTGTTTGTTATTACAGTATATAGATGTATAGTGGAGCCAAGTTTAAGTATTAATTGTAAAGCGGTGTTCCCAAATGTTTTATTTTACTCTTTTTATTTAAACATCACATCATACATGTTCAATAATGCCTGGAATCTCAATACGTTTTTCAAAAAAAAAGTGTATTTTTAGGCATATTCAGAAAATATGGCATATGTCACCAACATTGTTCTCCTGAATATTATGTTACGAAAATATGTACCACTCAACATGACTAACTTTTGAATTGTATTTACAACAGATGTATCCATTCTTGTCATATTCTTTTCAATACATATCTACAACATATATGTGAAATATAGGGATTTGAACCTCTGGTTGAGTCAACACTGATGACATGTGTCTAAAGAATGATTTGGTAACAAAATTACCTGTCACAGAATTGTCAATAAAGATTACAATTCCATAGCTCCTCAGATGTCATCAGTATGTGAGTTGATACTAACTGTTACTTACCAACTGACTTTCCCTTTTTATAGCATTGACCAGTAACTCAGTTCCCTACACCTCCCTGATTGGCTATATCCCTTCCCTCTCTAGCCAAACCACTCAGTCCTTATATGATAATTGCTCTAGCTCTCTCGCTCTCTCTCAACTTGCTCAAAAAGGTCTAAATATATTTGTCTCTCTTATATTTTCTTTCTGAGCTCAAGTATTGAATATGAGTTACATAAATCCCCACCTCCATTTTCTAAAACATAAAGTCACACACATATTCCTTTAAAGGGAACTTTATGTTAGGATCCAACCTCTTTTGATGGTCAGACAGGGTTCTTTGCTATTCAAAGTGCTAATACCTGTTTAGTACTGGGAAGTCGTATTTTCACTCAGTTAACAGCCACTTACTCCACAGGTTAAGTGGAGAGAGAAAAAAAATGATATTTGTGCCTACATATAACTAATGGAGGGCTTAGATGTGAAATTAAGAAATGCTAATGATACTCAAAATAAAAAACACAGAAACAAGCAAACAAGGTCAAACGTTCCCTGTTAAAATAAAGGACCCACAAAGACATACTGTACAACCCCCAACTTACCACCAACATAAGACACACACCTACACAGTTTCGATTTTCACAGCAACTTGACTGCAGTTTAAAATGTAATTAAATAGTGTTTTTTTTTTTTTCAGTGCTGCATAGTTCATGTAATGTATTTGTTGAAACAAAACAGAAAAAAAGAGGGGCCAGAAAGATGTAGCGCAGTTGGCAGACTGAAGCTTGTGGCTTCTCATTCCCTTTCATCCAATAGACAAAGGTGTTTACACCGAAAGTACATTGTAGGACTCATTTGTGGAGGTTCACATGAGCGACCAGTAAAATGTTTCTTCCTAGATTATTTATAAAAACATTCAGTCATGCAACTCCAGACCATTGTTTAGTGCTGTTTTTTTTCCCTCTCCAAACCCCTCTCACTACAATATGCTGTTAGTGAAAAATAATTTGGAAGTCTGGTTGTTTGCTCTTCAGTTAATTGTGATTGTTGCTATTGCAAGAGCATGAAAAATTGTTTTTGTTTCACTGACAAAACTTTAGCATGTAAAAGGCTGTGTTGTAAACTAACGTATGCAATAAAATAGAATTTTTTTTTTTTTTTAAAGTAAGATCCTGCCTGTATTTACAGTGGCTCTCAAGTATTCACCCCCTTTGACTTTTCCACATTTTATTGTGTTTAAATATGGAATCAAAATGGATTTAATTAGGAGTTTTTGTCACTGATCAACACAAAAAAGTCCATAATGTCAAAGTAAAAATAAAATCTACAAATTGTTCTAAATTAATTACAAATATAAAACAGAAAATAACTGATTGCATAAGTATTCTCCCCCTTTGCTATGACACACCTAAATAAGCTCTGGTGCAACCAATTGTCTTTAGAAGTCACATAATTAGTTGAATGGAGTCCACCTGTGTGCAGTTAAGGTGTTTCACATGATTTCAGGTTAAATACACCTGTCTCTGGGAGGTTCCACAGTTGGTTAGTACATTTCCTAATGGAAACTACATCATGAAGACGAAGGAACATTCAAAGCAAATCTGGAATAAGGTTCTTCAAAAGCACCAATAAGGGGTAGGATATCAGAACATTTCCAAGGCATTGAATATCCCCCGTAGCACAGTAAAGTCCATTATTAAGAAATGGAGAGAATATGGCACAACTGTGAATCTGTCTAGAACAGGCCGTCCTCAAAAACTGAGTATCCTGCCTAGAAGGGCACTACTCAGGGAGGTCACCAAGAGGCCTATGGCAACTCTAAAGGAGTTACAGTCTTCCACGGCTGAGCTGGGAGACACTGTGCATACGGCAACAATAGCCCGGGTGCTTCACAAAACTGGCCTTTATGGGAGAGTGGTAAAAAGAAAGCCACTGTTGAAAAAAACTTGCATCAAATCTCAACTAGAGTTTTCCAGAAGGCATGTGGGAGACTCTGAGACCAAGTGGAAGAAGATTCTATGGTGTGATGAGACCAAAATAGAGCTTTTTGGCCTCAACGCTAAGCGCTATGTTTGGTGCAAGCTTAACACCGCACATTATCCTGAGAACACCATCCCTACCGTGAAGCATGGTGGTGGCAGCATCATGCTATGGGGATGCTTCTCTGTGTCAGGGCCTGGAAAGCTCATGAAAATATAGGGAAAAATGGATGCAGCAAAGTACAGAGAAATCCTGGAGGAAAACTTGATGATGTTTGCAAGAGACCTGAGACTTGGGTGAAGATTCATCTTCCAGCAGGACAATGACCCCAAACATACAGCCAAAGCCACACTGGAGTGGCCCAGTCAAAGCCCGGACCTCAATCCAATTGAGAATATGTGGAAAATTGCTGTTCACCAAAGGTCCCCACTCAACTTGGCAGAGCTTGAGCAATTTTGCAAAGAAGAATGGGTAAACATTGCAGTGTCCAGATGTGCAAAGCTGATAGAGACTTATCCAGATAGACTCATGGCTGTAATTGCTGCCAACGGTGCCTCTACCAAATATTGACTCAAGGGGATGAATACTTATGCAATCAATTATTGTCTGTTTTGTATTTGTAATTAATTAAGAACAATTTGTAGATTTTATTTTTCACTTTGACATTATGGACTTTTTTTGTGTTGATCAGTGGCAAAAACTCCTAAATAAATCCATTCTGATTCCATGTTGTAACACAATAAAATCTAAGATAAAGTCCAAGAGGGGTGAATACTTTTAAGAGCCACTGTAGACTGTATATATATATATTTTCATATCTTTAATCCTCTGTACTGTGCATTCGTTTACCTGGCCTGTTTTTATGATTTTAAGTTATCCATTTCATTTTTTTAAAGTGTACAACCTTTGATTTATACCACCATTTCCTTTGCAGGTTCAGGTGTCTCCGGTTACCCTGGTAACCTCCATTCGTCAAGTTAGTTGGCCTTGTTTATGCATATGTCACTTCCAATGTTTGGTGTATATACCTTCTTTTTTTCTCTTTAGGCTCTTTAAATGTCTATTTTAAGTTCACCTTACACCATCTAATCTACACAGTGTTCATGTCATCCATTACAGGAGGAGAAGTTTGAAATGACATTGTCTAGCTTGTCATTACTCAAAGCAGAAGTCATCATCAGGCCTAACTTTTGTCTTTCTTTGTCTAGCTAACCTGATTGCTACGCAGCACAGTAACATTTTCTTTTACACTAGGAATGTAAGCTTTGGAAATATGCTTGATGACTTCTCATTGGCTTCAGAACTCATCTCCTGTGAGCATGTCCTGCTTTGAGTAATCAAACTCTCTGCCTAACGAGACTCACCTTCCCATTACTACTTTACACACATCATACTTCTTCACCTGTCACCTGAATCTCTGTAGGATGATTTACTCAAAATGTGTTTCGTCTGATTTGGCAGGTATGGCCAGCCACCCCCCTATTCCCGTCATGGAACTTGCTGATCAACTTGAAAGGCTAAAGGCAAACGACAACTTGAAGTTTTCACAAGAATATGAGGTAATCTGCTTATTTCCGTGTTTCATGTATGGTCCCCTTTCATTACACATAGTCAATATCAAAACATGCCAATAATAACATACCCTAGACAAATTGCATTTTATAATTATAATTCTTTGGACAGAAAAGGTTCATTTATCCATACTTGTATATAAGGCAAAAGCTGCCTTTCGGTTTCTTTCTCAGAACTCAAAAACAAAGTTGCCAGTTTAATTATAGTTCACTCTAGCCACTTTTTTTAGGCATGAAAGAGACAATATATATTCAGCCTTTGGTGCTGCTGAGGTTAAAAGGCAATTTTATGCACAGTGTTATACTCACATAGGATATGGCAGTTTAAGTATTTAAGAAATAATATAATGTGATGGAAGAAAGTATACAGAATTGAACTAATAACAGTATAAATACTCACAAAACTCCTCAACTTCCACCACCAAACAAAGGGTTTCTTTCTTTTTTATACCATGTGGCTAGGTCTTAATTAATTACCAATTATTTAATTAAGACCCAGCCACATTCCCCACATGTATTCTGCAATTAACCCAATCCCTACCAAACTAAATACAAATACATCACCCACATCGTTTACATCAGCAGGGCATCCACCCTGCCACAAGCACATTTACTACCTTGGAATAACAATTGTTTACCATTTAATATTTATTGTGCTGAAAAGGTTACAAACTCTACTCTGTAGTGTAATCATAGCACAGCTCAAAGAAAATATTATATGGAGTATTCAGTGAAATGTATTTATTGGAAAGGTGTCCCAGGGCTAAGGATGAGGGCATAATAACATTTCAATTACTAAAAAGTACAAATTAAGTCATCTGGTTTGAACTACAATGAATGGTGTTTATACTTTTTTTTGTCTTTTTGAAGCCTTCTGTTTTATTAAGCCCGAAAAGGTAATATACAGACTTGCCAGATGCATATTTTTTTCTGATCACCCTACAATACACTTCAAGAAATGTCAACCAAGTACTATCATGGGTGCAATTCATTTTGAAAATTTGTGCTAAACTATTAGACACAATGTGTGCTATATAAACCTTCTCACCTGTGCATGTGGTTGGGTCATGGGAATAGTCCAGACCCAATGATAAACTATCATCATCTATGGTTGCTAAAGAATAAAACAATTAAACATGTATATTGGTGGCAGAATTGAATGTTGCTGGTGCTATATGAGGTACCCCGGACCTAGAATCTAGCGCCATAGTGCCAAATTTGCACCCCTGACTATAAACAGATCCCCTGGATCCAAATGCCCACCTGTGCAGAAACTCAGAGAAGAAATGTACTAAACAAGCGCAATATACTATTTGTGACTTTTTAGGGAATGCTTTGCAGCAGCAGTTTCAGTTCAAGCATAATGAGTATGTAACTATGGGAGTTCCTGCATAAATTCGCAAAGATAGGGGTGGAGGTAGTGCAAATGAGGGTCCTCAGATATCATAATGAGTACAAAAGACAATTGCATCAATTTAAGAACTGTTTTAAACAGTCACAGTTGTTGCTGGCATTTCCCAGTCCACTTTTTCTCATGCGTTGCCAGTTGAGCTCAATGTATTTTTTGAGGCGAATGGCCACATAGTGTACTTACAATCCTTAAACTAATTTCCATGACATTTCTGGTTTCCCCAGCGTGTTGGGAGCAATAGACTGCACACATGTGCTGCTAACCCTTCCAGCTCATTCTGAACATCTGTATAGGAAGAGGAAACACACCTGTTCTATTACTGTGCAGGTGTTTTGTAATTGTGCACAATTTAGCACTGCGTCCCTGACTACCTTAAATAAAAACAGACAGTATAGATTTGGCTTATTGGCTACTAATGATAATACGGATTAGTGGTACCGTATAATGCAAATGTGTTGCTGGCACATTGTCAGTGCGGCACTATGATCTATTTGGTGTTGATTATCTAGGCTGCCAAGATAATAATAATAATAATAATAATAATAATAATAATAATAATAATAATAATAATAATAATAATGATGTTTCAATTAAAAATAATCTTTTATTCTCATTGTACACCAAAGTTACCACCAATGGGCTGCTGTATGATTAGGAAGAGCTTTTCAATAGAAACACATAAAAAATAAGTCCCAAATTCAACCCCCGTGGTGACGTCTTAGACTACCACTAAATTGATGGAAAACCACCTTTATATATATATATATATAGATATATATTAATATATATATATATATATATATATATATATATATATATATATATATATATACAGAGAGAGAGAGAGAGCGAGAGAGAGAGAGAGAGCCTTGTAAAAGTATTCAGACACCTGACCAATTCTCTCATATTGCCGAGTTACAAATGGTACATTGAAATTTGGTTCTGTTCGATATTTTATTTTAAAACACTTAAACTCAAAATCAATTATTGTAAGGTGACATTGGTTTTATGTTGGGAAATATTTTTAAGAAAAATAAAAATCTGAAATATCTTGCTTGCATATGTATTCAACCCCTGTGCTGTGGAAGCTCCCAGTTTGCACTGATGAAAGAAATTGCCCTAACGAGGAACAATTACCTTACCATTGGCCTCTACCTGTGAACCATTAAAGTTGCTGTCACATTTTCTGGATAAAAACCCCACTGTTGAAGGATCATTGGTGAATCTGAAGGAAAATAAGACCAAAGAGCATTCTACAGAAGTTAGAGATAAAGTAATACAAATGCATAGATTAGGGAAAGGGTACAAAATAATATCCAAGTGTTTGGATATCCCAGTGAGCACAGTTGGATCAATAATCAGGAAGTGGAAGCTGCATCACACCACCCAGGCACTGCCAAGAAAAGGCCGTCCCTCAAAACTCAAACAAGAAGGAGACTTGTGAGAGAAGCCAACAATCACTTTGAAGGAGCTACAGAGTTCAGTGGCTGGGAGTGGAGTAATGGTGCACCAGTCAACCATATCAAGAGCTCTGCATAACACTGGCCTGTATGGGAGGGTGGCAAGAAAGAAGCCATTACTCAAAAAGTACCATCTGAAAGCACGTCTGGAGTTTGCCAGAAAGCATGAGAGTGACCCAGCTGCGGTGTGGGAAAAGGTTTTGTGGTCAGATGAGACCAAGATAGAGCTTTTTGGCCAAAACTCAAAGGAACTTGTTTGAACAGCGCGGTTGCGCTACTGCATTTACAGAACCTAACTTCATTAAGTGCACTAACTAAACACTTTTTCTGGAACCATCCACTCAAACCAGGCAGCTACTCTGCTTACTGGTTTAAAAAATACACTTCACAAACAGTTTTCTCACACAAACAACCAGATTTTCCTACTACATAACTTCAAAGTTGCACCCTCACGATCAGGCTTCTCACTCTGCAGCAGCCCAGAACAGACTGGCTGTTATATTTTTATTCTCTGTAGCTGGCTGTAATTTTCAGTGCTTGCCAGCTGGTCATAATAATTAACACTAAATACACAATTAATACATTATAGGCTTTTTAGCCCTGTGGCCTTCTGGGGAATGTAGTCCCTCCCTCCACTTGCCAGGCTACATTATATATATATATATATATATATATATATATATATATATATACCACACACACACACACACACACACACACACACACACACACACACACACACACACACACACACACACATGCCGTGTTATACCGCAATAACGAAAAGCGGGAGGGGGTGGGAGGCACCGTGGGACACATAACAACACACATCTGACTAAAATACAAAATAAAATAACTCCCTCTCTATAGTGCAAATATAGTGAAGCAAAAATGTAACTTTCCGTTAATTAACCATGCATAAAGCACCATGTAATCAACACTATATTTTACAAAAAATAAAAAAGTAAAAAAATAGGTACATTCCCACTCATGGATCATTTTAATTAGCAGTTTTTAACCACCAATGTGTGATGACAGGTTGAGAGTGAGAGGAAAGGAGTGAGAGCCACTGTTAGCTAAAAGTTAAAAGAGTACAGTGGTTTATAACTGCTTTGAACCGCAACTTGTCTCTGTCGTATTATTTTCCTGGAAACCCTGCAGCTCAGCACTACAGTAATACGAAATATTACACTATGCAGTAACTGCTATAGAGAGGGAGTTTTGTTTCAAGATATCCTAAAAAAGGAATGATGTTATAAAAAAATAGTATAAAAAAAACAACTGTGCTATGAACAAATGATACAAAAAGATGTAAGTCAAACAATTCACAATAGGGGCTAAAATACCCCTTTTTTATGTACCAGGCACTGGTACTGATGTACTGACTTGACTGTTTTACTCTCTAGTGTATTCTCTGAAATAATCCCAATACTTTCCAGACCCTGGGTGCTCACCTACAACAGGACCAGGCCATGCTACAGATAGCCTTGGATTTTGTACTTATTACTTACAATTATATATTCTGTGTGTTTCTCTGTTGTGTTTTTATGTGTACATTAATCACAGTGATCTATTCCAGAAAAAGATGAGTGCATTTCAGGCCGAAACAGTATAAAAGTAGACATCACGTTTCTTTATTGTTTTTTGTGGTTGTTTTTTTGTTGTTGTTTTGTTTTTTGTTTTTTTTAATCCCTGGCATTGCGGTTCCTACACATTAAGCAAAGTGGCAAAAGACACATTTTCATAAAGTAATACCATTACTGTGGTTTACTTATGCTTTTAGATATACACGCAAGTGAAAAACTCATATGCAACTTAAATAAACTCTTCAAAAAATGTAGAAAATGGGGCATTGTACAAAGAAAAAAAGACACCTCATCATTTTTGTTTTCATTCATTACAGTTAGGATTACCAACTGGCCCCAAAATTCCAGGACACAAATGAATCGATTTTAGAGGCTTCAATACATATGTATCATTGTTTAATTGTGGTGGCAATTCTGTCCAGAGATCATCATAGCAGCATGTATTAAAACTGTGTTACTTGAAATTGTATATGGTAAACAATAATATCTGTCAAAATAGTACAACTCTAGTTAAATGGAATTTTGCATTCACCCGCACGCTTTCTCATTTAACCTTGTGGTTAAGTTTCTTTTTATTTAATATTTCTTTCTGCTTCACACCTGCATCTATATATATCCCAGGTTTGCCAAATCTGAAGCAGCACTTTCTTAAGCCTCTTTTTTTTAATGTTATCCCTACTGTCCCACACTTGCCATTTTATAAACATTCATGCAAATTCTGGCAAGGAAATCTGTTCAAGGCAACATGCGCTGTGATAATTATTTTTTAATATTTATCAACTATGTAATTTATGGTAGACACTGAAGTGGATGTTTTCCTTTAAATGAATGTGTTTAAATATTCAGATAGTTTCTCTGCACTTAAAAAAATTATAATTACACCAATGCCTCTGTTTCCACATTGCACTACTAAAGTCTTCACTTGTTGATCAACCAATGAGCACTGACACAAAGCTAAATGGGGGGAGATTTGTGATCAAAGTTAAGGCTTGGCCAATCAACATGCAGTGATAAAACTGACGTTAATGTTGGCCAATAGCAGCTAAAAGAAACAGAAGCAGCAGGAGGAAACAGAATGCAAGCAGCATGAACTGTGCTGAATGAAAGCGCATTTGAGAAACGTTGCACGCTAGTGGAGTGTGTCATTGGCTGGAATGCATCTGCGTTGGATGAAAAGCAGGTTAATTAAGTCCCGGTACCCAGCACCAGCATTAAAATAATATGAGAACTTCACCCCTTGCTGTATTACATGCACAGTACCAGTACTGTATGTTAAAACACATACTATACCATTATTTAAAAAAAAAAAAAAAAACAATACTTTCAAAATGGTACTAAAATACAAAGGAATAATAAGTAATTAAAAGTACACTCAAATAGTGTATTTTTAGATTGCTTACTACACTGGGTGCTTCAAATAAAGGGCAATAATACACTTTCAGATTGAACAAAGTGGAGCATGACCAAAATATATTTTCTCCTTTGCATTCTCATTTTTCTTAAGTATGAATTTCACATATCACGGTAATTTACAATACAAAAAGGTGAAGGTATTGTGTTTCCAAGTCAAGGTACAATAATTTAAATGTATTTCGGTCAAGTACTGAATACTGTAATAGGTTGTTAGGAGCAACATTATTATACACTGTTTTAAATAAAACAGTGTTCTCCTTAGGGTCTGCTCTGCTTTACTGAACATCCAAATCCCCAAGGTCTCTGAATACAGTAGTCTCCAGCTAAGAGAACATCCCTTGGGAAGCAGGCAAAGTATTATTATAGTATTCTCTAAGACAGAGTTAGCCACCAGACACAATATTAATCAATAAATACAGTGCCTATAGAAAGTCTACACCCCCTTGAACCTTTTTTACATTTTGTTGTGTTAATGCCTCAGAGTTTCATGCATTTAAATGAATATTTTTTTTTCCACTTATCTCCACACCATACTCCACACTGTTACGGGGAAAAAAATATTTAATATATTAAAAATACAAAACTGAAAAATCATAATAAGATAAGTCTCCACCCCCCTGAGTTAATACTTGCACCTTTGGCAGCAATTACATCTGTGAGTCTTTAGGATAGGTCTCTACCAACTTTGCACACCTAGATTTGACAATATTTGACCATATTTGACCATATTTACAATACTGTTCAAGCTCTATCAAGTTCCTTTGGGAGCGCTGATGGACAGCAATCTTCAAGTCATGCCACAAATTTTTGATTGGATTTAGGTCGGGGCTCTGACTGGGCCACTCAAGGACATTTACCTTTTTGTTCCTTAGCCACTTCAGTATAGCTTTGGCTGTGTGCTTTGTGTCATTGTCATGCTGAAAGGTGAACTTCTGTCCCAGTTTCAGCTTTCTTGAAGAAGGCAGCAGGTTTTCCTCAAGGACTTCACTGTACTTTGCTCCATTCTTTTTCTTTTCTATCCTGACAAGTGTCCCAGTCCCTGCCGATGACAAACATCCCCATAACATGATGCTGCCACCACCATGCTTCACAGCTGGGATGGTGTTCTTTAGGTGATGTGCTGTGTTGGGTTTGCGCCAAACATAACGCTTTGCATTTAGGCCAAAAAGTTCCATTTTTGTTTCGTCAGACCACATAACTTTTTGCCACATGGCTACAGAATCTCCTGAGTGGTTTTTTTTTTTTTGCATACTTTAAAAGGGATTCAAGGTGGGCTTTCTTGAGTAATGGTTTCCTTCTTGCCACCCTACCGTACAGGCCAGACTTGTGGAGTGCTTGGGATATTGGTGTCACATGCACACTTTAACACTTCTTGGTCATAAAAGCCTGTAGCTCTTGCAAAGTTGCCGTTGGCCTCTTACTAACCTCTCTGATCAGTCTCCTTCTTGCTCGGTCATCCAATTTGGAGGGATGGCCTGATCTAGGCAGGGTCTTGGTGGTACCATACACCATACACCCTACACCCTACACTTCTTAATAATCGTCTTGACCGTGCTCCAAGAGATAGTGAAGGCTTTTGATATTTTTATACCCATCCCCTGATCTGTGCCTTTTGAAAACTTTGTCCCGGAGTTCTTTTGAAAGTGCCTTGGTGCTCATGGTTGAGTCTTTGCTTTGAAATGCACTACCCAGCAAAGGAAACTTACAGGAATTGCTGAATTGATCCTGAAATCACGTGAGTCACTACAATTTAACACAGGTGGAGGCCACTTGTTAATTTATTTTATTTCCAGGCTATAAGGCAACAAAAGGTGAAAAATTTGAAAGGGGGTGTAGTCTTTCTATAGGCACTGTATATATGTATTACTTGTCATGACGCACATGCATCAACTTATGAAATTAACTGAATAAGTAAAAGAAAAGCAATAAGCAAGTGAATGTTAATAAACTGTAATAATAAAGTAACTGTAAAACTAACATTAATAACCTAACTATCAAACTAAATTAACATAAACTAACTGTCAAACTAAATTAACACAGCACCCCTACACATGTTAACAAATGCAGCAGCATTATACAAGATAACAGAATGGTGAAACAACTCAATAGAACGGGAAACACCAAATTGCTGGGTTACTTGTGTCTGATGCAGGTTTTTTCAAGCGCTCGAACAATTTCCAACTTTTTGTAGCTAGAGAAACAGCGGTGCATTTTGCTGTTTGTTTACATGCCATTTTGTAGCGATGAGGTGCACTTGTGGAAATCAGAATACAAAACAATTCAATGATATGTCGCTTTTGAAAAAACTGAATAAACCATTTTAATTTATTTTAATGATGATGAGTTATCAGGTTACAAAACAGTACTGTATCAGCTGTGAATGGATCACTATCAGTGCCAAGGTGTTCTTTTAACTAAAGTTCCTGTTCCTTTAGCCAGAGCATTTACAATGGAGAAAAATGTTTTTCACCACAAGGTGAATATATGAATAATATAAAAATTTCTCTCCTGATTTGAACGATTTAGTTGAAAGTCACATTTTCATCGTGTATTTCCGGTTTATAAAAACCGGGCGCAAATAATGCCTGAGGGGAAATATTGCAGCTCAGATAAATAGAAAAAATTGCCTAGAAGTAGTTGATGTGTGCATTAATGACAGTTGCTTGCATCATCAATGATGGAAGTTCAGATGATGAAGATGTGGAGTTTGATTATGCTTTCCTGTTATGCTACAATTCGTATCTTGTCATATATATATATATATATACTTATTATATATATATATATATCTATACAGGAATGGCAACCGGAGGAGAGTCAATAATTTGTTGTTTTGGAAAGTTTTTTAGACCTTGCAGGCATTTTTTTGTATTGAACATTTTAATGCTGTAGTGCTACTTTGTATGCTATGTTAATTTATTAATTTCGCCCCCTACACTTTTGCCTTAACTACAACTTTATCAATCAATCAATCAGTTTTTATTTTATATAGCACCTTTCACAGTGGACCACCATCACAAAGCACTTTACAAGATGCAGTAACAATAAGAAAATCCATAATACTTTAAATACAGATAAATGCATAATACATGCTATAGTTTAAAAAATAATAAAGTATTTTAAAGTAAAATAATAAATAAAGTGCATAATACATTACAGTAGCATAATATATGAAACAGTAGTAGCAACACAGCAGCTAATATCAGATATCATGCTTAAACGGCACAGAAAGCAAGAGAGAACTGGTGGGTCTTGAGATTTGATTTAAAGCGAGGGACGGTGGGAGTATCACGCACCAAAGCAGGGAGAGAGTTCCAAAGAGTCGGAGCCATATACACTTTTGTTTGGGGATAACAAGCAGGCCAGAGTCAGAGGACCTCAGCTTGCGGACAGGGACATAGCGGGTCAGCAGGTTGAGGAGGTACTCGGGACCTGTGTGATGAAGGGCATTGTAGGTGAGCAGGGCAGTTTTGAAAATAATCCTGAAATTTAGTTTTTTGAGAACCGGTGTAACTCGGGAAAAGCTTAAGGGCAGCAGGAACCGAGCCAGTCCATAGACAGGTTTAGAGTGTGCATAATGGAAGGAGCAAGATCAGAAGCACAGAGATGGATAAAGTTAGTTGGCTAGGGTTCTAGGGGGCACATGGCAGTAGTTGATTTCAACAGTAAGCCGGAGATATCAGCAATGGAGAGATGAGAGAAGGAAAGGGCAGGAATGGCAACCGGAGGAGAGTCAAGGTGGTCAAGTAGTGAACTGGTTTTGTGGTGGGAGAGCGTGGAGTAGATGTTGCCAATTTTTTTACAAAAGAAAGAGGAGAAATCAGTGACGATAAAATGAATTCAAGTGGTAGAGACAGACAACAGAATGCGATATATGATGATGTACAATATTTGGCCTGTTGCCGACTGGGCTTAGTGAGATGATAACAATAGATATTTCTGTGGCGATCAGACCGCTGCTTAAGTCTGCCAGCAGCTGTTAAGGCAGAGAAGGGGGAGGTAGAGGGAGATTGATTCTAGTGCAAACAAATCCTGGAAGTGGCATAATGCTGGGGCTCTCTTTCCTCCTGAACTATCCTTAACAAGGATCATGCAAGCCTACAATCAAATGTTAGAGAACTGCTTTTGTATCAATAAGGACAAAACTCAAACAACTAAACATAATAATATTACATAATTCTGTTACTTTATACTGCTTTGGATAAAATCTGAGCACACCTGTTTGTGTAACAAGCTATCTGTGTTATTTTTGTTAGTGCTGTCCAGAAACTTAAGTATAGCATATGAGAAATGTACTGATTTAAAATAAATCTAAAACAAAATCAGTCTGAGAAGAGTCCCAAGTTTCTAAGGAAAGCTTCTGATTGCTGCTAATTTTGGTATGCAGAGACTGGTAAAGAGGTGAAATGCTTTAAATGACTGTGGTTTAACAAGAACAAAAGCCAGTTAGCTGTACATTTCTCAAGATAAATGTTACTTTGTACTAAAACATTCTTAATAAACCATTCCAGTGAAACATGTAACTAATTGTGATGAGGTAACCAGACTCAAAAGTTAATTTTCGAAAGTTAACATAGTGAAGTATATCGAGCCTCTGTCAAACCATTAATTATGCAGTCTAATTTATACTGAATTGCATGCTCTCTGTATGTGGGTTTGCATGTGATTTTCTAAATACCATAGCACTAGCTGTATGGTTGTTGGTAAACCTAATTTAGATACTGTTTCATACCCTTTAATTAATCCAAAGATAGACTTATGCCAAATGAAAGCTAACCTCTACTTAGTTCTGGCTATCATACTGCAGGAATATAGTAGGACACCCTTTTCAAATGAAGCCTTTCAGCAAACTCTTAATACCACCTTGGAGAAATCAGCTTCTTGAAGTGGATGCAAACTTTGCACTGCTACAGCAAAAATCGAACACACACAAAATGACATATTTTAAATTTCTAGATCTCAAATTAACAGTAATTATTTTTAAAAAAGCAATATTACTAGTTGTCAAGCATTGTCTAACTATTTCAAAATAGTTATTCAGCATGTAACTGTATGTGATAGGGTACACCTGTGCATTTTATGTTTTGTATTATGTTTTGTGTATAATATTATTTAATTGCAGGACGTCATTGTTATTGTTTTATGTTTTGGCACATCTCGTGAGAATGCGTGGCTGTTCGGCTAGTAATTATTTAATTAGCTGACAGTCACACATATTTATTAATCTCATGCAAACTATGGCCGAGTGGTAATAAGGTAATGAACTGGCAGTTAATCCCTTGGCCATAATATAAAAGACCTACAACTTTGGCTACACGGGGAGTGTTCAGGAGTGGAGAACGGGAGTAAGAGAGAGAGGAGGTAAAATAATAATTAGAATAAAACAATTGCTACTTGTTATTATTTGTTTCTTTGTTTTGGCCCTTCTGCTTTGTGTTTTTGTTTTTGTTTTAATAAAAAAAAAAAAAAAAAAAAAAAAAAAACATGAGCGCATTTGAGTCTCGCTGTAATACTTGCCTGTGTTGTGGTTTCATTTCCTGACTAACCACCCAAGCTATCCTGTCACACTCTAATCTAGGTGTTTTTTTTTTTTTTTTTTTTTTTGATTTTATTGACTTGTGTTAATCAGTGTAGTATCAAGATAGTAATATAGGATAGCATCAGTGCAGGCAGACACTGTTGCATTCAGTACAAATCTTTCACTATACTGCCTACATTCAAAACAGAGTGACCTGTGTTGTTCCAGCTTCAGCTTTTTCCTACCTGAAAGTTAACTTGGTAAGGTTATTTCCAGAGGTGATGGATCTCCTTTATTCAAGTGACAAGAAAAATTACCTCACTAAAGCTGCAGTTTAAGTCTGACCTTTTCAAAGTTTCCTTTGTTATTAGTTGTTTCACATCTGTGAAGAAGTATATGACGTGCAAGTACAAATGGCTAAGAAATTATGACTGTAGCTGCCTTGGGAGTCAGAATTGTGTAATTAGTTATTTGTGGTTTCGAAAGGTTTAAGGTTATATCCTAAAAAAGATTCTTGTGGTCAATTTGAGAGACAGAAGCTCAGTTACAGATATTTAAGGTAGGTATATAAGGAGGTGCTATATGAAAAGTTAATTAAACTATTCAGTATCCTGATTATAATGTATTATGCTTTCACTGGAATTTGTTTGCACAGCTTTATTCAGACTCAGGCTTTTATTGTGATACTGTGAACGGGTGGGTGGCAGTGCGTGGGGTGTAGGGGTGATGCAGGTGCTCCAGACAACGACAAACACAAAGTTCACAGTTCAAGATCTTTTATTTCTTTTTAATGTTCTCCTTGACCATATGAAATAATAATGCTGTCTCTACCCAACTATGGGTATTGCCGGCGTATAAACCAAGGGGTTACAGTCCCAAAATAATAATAGAAAATACAGACAGTTTCCAGACAGTACGTGCTTTAAACAGTGGTGCTTGCTTGTTTACAGGTGCAGTGAAGCGTCAGCTTCCAGATTTGTATTAGCCGTCTGGCAAAGACAAATGTACAGTTACTAAAACAAACAAAAAAACTTCACTCACGATTTCAAAGTCCTTGTTTCCTCCCATTAACCACAACAAAGGAACCAGTTACGGCGTCACGTCCCCCTAAAGTACCCTAAGCCTGCCCCCTCCAATAGCTAGTTCAATCACATCTCCTCCAACTAATGACTGAAACTTTGCTCACCGTACTAGGGCGATGACTCCTGGTACTGTGACACCACCTCCTTCCTGATTGGCCAGCTTCCGACTGACCCTGGAATGAACTGCCCAACCATTCAGTACGAGGCACACAGTTCCTGTTGTACAGTGCCCTCACAGGTCAAAGGGGAGATTGTTGATTCAGAGTCATTCAATCTCTGTCACAGATACATACCTAAAGAACATTTGACTGTTTTGGGCATGTGCAGAAACCACAGGCTAAGTTTAATCTTGATGAATATTCAGATTATTTTGTCTTGTTGCTAAAATAAAAAAATGTAAATGTAGTGTGTATTATATGGAAAGTAAGTGTCAACCTGCTTTACAAAACATTTTCTAAACGGTATTAATAAAATGTGCATCGTTTCTCTTGCAGTCTATTGATCCAGGCCAGCAGTTTACATGGGAGCACTCCAACCTGGAAGTTAATAAACCAAAGAATCGATACGCAAATGTGATTGCATATGACCATTCCCGGGTCCTGCTTTCTGCTATTGAAGGTAAGAAATGTATGAAATAGCAATCGATAATAATAACATTTCAGAGGCAAACTAAAGCCAGAGTCTCATGAGACAAAAAATCAGGTGTCCCCAGAGTTGGTCAAAAGCAGAGGACATTGAGTAACCTTCCAGATGTGCAGTTTTCATTAAGGAAAGTTGATAAATTCTAAATGAAATGTGATGTGACCAGAGAGAGCGTTGTGCATGATTTCTTTTCCGAAGGCTACCAGCACCAACCACGTTGAATAACTTTTTCTTCCCTTGAGTGACAGGTATTTCACTATAACTTGAAATGCTTTGTTCAAAGAATCAATTTCTTAAGTCGCCAATTATGTTTTGTATTTTCGGCCGTCCCCAATTTGGATATGCCCAGTCACAGCGGTTTACTATAAAATTTTAATATTCTATTATGGTTGATTGCAAAGGCTGGTATTGCTTTGAGGCGAATACCCCAGAAACACTTATTTCAAACCAGCCATAACACTGACATGGTCGATTCGTACACAGTAGATTGAAGACACAGGATGCCTGAGTTTGAAATTTTACAGAAGGTCTTGATATCCTTTAAGTAAAATGTACGTTCATAAGGACAGAGGCACATGTTTGTTTATTCAGTTTAGATCTCTTTTTTTTTATTCAGCTGCAAGCCTATCCAGTATATGCATCGATGACTTGAATAATAGTACATTAATTGAATTGAAAATGCTATCATACATTTTCATGGATGACTCTGTTGTTATAATTAACATTTACAGCAGTATACATTGGAGCTGTGAGAAATATATCAGATTGGTCAACGGGTTTAGGGTTTGTGCATATTTATTTGGAATGTTTTAGTGTAAATGTCAATGTTAAACTTGTTTAAAGCCAATACAAAATCAAATTTCCTGCATTAAATTAGAATTCCTAATTAAAGCTACCAGAAGCATACTATAATGTGAGTTAACCTAGTCATTTAATTCTGAGATAAAATATCTTGACTAATAAATACAGTTAGCTTCATGCTATTCTTTAATTTGTGACTACAAAAGAAAATAAAATAAAAAATCTTTAAAAAAAAGTCCATCTATGTATTAAGGTATTTATAAGATTAAAAGATTCTGCCAGACATTGCAAGTGTGTGACAGCTGTGTTTGTTTCAATGTTACCATAGTAACAAATTGTCATAATTGCTTTCCAGTCCACAATCAGTGCACTTGGTTTTTTGTTTTAATACTAAAATATACTATATAGTTTAAATACAGTGGGTGGCTATTGGTAGGGAAAATGGCCAGAGTTCCAGTATGAGCTAGAGAAAGTACAGAAAATGAACACGTTTTTGCAGCAGGCCAGATTAAATGGTTCTTTAGTAGTTTGGGATTAGTCGTGTAATGAACCATTTACCTTTTCAAGAGAATGTTACACGAAAAGAAAATCTGTTCAAACCAGATAACGCTAATAAAAGGAGATAAGCAATTTCTAAAAGGAATTGCTGGTGTAGAGCTCCTAAAACTATGACATAAATGTTAACAGACAGTAACAATAGCAAGTAAATTAAGACCAGAAGAAAGCAAGTCTCTAACATTAACTTTCCTTAACATCAACATTAACACAACATAGCTGTATTCCCACAGAAAATGCAGGATCAGTGCCAGCACTGATGCTGCATTTCATATTTTAAATTCACCTTTTACACAGAACAATATTGCCAGTTCAGTGTCTGCAATTTGGCGGCTTACCCCCATTTACACAGAACTCGCGTTAACATAATTTGCTAGTGTTCAGAACTGTGATCAAAACAATGATGCCTTTGGTACCTGGCGTGGTAGGTGTGATATTTCTCATTATACTTTCTGAATATCACAATAGACTAATGAAAAGATTGGAAAAAATACAGATAAAATTTTGCCATCACTTGCTTTTTATTACGCAGAACACTGCGTGTCATTAACTTTTCTGCTATTGTGGAATACACATGAGCATCTCGCAGTTCCATCAAGTTGTGCATTTATCTCTTCTTTTGATAACCAGCGTGCATTTTAAATGTTTGTAGTCAAATCTCCCGCACAATTGTCTGATTCAGTCATCCTTGCGATGCACCGAAGAGAATATTAGTACTTCTATTACAAACTACAGTACTACTTTAAGAAGGATTTTTTGTAAAAATGCTGACGACGACTGCTGACAGCAAAAGAGCATCCTTCGATTGTGGCCATAAACACACGTTTACAGCTGTCACAGAGACCCGGGGATTGGGGTGAACAACTGCCTTGCATTTAAGATTTAATATATATATATATATATATATATATATATATATATATATATATATATATATATATATATATATATATATTACAAACCATAAATAAGTACTACACATTTATTTAAAATAAAAATACTTACATTAGGGATATGTTACTGACACAACTTAGAATACCAGAATATTCTGAATGTTGTGTACAATTAAATTGTTCAAAACTGTCAGCTGATAGTCTTTAAAAAATATATTATTTTTTCTTTTTTTCTTTTTAATTGTACTGATACAATTCTTAAATTGGTGACGAATAAAAATACTGAGCATTAGTGTGATTCGTAATTTTATTGAATGCAGAGCTCCAGAAACAAGACGGGGGTAGGATGTAATGTACTATATAGGGAATCGTGGTGATTGAAGTTCTGCGCTGAAGTTGACATAATAGGAAAAAATAGAAAAAAAAAACATGCGTTATAAAAATAGCCATAAAACAATCAAACCACCATTATCCTGACAACATTATCCTGCTAGTTGCTTTCAAAACCAGCCAAATTTGGCTAGAAAAATGGCAATCTCAGCACTGGGGCAATAGCCTTAAATGTCACATGCGAGGCGCATGCATTATCTATTAAAATGAATGTACCCTGAAGTTCAATGTACAAATAAAACGTGAGTTCCTATAATTTGTTTTAGAAAAATAAATATTTGAATTGACGTTCCGGTACTTTAAGATTTAGGACTATACCACAGAAAGCTCCATTACTTCTTTTTCGGACCAATTACTGCCTGGGTCACTTGCCATTTTGTTGGATTTATTTCTTCATTCAATACTTGGTGGAAAAGGAAATTTTGTTAATTGGGGGAAAAAAAAAAAATCCACTTTGAACCAAGATACTGTGGCTGTGATGGCATTGCTGTTTACACTGAAAGTAATGCACTTCACTACCTGCACTGTGGCGTCACTGAACCACCTCGAGACATGGTTCAGTGGTGGAATAAAGCGTGGCTGCATTTTACCAGCATTTCCCACTTACACTTAAGAACATAAGAACATAAGAAAGTTTACAAACGAGAGGAGGCCATTCGGCCCATCTTGCTCGTTTGGTTGTTAGTAGCTTATTGATCCCAAAATCTCATCAAGCAGCTTCTTGAAGGATCCCAGGGTGTCAGCTTCAACAACATTACTGGGGAGTTGATTCCAGACCCTCACAATTCTCTGTGTAAAAAAGTGCCTCCTATTTTCTGTTCTGAATGCCCCTTTGTCTAATCTCCATTTGTGACCCCTGGTCCTTGTTTCTTTTTTCAGGCTGAAAAAGTCCCTTGGGTCGACACTGTCAATACCTTTTAGAATTTTGAATGCTTGAATTAGGTCGCCACGTAGTCTTCTTTGTTCAAGACTGAACAGATTGAATTCGTTTAGCCTGTCTGCATATGACATGCCTTTTAAGCCCGGAATAATTCTGGTCGCTCTCTTTCTAGAACAGCAATATCTTTTTTATAGCGAGGTGACCAGAACTGCACACAATATTCAAGATGAAGTCTTACTAGTGCATTGTACAGTTTTAACATTACTTCCCTTGATTTAAATTCAACACTTTTCACAATGTATCCGAGCATCTTGTTAGCCTTTTTTATAGCTTCCCCACATTGTCTAGATGAAGACATTTCTGAGTCAACAAAAACTCCTAGGTCTTTTTCATAGATTCCTTCTCCAATTTCAGTATCTCCCATATGATATTTATAATGTACATTTTTATTTCCTGCGTGCAGTACCTTACACTTTTCTCTATTAAATGTAATTTGCCATGTGTCTGCCCAGTTCTGAATCTTGTCTAGATCATTTTGAATGACCTTTGCTGCTGCAACAGTGTTTGCCACTCCCCCTACTTTTGTGTCGTCTGCAAATTTAACAAGTTTGCTTACTATACCAGAATCTAAATCATTAATGTAGATTAGGAATAACAGAGGACCTAATACTGATCCCTGTGGTACACCACTGGTTACCACACTCCATTCTGAGGTTTTTCCTCTAATAAGTACTTTCTGTTTTCTACATGTTAACCACTCCCTAATCCATGTACTTGTGTTTCCTTGAATCCCAACTGCGTTCAGTTTGAGAATTAATCTTTTGTGCGGGACTTTGTCAAAAGCTTTCTGGAAATCTAAATAAACCATGTCATATGCTTTGCAATTATCCATTATCGATGTTGCATCCTCAAAAAAATCAAGCAAGTTAGTTAGACACGATCTCCCTTTCCTAAAACCATGTTGACTGTCTCCCAGGACCCTGTTACCATATAGGTAATTTTCCATTTTGGATCTTATTATAGTTTCCATAAGTTTGCATATAATAGAAGTCAGGCTTACTGGTCTGTAGTTACCTGGTTCAGTTTTGTTTCCCTTTTTGTGGATCGGTATTACGTTTGCAATTTTCCAGTCTGTCGGTACCACCCCTGTGTCAAGAGACTGCTGCATGATCTTGGTTAGTGGTTTGTAAATTACTTCTTTCATTTCTTTGAGTACTACTGGGAGGATCTCATCCGGCCCAGGGGATTTGTTTATTTTAAGAGCTCCTAGTCCCTTTAACACTTCTGCCTCAGTTATGCTAAAGTTATTTAAAACTGGATAGGAACTGGATGACATGTGGGGCATGTTGTCAGTATCTTCCTTTGTAAAAACTTGTGAAAAGTAATCATTTAATATATTTGCTATTTTTTTTTCTTCATCTACGATTTTGCCATTTGTATCTCTTAAACATTTAATCTCCTCTTTGAATGTTCTCTTGCTGTTGTAATATTGGAAAAACATTTTGGAATTGGTTTTAGCTCCCTTAGCAATGTTCATTTCTATTTCTCTCTTGGCCTTTCTAACTTCCTTTTTGACTTGCGTTTGCAGTTCCGTGTACTCTTTCTGCTTACTTTCTTTTTGGTCCTTTTTTAATGCTCTATAAAGTGCCTTTTTTCGCTGAATATTTTTTTTTAATTGATCTATTAAACCATTTTGGCAATTTAGTTTTACATTTAGATTTGTCTACTTTAGGGATGTAATTGTTTTGTGCCTCTAGTACTACATTTTTGAAGAACAACCATCCTTCTTCTGTGGGTGTTTTCTCTATTTTACTCCAATCTACTTCTGTTAGTCTCTGTTTCATACCTTCATAGTTTGCTTTTCTAAAATTGTAAACCTTAGCTTTAGTCATTACTTTTGGGGTTTTAAAAAACACTTCAAATGAAACCATGTTGTGGTCTGAGTTTGCCAGTGGTTCTCTGACCTCTGTTTTAGTTATTCTATCTTCGTTATTTGAAAAGACTAAATCAAGGCATGCCTCCCCTCTAGTCAGTGCCTTGACAAATTGTGTTAGGAAGCAGTCATTTGTCATTTCCACCATTTCTATTTCATCCTTCGTGCTACCCACCGGGTTTTCCCATTTTATTTGGGGGAAGTTGAAATCCCCCATTAGTATGGCTTCTCCTTTGCTACACGCATTTCTAATGTCATTGTATAACAGATTATTTTGCTCACCGTCTGAATCTGGCGGTCTATAGCATGCTCCTATTATTATGCCCTTTGAATTTTTGTCCGTTATTCTGACCCATATTGATTCGGTTTTATTTTCTTTGTCCAGGTTTAACACCTGGGCTTCAAGACTGTTTCTTATGTATAGCGCTACCCCTCCTCCTCTTCTGTCCTGCCTGTCTTTCCTATACAGTGTATACCCACAAATATTATATTTGTCCCCATCACTCTCAGACAACCAAGTTTCAGTAACACCTATCACATCATAGTTACCTGTTAGTGCAGTAGCTTCAAGTTCTAGAATTTTGTTTCTGATACTTCTAGCATTTAGATAAATACATTTAATGGTTGTCTTACCTGAGTTGTTGTTCTTGTTTTGATGCGGTCTCCCTTCTGTTTTTTTGTTGATTTCTCCCCCCTTCCTTTCTAGTTTAAATGCTTCTGAACCTGCTCGAGGATCTTTTCTCCAAGTAGACTGGTTCCCTTGTTATTTAAGTGCAGTCCGTCCCGTCTATACAGATAGTCCTCGTTGTAGAATGTGGTCCAATGATCAAGATAGGTGAAGCCTTCCCGTGTGCACCACGTCTTCAGCCATGCGTTTTGATTAATTATTTCCAGCTGTCCATATGGTCCTTTGCAAGGTGCCGGTAGTATACCAGAAAATACCACAGTTTTGGTTTTCTCTTTTAATTTCCTTCCTAGCTCTCTGAATTTGTTTTGCAGGGATTTTGGTCTGTCTCTTCCAATGTTGTTTGTACCGATGTGGACGACTACTACCGGGTCGTCTCCTGTTCATTCTAGGAGCCTGTCCACGTTCTCAGTGATGTGCTTGACCGAGGCTCCCGGAAGGCAGCACACTGTTGTAGTAAGGGGGTCCAAACTGCGAATTGAACTTGCTGTGTTTCTCAATATGGAGTCCCCAACAATCATGACCTCCCTTCTTTTTGCTGTCTGGTCACCACTGTCAATGGGGTCCTGGATGTTGTTCCTTTCATTCTCTTGTTGTTGGTTCTGCTCATCAAAATTCTGAAGTGACTCAAATGTGTTGGTTGTTTTGATTTCTGGTGGTTGTGTTTAACGAAGTTTCTTTTTTTCCCTGCTTCTGCCTACCTGAACCCAGCTGTTCTGACCTTCTATCTCCTTGGTGGCTTTCAGTCTGTTAGGGGTGATGCAGACTTCCATGAATTGTGGGTGTGCCAGTTCCTCAAGATCCTGTTGCTGTCTCACTTCTTCCAGCTCCATTTCTAGCATACTTACTAGTTTATGCAAATCCTGGATCGCGCGGCACTTTACGCACACTTAGTTTAGCTCCGCTGGGTTTTCTCGGATTTCCCACATCAAGCAGGTGTCACAGATTACTGGCTTGAAGACCATGTTGAGGGTTTTTTATTTTTTGAAGTTTAGTTTCTTCTGCAGCCGTCAACCTGCTTTCAAACTGCTTCTAAACTGCTCTGTACTTTTCCACGCCT
The DNA here is from genome assembly GCF_017654505.1 of Polyodon spathula. Lineage (NCBI taxonomy): Eukaryota > Metazoa > Chordata > Actinopteri > Acipenseriformes > Polyodontidae > Polyodon > Polyodon spathula. The sequence continues at coordinate 36,931,761 of NC_054535.1, forward strand.
GTACTTCTCCCACTCGCTGTCGCTTCCACTCGCTGTCGCTGGGAAGACTGCCTCGTTTAACTGCGTTGTTCTGCTGTGCTGTTGGCTCCTCCCCTCGCCCGTATCTCAGAACGGCGCTGAATTTGAATCAGCTGCTCCGAGTTTCAGCTTGTTTGTTATCAGTAAAACACACGTGGCTGTTTGACTTTGAGCTGCTGCTGTGTTTCCCTAATGTCCTTTGTTTTCTGATTAAAGCAATTCAAGATGCAATTTCTCCTTACTGCTTCTAAACTGGTGTGTACTTTTCCACGCCTGTACTTCTCCCACTCGCTGTCGCTTCCACTCGCTGTCGCTGGGAAGACTGCCTCGTTTAACTGCGTTGTTCTGCTGTGCTGTTGGCTCCTCCCCTCGCCCGTATCTCAGAACGGCGCTGAATTTGAATCAGCTGCTCCGAGTTTCAGCTTGTTTATTATCAGAAAAACACATGCGGCTGTTTGACTTTGAGCTGCTGCTCTGTTTCCCCCAATGTCCTCTGTTTTCTGATTAAAGCAATTCAAGATGCAATTTCTCCTTACTGCTCCCACTCGCTGTCGCTTCCACTTAACGTGATACCGCATCAGTGCCGCCACAGACACGACAAATTGCTTCAGTGTAAACATGCCTCATGATGCTCAAGTTGTAGTGCTACAAAAAAGGAAAAGTTTGCTTTTTCTCAAAATTTAAATACATTATAATGCATAGTCCTGCTCTTGTTTTGATGGTGTTTCATATTATATTTATATATTAGCAGCTCTGTTTTATTTCCAAATACAAACAATACATGAACAAAGTACAAGAAATATAGTATACACATTAGGTCTTCATAATCCAAATCCTTAAAGTTAAATAAATAACGGCAAATAAATTTTGAATCACTAGAAATGGCACTTACTGTTTTAGCACTGCCTGCTTTCCAGTGATGTCATCTGTGCACGAGTAAATGTACAGGTATGACGTGTCCAAGTATGAATACTAAAAGTAATGGGCCCTTCACCCACCTCTAAAATATAATTCAAAAGATACTACTTTCACTTCCCTAAAATGTGTTTGTTTACAAATGTAGAGTGTATATATACACACACACACACACACACACACACACACACACACACCCACACACCCACACCCACCCACAGTACTGTGAAAAGTATTTGCCCTCTGTCTGATTTTCTGCATTTTTGCATATTTTTGACACTAAATGTTATCTGATCTTCAACCAAAATCCAATATTAGATAAAAGGGACCCTGAGTGAACAAATAACACAAAATTTTGATACTTGATTCATTTATTTATTAAAGTTATGCAACACCCAATGCCCCTGTGTGAAAAAGTAATCGCCCACTTAGACTCAATAACTGGTTACGCCACCTTTAGCAGCAATAACTGCATCCAAACGCTTCCTGTAGTTATTGATCAGTCTCTCACAGCGCCGTGGAGGAATTTTGGCCCACCCCTTCATGCAGAACTGCTTCAACTCAGTGACATTTGTGGGTTTTTGAGCATAAACTGCTCCTTTCAGGTCCTGCCACAACATCTCAATGGGGTTTAGGTCTGAACTTTGACTAGGCCATTCCAAAACTTTAAATTTCTTGTTCTTCAACCATTTTGATGTAGACTTGCTTGTTTGTTTCGGATCATTGTCTTGCTGCATGACCCAGCTGCACTTCAGCTTCAGCTCACGGACAGATGGCCTGACATTCACCTGTAGAACTCTCTGTTACAGAGCAGAATTCATGGCTCCTTCAGTGATGGCAAGACGTCCAGGTTCTGATGCAGCAAAGTATCCCTAAATCATGCCACTACCGCCACCATGCTTGACCGTTGGTATGAGAAACTTATGTGAAATGCAGTGTTTGGTTTTCGCCAGACATAACGGAGCCCATGTTGGCCAAAAAGTTACACTTTTGACTCATCTGTCCATAGAACATTGCTCCAGAACTCTTGAGGATCATCCAGGTGCTTTTTGGCAAACTCAAGACAAGCATTCATGTTCTTCTTAGTGAACAGTGGTTTCCACCTTGCTACTCTGCCATGAATCCTATTTTTGCCCGTGTCTTTCTGATGGTGTAGTCATGAACACTGACCTTAGCCTAGGCGAGAGAAGCCTGCAGATCCCTGGATGTTATTCTAGGGTTCTTTGTGACTTCCTGGATGATTTTACAGCTTGCTCTTGGAGAGATTTTGGAGGATGGCAACTCTTGGGAAGATTCACTACTGTCCCAAACTTTCACCATTTGGACAGTATGGCTCTGCCTGTTCTTTGGTGGAGCCCCAGAGCCTTAGAAATTGCTTTTTAACCCTTTCTAGACTGATAGGCATCAACAACTTTTTTTTTTTTTTCTCTTTTCTGGAGGTCTTCAGGAATTTCTTTTAATCGTGGCATAATGTGCCTCTAGAGTCTGTGTGCTGATAACTTCACTCTGATGGTAAGGGCCAAAGTTAGTCAGATTTATATTGGGCAGGGCTGGCCCAAATCAGGCCTGATTGTTAACCAACGTATTCAAACAGCTGACCATAATTATCCCTTTAATTGGGTTGAGTTAACTAGAGGGGCAATAACTTTTTCACACCTAAAGATTGCATGTTTGATTACCTTGCACACCAAACAAATGAAAGAACCACCAAAATTTGGTGTCATTTTTTCTCTCAGACTCCCTCTATATATTACTACAACCCACAAAAAGATTTGACCAAATTCAATGTGAAAAATGTGCAAAAATGCAGCAAATCAGACAGGGAGCAAATACTTTTTCATGGTACTGTATATATGTATATAGCTTGTGGTGTGTCTGTCAAATTTTCTTATAGTTTTACCTGCAAATGTATGACTGGGTGTTTTGAAGTGTCGATACAAATCGTCTAGTCTGTTTAGGGCTAAGTTAAAAAGATGTCTCTGTCATTTAGAGGTATGATGGTTAGAATAAACTTTTCACTGTTGTCTTTTGGTTGAGCATGGAAGTGTGTAGTTTAATTGTATTTTGCTGAACAGTTTTGAAGCCTTTATGCTTAGTGATTTTTTTTTTCAGTTTTATGCCTTACATACATCTTAACCATTAAAGCTCTTTTTTTCCCCCACCATTATACAAATAATTATTAATATATTTTTCACAATTATAAAGGGCTACTTTTGATGTCAGTATTTGTCTTCACAGCTTAAAATACATGCCTTGACTGTCTATATTGCCAAGCAGTTTAAAACAATGCTTTGAATTTAAAAAGCATACATACTTTGGTGTTCTCATGAAATCAGTTACCTGCAAAAGGGAAAGTTAGAGCTCAGGCAGTGGGCAGACGTGCAGCCCATGCAGATGAGACTTATCTTTGCAGACCATGTGTGAACACTGCTCACAGCTGCCAGTCCTGCAGCAATGACTTGCTGACAGCCTGACTTCTCACGAGATTGAAAAAGACCAACTGCTTTCATTTTAGAAGAAGCCAAAAATATATAAATAAATAAACACACACACACACACACACACACACACACACACACACACACACACACACACACTGGCAAACACGGGTTCTTCAGAATTAATTTATTTTCTAAAACGATGTGACACAAATTATTCATTTGGTGGAACCTTGATTTTGAAACACAATACCAGACACTAAGAATATTTTAGCCTCAATATACCTCAGACCCTCCTAAAAGTGACAATTGTATTAAAGAATAGAAAATATCTAAGAAAGGCTAGCTTTATAGTTTCCTTTGTATAAAAATCAGAAAACATTGGCTTTTGGCAGAAACATGTATCTCTTAAGCCATTATGGATTGAGACAAGACCACTTCCAATCAACAGTGTTGGTCATTTGATAGAAGGTGGTCCATCACCACATCTAAACTTCAGGCCATTTCCTTGTTATTACACAAAAAATAGGAACCACCAGAATTCAATTTTTTATCTTTTTTTTTAAGAAAGCTGAAAGATAGGATTGACCGTAAGAGAAGACTAATGTACTCTGGTGGTTGTTGTTAGGGAGATTGCGTGTAAGATTGAAGTACTTGCTAAAGGCATGTCTGAACCCATCAGCTATTGGGATAAATGACTTTAGAGACCATCAAGTTGAAGAGAAAATCAACAAGTTATGATGAATTATGTGCTTTAAAATTAAACCTAGAAACAAAGTTGCTGTTTGCCTTAAGGAATCATGAGTTCTAGTATATGTCAACTGTGGGTTTAAAAATGAATCTCTTACAGTGGGCAATAAAATAGGGATTTATATAGCATGAAACTTCTTAAAGAGATATACATACTGTATAATAAAACAACTAAATGCCTTGTCAAACAAATAAGTATATAATCGTGATTTAAAATTTTGGCCCTGATATGTTTCGGCAGAGAATTCCAAAAATAGGGAATGCGATACCTGAATAAGCTGAGTCTTCGGGATGGTCAATAGCCCTGCCGTAGTAGAGCTTAGAGAACGGGCTGGAACATATTCAGACAACGGAACCGATTTTTATGACAAAAGTCATGTCGCTGACGCTGTTAAAATCTTTAGAACCATGCAAGGACATTGGTTGTCAGTGAAGCCCATATCCATTCTAAAATTTCAAAAGGCAAGTGATCATTATGATATTATTACTTTAGGAAAATTAATATTATCCATTTCTATTAACAAACAAATGAAAGCTTTAAGGAAAAAAACTAAATTACATATTTTAATAAGATTATCACCATATCGATAACCTCCTTTGTTGTGATGCAAGACGACCAAACATCTCTTTATTATGAGTAACAATTTTTTCAACTTTTTCAACTGTATATGGAAAGTGTATATTCTGGAACATACTTTTTTGTCACAGAGGTCTTAGAAATCGTGAAAATCATGAGTTTGAACAAAAGCCTGAAATCTTGGAAATGGATGTAAAAACACATTTGGTTAGGCACATCCTTTATTTCCTTTAAAAATGCAGTAGGTCATGCACTGAAATTACAAATCTGCAAGTATCTGTAAATTGTTTTGTTGTAAGCACACAGTATTTACATGTAGCTATGTAAATCAGCGAATGAGATTTGTATTTTGTAGCTGAGCGAGGAAGCAAGCATGTAAATTAACACAGCTTGTATGTTACTGTAAACTCTGAAACAAAAAAATGGGCTTGCATCTTTAAAAAATATTAATTAATACTTGCATTTTATGTCTTGAAAGTTTTTTTTTTTCATACAATGTAGTGTACCCAAGTATCTACTGAAAATAAATACTCACTCTCTAAAACTAAGCATTGCAAATCAAAATACTTCAGACTGCCATTGAACATCTTTTATTTCCTGTAAACTGGATAAAACAAGAGGTTTATCTGTTTTTTAGTGGTTTTTCTCTGATCTTTCTGATGCTACGGCCCTGTTTCTTGGACACGGTGACTGCTTATGTGTTTTGACCTTTCAACTCTGTTTTTTTTTTTTTTTTTTTTTAAATGGGCAGTGCTCTGTAGGCTACTCGGAAACCAATTTAAATGTCTTGTTCTTATTATTGAAGTAAAAATATATACCGTTTCATTTTGAACACTGTAAAAAAAACAATTATCTGATGAAATATATTATATATATATATATATATATATATATATATATATATATATATATTGTGTGTGTGTGTGTGTGTGTGTATGTGTGTGTGTTAAACAAGCACATTTAACGCCAGACACACAGGGAAATACGAACACCATTTACTTCAGACGCCATCTGTTACGCGACCAGTGTGAAAGCCTGCATCATACAGTATTCTAAAAAAAAAAGTTACATTGGTTTGAAATGACCTTTAACTAAGTTTTGTACTCTAAAGTAACATTTAAACTTGTCAGCAGTCAATAACAATACTCCTTTATATTATTGTTTTTTGTGTACTTAAAAGCTTTTGTGTAATTTGATGTAGCTAAAACACCATTTTCTGTTGTCCTTTCTGTGAATTTTTTAATTTAACCTTTTTTAAATTCTTTTTTTTTTCCCCACAACTCGTCCATGAAATGTACTACAAATTACCATGCCAAAATCGTAGCCTTAATTACGAGTAAGGCCTTGTGTTTTTCACGACTTGTCTTTTACCTGTAATATAGTCCTACAGCCATAAGATGGCGATATAGCCTCCACAGTAAGCCACGTAATGAGAAATCATTAAACAATCATTCCATTACATTGCTTCAACCATTTGTATTGCTCATCCCATTACTACAAAGTACATATTAGCAAATTAATAAACAGAACGCTGTAGGTGGCTACTGACATTTATTTAACCCTTACATCCCTGTGAATACGTATAACAGGGTTTTAAAAGGAAGTTTTTTTTTTTCAATACTCATAAGTGTAAATACATTATGTATGCACTTTTCTTTCTCGTTCCTGTGTCCCTGGGCAATTGCAATTGAATTGCAATTGGCTGCGCTTGTAACAAGATAACTATAAACAGTGAATGTCAATCATAGGGGGGCATATCCCCCTCACTTTTTCAACTGTATATGGAAAGTGTATATTCTGGAACATACTTTTTTAGATATATCCATGATATAGAGTTAATGTGAGAATAAGAACATATTATTTAGATATACCCATGATATAGAGTGGTATATTTTTTAACACTAAAATAAAAAACTAAATGACAAACATTTAGACAGTAAGACATCAAGAAAGACAGCTGAAACTTTGTTTCAGCATTTCTAAGTATTTTTAAGTATGCTATATTTTGATCATGGTTTATGTTTAGAGTGTAGTATTTCAAATATTGGATCATATTTATTTTTCACCTTATGAACATTTCCTTTTTTGTAGGTATTCCTGGCAGTGATTATGTCAATTCCAACTACATTGATGGCTACAGAAAGCAGAATGCCTATATTGCAACACAAGGCCCCCTCCCAGAGACATTTGGTGACTTTTGGAGAATGATTTGGGAGCAACGCAGTGCCAACATTGTCATGATGACTAAGCTGGAAGAAAGATCAAGGGTATGTTAATGATCATTTAATACTTAATGTGGAATCTCCAAAAGCAAAGGAAAAGATTAAGGGGAAATTAATGAGACAATCACTATCAGCTTTTGGAGCATAGTATTTTAGACATCAACTCTTTCACATGAAGCAACTCGCTGGCCTCTTAATTCTTCTAACAGCCATGAACCCCCATCAATACAGCAACACTTTAATGTCGGATTATTCTTAAGAAATAAAAGATGCTTAAATGTGCATTTGAAATGGAAACACTAAGAAGTCATGATGAATAAATAAAACAAAGAATGTGCTGTTTGGGAAACATTAATACTTTGCTTTCATGAAAAATAATAAGTTAAATGACACTGATAGTACAAACCAAATTGATTTTAAAATCATTTAAAAGCAAATAACATTACCACTAGTTCCATTTTTTTTTTTTTTTTACTCTATATTAATCTTGCTCTATTTGAGCTTCTGAAGCGAAATTTGAATGTGAAAAAGTACAACTCTAAATGTTTCTTCTGAAGGTTTTCTAATTCTAAACAATAACATTATTATAAAGTGAAATAATGTATACATATACATTTGTTTTCACTTTGATATTCATGTTTTGCATTGTAATTTCACTTATATAAAAAAGTATTACAATTATACATGGTCAATGATATCCTTCCTATAAACTTTTGTTTTTTTTACATTCATATTAGTCATTGTGGTAGCATGAGATTCATGTATAATAAGATTAGGTGGTGGCGTGTGACCTGTGTATAATAAGATTGTTCGTCTATAGTACTGTTGATAAAACTGCTAACCTAAATCTTTAAAAACAAACTCAACCACCAGTACATGAACCCAACAAAACATTGTCAAAATAAAAAACAATGGCCAGCAGATTTAAAACTGAATCTGCAGAAGACCAATAAATGTGTGGAAGACCAGCAAACTCAAAACAACAATATGCAAAATAGATCTATTAAGAAATTACGTCAGCCCTGCAAGGGATGTTAGGCAGTGTAAGAACATAAGAACATAAGAAAGTTTACAAACGAGAGGAGGCCATTCGGCCCATCTTGCTCGTTTGGTTGTTAGTAGCTTATTGATCCCAAAATCTCATCAAGCAGCTTCTTGAAGGATCCCAGGGTGTCAGCTTCAACAACATTACTGGGGAGTTGATTCCAGACCCTCACAATTCTCTGTGTAAAAAAGTGCCTCCTATTTTCTGTTCTGAATGCCCCTTTGTCTAATCTCCATTTGTGACCCCTGGTCCTTGTTTCTTTTTTCAGGCTGAAAAAGTCCCTTGGGTCGACACTGTCAATACCTTTTAGAATTTTGAATGCTTGAATTAGGTCGCCACGTAGTCTTCTTTGTTCAAGACTGAACAGATTCAATTCTTTTAGCCTGTCTGCATATGACATGCCTTTTAAGCCCGGAATAATTCTGGTCGCTCTTCTTTGCACTCTTTCTAGAGCAGCAATATCTTTTTTATAGCGAGGTGACCAGAACTGAACACAATATTCAAGATGAGGTCTTACTAGTGCATTGTACAGTTTTAACATTACTTCCCTTGATTTAAATTCAACACTTTTCACAATGTATCCGAGCATCTTGTTAGCCTTTTTTATAGCTTCCCCACATTGTCTAGATGAAGACATTTCTGAGTCAACAAAAACTCCTAGGTCTTTTTCATAGATTCCTTCTCCAATTTCAATATCTCCCATATGATATTTATAATGTACATTTTTATTTCCTGCGTGCAGTACCTTACACTTTTCTCTATTAAATGTCATTTGCCATGTGTCTGCCCAGTTCTGAATCTTGTCTAGATCATTTTGAATGACCTTTGCTGCTGCAACAGTGTTTGCCACCCCTCCTACTTTTGTGTCGTCTGCAAATTTAACAAGTTTGCTTACTATACCAGAATCTAAATCATTAATGTAGATTAGGAATAGCAGAGGACCTAATACTGATCCCTGTGGTACACCGCTGGTTACCACACTCCATTCTGAGGTTTTTCCTCTGTAGAATGATGGCTGTCAGATAGCAGAGGCCTTTAAGTGGCTTCACTTCACTTTGCAAATCTTCTACAGCGATTCTTAGTAATAATACATGAAATAATAGATATGGTTTTCCATTGTTTTTGGAAATAGTTCTACAATTTATGTCATTATGTATCTCAGATTGCTGTGTAATTTTTAAAAATAAATATAGCAAATGTTTGCCTGATTGACGCACTACCTGTTACACTGCATTTAGGAACTCTGTTTAGTTTGAACACACTGCATACAGCTGCACCATTTCTTTAAAATGTCTTCAACGAAAAAAAGGTCAGCTGCATCAAAGATTGGAAGTATTTATGCTAAAGATCACTCTGTGCAGTACAAGAAGGGGACATTTCATGTGTCTGTTGTTATTTTCACATTTATTATGTCTTTATTTTGGTTGATAATTCACTGATGGTGAAAACAGAATGTCTCTAAAAGTTGGACATAAAAAAACGCAATATTCGCAGTTTAGGATTTACTTTTTTTCAAGTAAGCATTTGACTATTTAAGATAATTAGTTGTGTAATAACTTTAGAGAAAATTATGCTTTTTGAATGAATGTGACAATGCTATTTGTTCTGCTTATATAAATATTATAAATATAATTTTAGACTGTGAAATGCCATGAAATAAGACATTTTTTACCAAGAAAAAAAATACAGCAGTAATTATGACAAAAAATATACACCAGCACTGTATGTTATAAGGCTGTAATTCCATCTCGGGTTTCTCTGGCTAGTGCTTGTGATTTATATAAAACTATAACTTCTCAGTAGAATTACAGCCATATTATGTACAGTTAGGTGTATATTATTATTATTATTATTATTATTATTATTATTATTATTATTATTATTATTATTATTATTATTATTGTTGTTATTTATTTATTTTTGTCCTTGGCCGTACTAATACTACAATACGTTTCATTTGCCAGTGTAGTCACATGACATTGTGGTATAAATAACAATAGTTTAACGGAGCTGACAGTTGTCATGTTAGGTCACTGTGTTCTTAGTGTTACCAGCAATATTAAGAGACATTTGGAAAATAAGTGTGTCCTCAGGGTGTAAATTCAGTGCTATTTCTTGCTATTGGTCTTGTAGTCCAGATTACCCAGATATTAGCTGTGTTTTCTTGTTATACCTGCCTATGGTAGCTGAGAGGTTTATTTTTCAACAGAAATGGACCTGCTAAGGCACAGCCGCTGCACTGTAGCATACGGGACTACACGTGTCACATACAAATAAACGTACTTGTGATGCAGCAGCAAATTACTTAATTTTACACAAAAAATATAAATTATTGTATGAAACCTATATATCATAACCTACATATATATACATTTTTTGTTCTGTCTTTTATTAATATAATTTCTGGACTGAATATAGAAATATTTATTTACAAGGAAACACTTGTATACTAATGTTATTTTTATCCTCAAAACATCCATTATTTTCAGAGTCAACCATGCAAATAAACACTTAGAAAATGCTCAATACAAATCCCCAACATGTTCTTTTTAAAATACATAAACCGCAAATGGTCTGTAAGCAACGTATCAAAAATACATACAATTTTGCAAGCAACACATCTATCTACAAATAGGCCAGAGCCACAGGTAAATGTACTTGCCCTCAAAAGCCATTTCTTTTTATTTTTTTTAATTTAATGAAAGTTGTTGAATTTTTATACCAACACAAACATAAGGAGTTTTCACAGTATTATATACATTTTAGTATGACAGGAGTGCAAAAATGAACTAGCCAAATGTTATTCTATAGTCATCATTTTAAAAATCATACAAGCAAATAAATGTTTAATAAATATTACTGCAATTCCCGATGTATTCTTGCTTTCTTTTTTTTTTTGCTTTATAAAAAACAAATCTGCATAAACACTTACTAAAATAGGCATTTCTGTAAGCAACACCATCAACAGACCAGAGCCGAAACACATTTCCATCCACAAACAGACATTTATTTACCAGCTAGTTTCTTTTACAAAAAAAAAAAACATGAATAAAAAAAATGTAACCACAATCTTTACCTGCATTGTTATGCATCATGAAAACCAAACAAACAGCATAAACCATATATAATATAGCATGGCATAAACGCCTACAGCACTTTTGCACTTGAAGTAATAAATAAACACACCTTACTGTGAGTTGTCGAGACACATCAGGATTAGCAAAGGGAAGCTTATTCTCAGTTCATATGCAATAAAGTCCTTTTTAATGTTTTGTAAATCCAGTTCTATGGTATGCTGAAAATATATAGATCCTTTTTTTATGTGTGATATTTCTAATTATTGTATTTGGTAATAAAAAAAAAAAAAAAGTTTGCCTTTCTTTTGCTTCTGTTGTCATTCAAGTGCAGATTTGCAAGACAAAATAGAAACTTGTCTCGAGACATTATTCGCGCCAATCCTGGCGTTGCTTGCAGTGTATCTTTCGCATTCCAGTATTCTTTCATGTCGGGCTTCCTCACTAACCCCATATTCAGCCACAACCCTAAAACAGCATGTAATCTATTTCTTGTCATACCGCCAGAATCCATTTTGGATTTAGCATTTCTTTACTTTTTGTTCATTTCTAATGCATATTTGGTGGACTCTGATGAAAATGCCAACTCAAAGAATTCAGCTGGTCGGGCTGCGCTGCATGGTATGAATCTCGGACCACTAACCTCTGAGTAATTCTTTATATTCAATGTTATTTTCTGTTCTGGTAATTCTGTTAGTTGGGTCATCCTCTTCCTCATTGTGCTCTTCATTTAAATCGATATCGCTGTCATCCCCACCCAGATTCATATAGGCTTGCCCAGTTATGCTTTTATCAGCCTCAGAAGCCGTAAAACCCATAAATGATTCTCCTTCTTCGTCAGACTCACAACACACTCACTAAATTTATCATCTTTCAACCATCAGCGGGGGTATACGTGTTTTTTTTTTTGGTTTTTTTAAACCAGTAAAAAGCTGTATTTTGTTTTGCAACTATTTAATTGGCTAATATTAGTAGCAAAACTCTCTACTTTTGGTTTTTGTTGCTATGTAAAATAGCCCATTAAATACATTTCTGACAGCAAATGGGAGGGACGACGGTGCTTTAGCTGCATACATCACTGGGCCGATTATTAGCCCAATAGTACTCTGAGGGTAAAGGGTCAATCCCTGCTGTCACAACATCAATGACCCCATGCATCATCCATGCTTCATACAGTTTTTGTGTAGACTGCTTTTGTAAGGCAATATGTCTAGACTGTGGTCTTACAGTTCTTTTAAATAAATAAAAAAACATACCTGTGTGTCTTTTTTATATGCTGTTTTAGGTTTAATAGTATATGATGATGAGTTTAGCATATTGCTTTATTGTAATAAAAATTCTGAAAAAAATTAAATGATGTAACTTATTAACTTTGTTTCCACATAACAAACTTCTGTCTATAGTGTAGTTGTTAAGTTTGTAATTATAGACTCACTTAGATTTACAAATATGACTATATGTATGATTGAATGGTGTAAGCTGATCTCTTAAAAGGTGAAGCTGCCTAACTAGTTATTGTCAACTGTATAGCCTGTATGCATTAATTTTGTGTTTAAAGAATCTATGTTTGCTTTTAACACAACAGGGTTGTGCAGTGGGATATGTAAATAAGATGTTGTTTTAGAAGGAGATGCAAGATTAAGAAATTCAAAACTTTTACATCATTACCTTATTACCAAGGAATTACATTTTTCTTGTATGGCTGTTTCCTTTCCTCCTTTATTTTCAAAATGATGCAATGCACTCTTCTGTTGCAGGTTAAGTGTGACCAATACTGGCCTACAAGAGGAACTGAAACCTATGGGTTGATCCAAGTGACATTACTAGATACGGTGGAACTGGCAACCTACTGTGTTAGGACATTTGCACTTTATAAGGTGAGGTTTAGGTGTAGCATTACGGATGTGACTAGAGCAAGCTAACAAGACAGCTAACAAGCTACCATGGCCATGTCCCTAGTATTGGGATAAATCTACTTATAATATTGAGATGTTAGTCTGCCAGTGCTGTTCTCCTCATATACATCTTGTTAACAATAAAGAGATTATAACAAACCAATAGCCTTAAATACACATTCATTCAATCTACATTGCCCAAGTGAAGCCAAATGTGTCTGATTGTTATCCAGTGCCACTGGTATCACGAGTACCAAGATTAAAATGATTGTATTATTATTTAAATAGATGTGACCATTTGACCATAACTACCAGGAATACCCCTGAATCAAATGCAGATGCTTTTAAATCCAATGTTAGCCTTTTACCAATTACTAATAATGAATTTGAAAGCAGAAAAATAAAATAAATTTGAATGCGAAAAGAAAACATGAGACTTTCTATAACACTTTATTAATCCCCGAAAAGTTATAATTGTAGATAAATATTATAGAGTGATTTGTTGTCAAAGTAACATTTTTCTTTAATAACAGAATGGTTCTAGTGAAAAGAGAGAAGTCCGACAATTCCAGTTTACAGCCTGGCCAGACCATGGTGTCCCTGAACATCCTACACCATTCCTAGCCTTTTTACGTCGTGTCAAAGCCTGTAACCCACCAGATGCTGGGCCAATGGTTGTACACTGCAGGTAAGCACTCACGCTTAACTTCATCTTAGGAGGCTGTGTGGTCTGGTGGTTAAAGAAACAGGCCTGTAACCAGGAGGTCCCGGGTTCAAATCCTGGCTCATCAACTGATTCACTGTGTGACCCTGAGCGTCATTTAACCTCCTTGTGCTCCGTCTAACAGGTGAGACAATGTTTTAAGTAACTCAGCAGCTGATGCATAGTTCACACACACTAGTCTCTAAGTCCCCTTGGATAAAGTCATCTGCTAAATAAACAAATAATAATAATCTGGCCTAAGATCTTTATTTGACCCGACAGTAATTTTATTATTATATTTTTACTTGGACATCATGTTTTATTGTCGCTCTATTATACTACGTTGACATTCAGATGTGAGGTGAGGCATATTTCAGCATGTGCAAACAAATACCTATTCATACTTGTACACAGAGTTCTTATCCTTGTATGGGTACCTGTGCTGAAACTGGAAATTGCATGCAAATCAATTTCTTGCACTCAAAGTGAATAGACAAGTTTTGTATTGTTGTTTGATATATATATATATATATATATATATATATATATATATATATATATATATATATATAGTATAAATATATATATAGTATAGTATAGTATTTTTTATCATTTTTAAATAGTTTGTAACTGTTACCCATTACTACTTTTTACTTGGCACACCCCTGTTAAAAAGTGAGTTTTGATCTAGAACAACATATTGTGCATTGGCCGAGTTGTGTTGTTAGAGGACTCTTCTAAGGTCAACACTGATTCTTATTAAAACAAGCAAACAAAAGAATGATAGCTAGGATCCTAGCTACAGGAACATTATGGTTACAAGTTGAAATCCTTCCTGGGGATACCATTGACATACCAGTATGAGACATACTACTCTGGAACAGAGTGTGTGTGATTGATGGGCTGATTGATGAAGTTCTAAACTTAAATTGAGTCCTACTGTAAATGCTGTTGATGTAGAAGATCCCAAGGTATTTGCTGATGAATACTAAGAGCAGTATAAATGACAGTGTGCTAGGCAAGCTAAAATCCTTTACCTTTGCATGTTCAGCAGAAACCATGTGGGAACTAGCTAGTAAGCACTGGGGGTCTCCAGAAGAATATCATATATAATAAATCATAGTATAATATAATAGTAAATCATAATATAATATCATACTACAATAAGTAAATATCCCAAATAAATAAAGCAATTAACAACCTGCATAGCAAATATAGGGTTCATAATATGCCTGCTATTTCTAGTGATTGTACTTCAGTGATTTTGCTCCCTAGCCCTTTGTTTCAACGATGTTTCTCAAGTCAGGTGTGAACAATTCTCTTTTCATTTATGCTGTGAATAACGATCTTCTATCCATGACCCATGTGGCCTGATGGTGTATTCGTTTGTGCTAGGAAAAATGAATTTGACCCATAGCTGACCCCAATGGCCCACTAGTCAAGTGTTATTGATTGTACTGTTCTATTGTTAATACTGTTCAATCACACACTGGTAGAGCCTGAATTCTGATTGGTTTGTGGTGTCTGCATTAACCTCTTCTACAGTGTTGCAGGATGACTGTACACTGATGAAATTACAGTGTGCATGTATGGTCAACATTCTAAATTTAATGGTATATGTTTACCTTGCAATGTGTTTGATTAAGTTTTAATTTAATTTTCAAATAGAAAAGGGAACAACGTAGGTCATTTTATTTAAAAAAAAAAAAAAATGTAAAATACCATTGTATTTTAAATAATGTTAAATAGAAATCAAGTTAGAAAAAAAGGAACATCATACAGATAGAAATCATACCTTCCACAGCAGACATTACCGGTAATTTATTAACCATAGTGAGAATTAAATTCTTTAGTGTTTACCAAAAAGACAGTGACCTCTGTGATTATTATTTAAATTGTCATGGTAAAGTTGATATTAACCACCCAGCTGCCCATTTATTTTGTCATTTTCTAGTTAAAAACGCTCTTTTTTTGTGCAGATTTTTCACTCTTGTCTCTAAGCAATTTGGACAAAACAATTTTTGCTATATTGTTTTTAAATACATACTTTTTTATTGTGATTATGATAAATGGAAATACAGTATTTCAATAGGACTTAAATAACAAAATAACAACAATGTTTTTGCAATTGTAGCATTATAATATAGAGCACAACATAGCATTTTTTTCCAGTGGCAGCGTTGTAAGTATAAATAACATAATTCTTTACAATTGCAGCAATAAATATTATAATTCTTGTGCAGGCATATACATTTTTAGATTTTTTTTGGTAATAGATTTCAAAGCAGGCACCCTTCAAACTCTCATCAATGCTAATGTCTTTATCTAGCACATATACATCACAACACTTGTGTCGCAAATTTTCAATCCCATCATATACAGAATCTTCCTCATTTTCAGGCACGAGTGTATAGCGCTGTTATATGAATTAATATCTGTGAAATGTAGGTACAATAAATAAATAGGTCATTTTGACCAGTACCAAACCTGACAAGGCTTCCTTAGAACCTGTAACACCAACAAATAAATAAAGAAATCTTCTCATTTTAGTCTGTAGATACATAGGCATCCATTTTTCGCTCTCAGCTGTGTATATACAGATGACCCGGTCTGTCAAGAACATTTCTTAGGGACTGCTGCCATCTGCGAGTAAAAAAGAAAACTGCTTGCACTTTTACAATACAGTTTTCTTATGTTTTCATTGAAGCATGTTAAAAAGACGTGTTAAACTTTGCAGATGCGCTTATAAACGGCTGCATGCTATTCCTACGGGAGTGACAAATTTGGACTTGCATGCGCCGCACCATGTGGAAATCGCAGGATAAGCAGCTGAGTGGTTGAGGCACAAGTGGGGGGGTGGGAGTTGTTGCCTCAGGCAGGGCTGAAATTACAGGCATTATTGCAGAGGATGTATTTTTAACATTAGCTAGATAATTACATTGACTCGGCACAATCAGGTATATGCTTTGGGTTTGTTGAAACAGCCAAAGAATGATGTACTGCAAGTAAAGAATTTTAAATTGAGAATCCAACTGTAGCTGTCTTTCACAATCTCTCTTTTATATGAATGGCTGGAAATGTGCAGACACTAACCTTTCATTAAATGCAAACAACAGCAGTCAATAACAGTGTTAGGAAAACCTTTTTCATAGACTAAAAAGAAAACGACCACATGATGAAATGTGTATTAACATATTACATGTCGACACACACTTAGAAATATTTCTTTCAGTTCTGGCTTTGAATTTATCAGCCTTGCATGTGGATATTCTTCATTACAATAATTTAGCAAAAGTAAAATACAAGTAAAATTAAAGAGAGCAATTCACTTAAAATTGGATGTGGGAGCAACATACAGATATTAGCTGTGTACTGCAATAAAAAAAAAAAAAAATGATACAGTATGGTTTTATTGCACATTTTCCTTTAAGAAATCATGCAGGAGGCTTATTAATCATCTGTTTTTATTCTGAGTGCCGAGTTATTATTTATCAGCTTGTTTTACTGTATTAATTTGGCTATTTGTCACATTATTCTTGAAAGGAAAATAAGTGGTTACAGCTGAGTCTGGTATGGAAGAAGTAATTAAGTTACCTACAAGGCAACAGCTGTTTTTGAGATGAGCTCTGAATCTGAATTACTTTTGAGAAAAATAATTCAACCATCTGTAGGAAATATGACAATATTTTTATAACCTTACAGCTAAAATCTGGACGGCAGGGAATACTGAATTTCCTTCGAAGCATACAAGGCAAGGTGATTTAATTCCCAAATATTTTTTTTTTTTACGAGACGGGAGATAGACTAGAACACATGTGGTTTCCACGGATTTCATATAGAGTTGCCTCAGATGCAGCAGAGTCAAGGTTTAAAAAGTAATTTGATGTAAGAATCATGCCAGAGTGTGACATGCCATATGGATCTCATCATGAAACACTTGGCTAATGATGTAACTGTCACATGATCCGCAAGTAATTTAAATTTCTTGGATACCATTCGCACAGCTTGCCTTGTCCTTAGTAGTTTTTTTTGTTTTTGTTTTTTTTTAAATCAGTTTCTGCTGATTTCATGCATTTATGGTCAACTACTGTGTAACTAAACACATCAATTATTGTAATAACCAGTTTTCTTACTAGGTTATGAAAATAAGTAAGAACTGCAGAGGAGTAAGTTAATTTTATGTTTAGTAACCATCTAGACCAAACAAAAGTCATGTATGATTTATATGAAATTGCCTAAAACAGATGTGATGTTTTTTTTTTTTTTTTAGTTTTTAAAAACAATACAGTAAAATTATGAATGAGAAGTCTTTGTAAACATTTCACTTTTTTTTGTTGTTGTTAAAGAACCCACTGACAGGCATAACATATGTTTTTGTTTTTGTTTTTAGGGTTTTTATTTTTTTGCTCTGTCATGCATAACCAATGTTATTTGGGTTAAAAAAAAAATTAAAGTTTAGGTTTATCTATAGTTTTCCATACTATGTAATGAAAATCTGACAGAAATTGAAAAATGTGACATTTTGAGATTTAACATGAAATACTGTACTACTATTATGGCTTCTGGTAGTCTTTTGCAATATAGTTTTGTAGTCTATATATATACTGTACAGTATGTCTATTTTATAGGTGTACATATATATTGGCAGTTTCCCTTAGAATTACTGTTCATTTTATTCTGTACTGCATGATACACATCACACATAAAAATATTCAAAACAATTAAAAACAAATCATTACTATCGTACTATTTCCATATACACATTCATTGCATAATAATACAAAGCAAGTTCAATATCTACTTGCTGAAGCGTTTTTTTATTTTAGATGACGAGTTGTTCAGTTGTAGCAGGCAGCAATGTAGCAAAAGGCACAGGGCAGTGACATCACTCCCTAGCAACAAGTCTCCTATGTTGGGAATGGGTTCTTTCAACGCAGCGGGTTTGTGCATTTGAGAAAGGAGAGGAAGACTCAAGAAATTAGTTGGAGACTTAAGTTGATGAGAAGCAATTACCCTCCGCGGTACTAATTAAAACGGTGTGTTGTTTTTTATGAGAAATGAGAAAAAGCAAGCAAAATTTAAACAAATATTTACGATATAGTCATAAGTGAAATGGAATTAATGCACTGGGCCTCAGTCAGACGATAAACGGGCCGCAGGTTGAGTGTCCCTGACTTAGATCAATCTCTTGATCTGTTAAGCAGTGCTGTGTATTTTGGAACAGTAACATTCAGCCAGTTATTTTGACATTGTATTTAAATGAAAGAAAGAATTTTGAGACATCTAGCATTGAATATCTTGCATATTCAGTGGTCCTGAGTGTTTTTTTTTTTTGTTTACTGGATCTCTTTTTGGAACCATTTTGAAATCTTTATGAACATTTTTTTCTTTTGCGTTTTACTTCTTCTAAAATCCTTTTGGTTATTTATTATTTGTTAAAATCTTTGTGCAGTTGTGGTATTCAGTTGGTCTAATCAGTGGGGGGGGGGTCTAAATACTGCCACTGTTTAAATACTAAAATAGGCATAAACTTAACATTTTAAATAGTCACTACAGACTCACACAGCTCCCTTTTTGAATGGGAGTATTTCCTCCCTGTATATTTTAGATGTTTATCGCAAGGCTTATCACTCAGTTAGATTCTTATTCCTCAAAACAAATGAAGCCTGAAAATTGTATAACTACGACATTGTACTCTGCCAGGATCACTGAAGTATCAAGCCTAGAACTATGTTAAAATAGTAACAAATTATTCATTTAGGGCCAAACTTTAAACATAACCATATGAAGATTTCTGACACAAAATGGCTTCCATACGCATCTTAATTTTATTCTTGCATGCCTATATCACATCATGGGACATTAACCAAATTTTAGCTCAGGGGACCAACTCAGTCATGATTTTATAAATTAAAAACAAATGTTGCAATTGAAAAAAGAAGAATGGCAAAAGGCTAGATACCTAGTAGGCATGTTTGCTTAATGGATTGGGTAACACATTTAGTTTTAAGCACCATCCTAAGGACTAAATCTGAGATGAGGTTCAGGAATGGCATATAAAGAACCCAACAGGAATGCTAAATGTATATTTTAAATTTCTCTCTCCCAGAGCCAGACATTACAACATTTGAGTTGTTACTTTTAATGACAGACAACAGGAACATTGTGTTATTAAATTATATGACAGAGATGAAGCAAGGCAATAAACCATGTATGTACTTAACCTATCATACTCTCAGGTAGCACGGGGCATATATCAGTATAAAAATGTGATGTTTAGACCAGTAACCATTGATACCAGTTGGTGGCTTTACAATAATGTGATGTCCTTCTGAAGAGGTTTGTTTGTTCCAGGAAGTTTTTGTTTTAAAGTACTAGGATTTTCCACTTTAGGTTGTATTAGTATTTTTGTTTTGTTTGTTCAATTCACTGTGAAGCCCAATTTAAAAAAAAAAGTGCTGTTTAAAACAGTCAAGTGGATCGTATCAGAGGTTGGTTACATATCGCCATTTGAAACAACAAACTTAATTGAACTTCATCTAACCAGTCTGTTTTTCCAAATATATCGATGAGAAAGTTATTGTTTTCAAATGTTGACACAGATTGCATCTTGAAGGCATTCGCACTCTACGGGTCAGCCTCTGAGTATTAATTTGACAGAAAGTTGTGGACATGTGGTTGTTTCACAACTGTGTACATGCCAAACAAAAAAAAACAAAAAAACGTGAACCAGATTTCCTGAGTCAGTATGTAATTGCAATGTAATACAAAAATATATTGGTGATAAGTTATTACTAGTAAACTAAACAGAGATGTTTACATATCTAAAGGTGTCAGCTTTACATAGTATCAGTGATGATGCCCACATGTATCTGTGTTTAATTGATTGATTAAATGCAAATTCCCAAATTGATTTTGCCTTTGAGGCAGCTAATCAGATATCATAGGGGGGGGGGGGGGGGGGGGGTTCAAAATTCATCTTTGTTACTGATGGATGTCCTTGAAATAAATTAAACTCCAACACATCAAGCTCGGCTCAGAGATTTCTCCATAGGAGGAGTTTTCCTATTCTTTATGCACACTGTGATCAAGTAGTTCTTTCCCAGCATGAGTTAGGTTATTGCTTTCTGGAAGGGCATTGTTTCCTTCACTGCATGCACTATACAGCTTTTAGAAGAAAATAACAAGAAACATTTGACTTCTCACCTACATATTAATAGTATATATGATGGCAATTAAACAAAGAGTATAGGTTATTCAAGGACTACTTTATACACTTTGTTTACAAATTTAAATATGTTCACACTTAAGGATTTGGGTTATACTGTATATATTGAAAATTATTAACTTTCTTTTTTTTTTCAGTGCTGGCGTTGGCAGAACTGGGTGCTTCATTGTAATAGATGCCATGTTGGAGAGGATAAAACATGAGAAGACTGTAGATATTTATGGCCACGTTACTCTAATGAGAGCTCAGAGGAATTATATGGTTCAGACGGAGGACCAATATATCTTTATCCATGATGCACTGCTGGAAGCGGTGACATGTGGAACTACAGAAGTGCCAGCCAGAAACCTGTATGCATACATTCAGAAACTGACACAGATAGAATCGGGGGAGAATGTAACTGGAATGGAACTGGAATTTAAGGTAAATCAAATATCTGTGCATTGTAACAAGACAATGTAAAACGAGAGGGCTGTGCAACAGATGGATAATATCATAGAAAGAGAGACAAAACTATTTGGTTTATTATTATTATTATTATTATTATTATTATTATTATTATTATTATTATTATTGTTGTTGTTATTTATTGCTATTTATTTCTTAGTGGACGCCCTTATCCAGGGGGTCTTACAGTTGTTACAAAGTATCACATTACAAAATTAGTAATGACATTATTACATTGCAGATAATAGCAGTTATAAGATATAATAAAATCAGTAGTAAGAGCAAATTCAAATGAGGGAAAATAAAAAATACAGTAAATAATTACATTTAAAAGCAATCACAACTAAGAGCAGTTAAACTTAAAAATATTTGGTTATACAAGTAAATTCCATTAAAGCAAGTCAGTAAGTACAACGAATGTATCGGAATGATTTCAAATAAGTGCAATTACAAAAAACGTGAATACGGTTACCTTTAAGAGTAAAATCAAGTACAAGATATAGAAAATGTAATTATGATTGAGAGCAGTACTAGAATATAGCAAAGTGTGGAGCAGTTCAGTGCAGGTACTGATACAGTTGGGTCCATATAGTCCAGTATAGTCAAGAGTTGTGAGGTTTAATGATGTGTCTTGAGGAGGCACGGTAAGGTGGTCAGGGATTGAGCAGTCCTGATATCCCTGAGTAGGTCGTTCCACCACTAAGGGCAAGGGTTGAGAAGGAGCGGGCTCTGGAGGCGAGGAAGCGGAGTGGGGGACAGGGAGTGTAGGGATAAATAATAGCCTGGAGGTAGGAGAGGGCAGAAAGTTTGACACAGCGATAGGAAAGTTTTAAACTGGATGCGAGTGGCGATAGGGAGTCACTGGAGGGAGCAGAGTAGCATGGGAGAAACGAGGATGGGAAAAGACAAGGCGAGCAAACCTATAGACTGTGTCCCAATAATCAATTTGTGGTAAGAATATACAAGCAATTAGCCCTTTTTGTAACTACAGAAAAACAAGACTGGCATCTATAAAAGAAACCTATTATGAATGTAAGTTTATTTAAGCAAGATTATCAATGTGGACCTTAAAATCAAGATTACTATCCAACCAGATACCCAGGTACTTATAGTTATCAACTATCTCAGTAATGTTGTTATCTAAAGTAACTAAAGATAATACTTTAGTAGCATTTGTCCTTGTATAAGAAGATACCATAGCTTTTGTCTTACCAGAAGTTTTAGATTAATTAAGGCTTGTTGAATGGAATCAAAATCATCCTGCAAATTATTGATTGCCAAGGAAGGGGAGGGATTGTATAAAATAGTGTCATCTGCATAAAGATGGTGCTTACAGTGTTTAGTGTTATCACCGATGTTATTAATATATAGGACAATAACAATAACAGGCCCAGAATAGATCTTTGAGGAACACCCTTATTTAATGAAACAAGATTTGACATCATATTTGCATGTTTGACAATCTGTGGTCTATTAGTAAGGTTATTTTGAAACCATCCAGCTGCTTGAAATCCAATACCAGCACACAATAATCTTTTATTGAGTAATGCATGAGCAACCATATCAAAGGTCTTGGAAAGATCAATAAACAGATATAAACATGTTGATTTTTTATCTAGAGTCATTTTGATATCATCCATAACTTTCAGTGCTGCAGTCACAGTACTATGACCTGAGCTAAAACCAGATTGCATGTTGTTTAAAATGTTGTTTGTATCCTAGTAACATTTCAGTTGATTACTGACCATAGATTCCAAAATTTTTGCCAAAACTGACAAATTGGAAATTGGACTGGAAATGTTCATGTCAGATGGTTTTGCAGCTTTTAAGGGAGGAGTAACATAGGCTGACTTCCAGACATTAGGCAGTTCATTTGACTCAATTGAAAGATTATAAATATAAGTAGTAGGTTCTGCAATAATTACACCAGCAAGACAGATATGTGCCAACAGGATGTACCGGCTTCTTACAGTCAATAGCTTGTAGAGATTTTAAAATATCAGTTGCTTGAAAAGAACAACATTGAAAGCTGGATGAACATGGGGAGGATAGACTGTTACTATCGGAGTTGCATAGAAGTTCAAAATTAGAGGCATCACCGTTTTAATCATCAAAAATATGACCCGCTTTATAGAAATGCTCATTAAATGCACTCAACATATTAATCGGATCAGAAATAATTGAATTTCCCAATACTATTTGTTGAGGAAATCCAGATGAAGTTTTACATTGCAAAAGTTTAACTGTTTTCCAAAATTTAGTATGATTAAAATCTTCAGTCATGAGTTGAAGAAAGTAATCTGATTTAGCTTAATTAAGAAGGTACACTTATTTCTGAGTTATTTAAATTCCCACCAGTTTTGTGTTTTTTTGGCCTTTCTAGCTTAACCCAACATATATTCCTTTGAATAATTTCAGCAAGATCTTGAGAGAACCATGGATTTTCTCTGCCTTTAATTCTGAATTTCTTAGTAGGAGCATGTTTCTTTTTTATTAAAATAATTTGCCATTCTTGTCATGTTGTGGTTTTTTTTTTTTTTTTTTTTTTTTTTTTTTCTGGACTTGCAATTTTAGTGCATTAGTGATTTAATGGCTTCCCCCTTCCTAATGAAAAAAATGAACACATTTGAAATATTATTCAGTTTAAAAGCCCTTAGTGTATTGGGGGTCTGTAAATGTCTAAATACCCATGATGTACTCCAGCAGAGTCAGCAGAATAAGACTGCATGAGACTGGCCCCCCTATTCTTATTATAATGCATATATTTTACTTTCAATAGCATATGCTGTATTGATCCCAGTAGAGGTTTGTTTCCAATATATCAGTATCTATCAAGTATAGGTATTTGAAAACTAACAAAAGTGTGTAAGTGGAAAGGTGGCGTGCATATTTGAATGGCTAGATGTCTAAAGTGTACAATTAATATGTAAATTTATATGTAACTTACGGTACTAAATTAATTATTCTATAAGCAGTGAGGCATCATTTTAGATTTCATATCCAAGGAAGTAAGTCGTGTGTGTTACTTCGGCTTCTCTTAGTGGTATGTTTTTTTGTCCTGTTACAGACTTATTTTTCTCAGAAGAAAGGTACAGCAAAGGAACAGCAATCCATTTGTCTCCCATTTACCAAACTACTATAGTAAATAAATAGAAGTTTTGAGTTTTGAATGGCTGTGACTGTAGGGAGCTTGTAATCTTCTCTGCACGTTTTCCCCCTGTCAAGGAGCTTATTATTAATGACAGTCGTGTGTTTATCTTACAAGAAGTGCTTTACATAAAATGCAGATGTACTAAAGTATGTAACTGTGCGATTTTTAACAAAATGTGCGTTATCTCTCCCCCACAGCGTTTAGCCAACACTAAAGCTCATACGTCACGATTCATCAGTGCCAATCTTCCATGTAACAAATTCAAGAACCGCCTTGTTAATATAATGCCATATGAATCCACAAGAGTATGCCAACAGCCAATCCGAGGGGTAGAAGGCTCGGATTATATAAATGGCAGTTTTATTGATGGATATAGGTAAGGGTTATTAGTACATTTTTTTTTAATATACAAATGTCCAGAATATTTTTAAAACCTAATACATATCTAATTATTAGTGTTTTTAATTCTTATTCTGTAAAGGAACTATATTTTGTCAAATCTTTTCCACTCAATCGAAACATAAACATTTTCCATAAAATATAAGCACAGGCTTTTACTAATCTATAGGTGCTAGAAGTGGAAATTTCACTGATATGTATGCTTTATGAAGTGACACGTAATCATGAAAGTTGGTGTTTTGTAGTGCACAAAGACTATATGACTTGGAAACTCTGTTAACCATAGCTAATACTATGCTAAATCTACAGCATAAAAATTATATCAATAAAGCAGTATGTGTGCTGTGCATAAACAAGGCTAAAAATGTTCAACAGTGTAATTGCTTGATTAATCTGTCTTAATGTTGTTTTTATGTGCAGGCAATCATTACTTTAAAGATTTTGCAGTGAAAGGTTTTTTTAAAGCATTTTTCTTTTTCTCTCCCTTGTGCTCTTTGTAGACAACAGAAAGCCTACATTGCCACACAGGGACCCTTAGCAGAGACTACAGAGGACTTCTGGAGGATGCTTTGGGAGCACAACTCCACAATTGTTGTCATGCTTACAAAGCTCAGAGAAATGGGGAGGGTAAATGTTGATTATTTTTATTCAGCGCAGTATTTGCTGATACCCATGTAACTCTAGTTTTATCAGTCATGCATCCTAACCCTATTGAAGTAAAGCTGAAGACTGAAACGGGCAAGCACTTGGACAACAGTTGCAGTACTGTACACTTCTGTCAAGGGTTTGTTAGAACTGGTACTGTAAATGCATCTGCCTGAATCTAGGGGGTAAAGAAAATCTGCCTTCTCTCAAAAAGAATTATGTGATGGTGGATTGTTTGCTGTCAGACACATTGTTTTCTTTTATTTGTTTTGGTCCACCCTATGTTTAAATATATTCATTAGTACGTTGGGTTTCATTTTAATGGTTACATATCAAAATTAAATATGTAAATTAGAGTGCTGCACTAGTTTAAAGGTAATGTATTATATGCTGTTATTACAGTATGCAGTACTGTGGCAAAGTGGTTTGTAGTGCTCCGGTGTATAGGTGAGTTGAGGTGCTCCAACAAAGGACAAACACAAAGTCTACCGGTCAGGTTTCTTTTAATGTCCTTTTTAAACCGGGTTTCAAATAATAAAGCTGGCTCTACCCAGCAATGGGTATTGCCAGTGAAAACTGGACCCAAAATAATAAAGCTGGTTCTACCCAGCAATGGGTATTACCAGCTACAAAACAAAGGAGTTGCAGTCCCGAAATAATAAACACAAAAACATGTCTCCAAACTGGGTGCTCTGGTGCAGGTGCGGTGCTCTGAGTGCTGGTGCTCGTGCGCGTTCAGGTCCGGGCTTCTTGCTGCAGCTCCAGCTTCGTATCAGCCGTCTGGCAAAACAAACACAATACTCCTCAATGAACCCACACTTCATTCAAGATTCCGTCCTTGTCTCCTCCCATTAACCACAACAAAGGAGCCGATCACATCCCCCTAAAGTACCCTAAGCCCTGCCCCCTCCGATAGCTAGTTCAATCACGTCTCCTCCAATTCATGACTGAAACTTCGCTCACCGTACTAGGGCGATGATTCCAGGTACCGTAACGCCGCCCTCTTCCTGAATGGCCGGCTCCCGACTGTCCCCAGGATGAACTGCCCAACCATTCAGTAGGAAGCCTGCAGCTCCTGTTGTATAGTGCCCTCACTGGTCGAGAGGGAGATTTTTGATTCGGATTCATTCGCTCTCCGTCACAAGTACACATAGTGGTGATGTTGCTGTATAGTTTATCTGTATGTTGCGTATGTATGTCAACATTTTTATTCAGGTTATTAAATTGTATTTGTTAAAACACTGTGGCCTTTCTTTAGCATTTGTTTACAACCACAATATTTTTCCACAACAGGAAAAATGTCATCAGTACTGGCCTGCAGAAAGATCTGCCAGGTATCAGTACTTTGTGGTGGACCCCATGGCAGAATACAACATGCCCCAATACATCCTGAGGGAGTTTAAAGTGACTGATGCTCGGGTGAGTTGGGTGGATTTTGTTCTATTTTCTACTTATTCAACAAGAATGTACATTTTTACACAATGGCATGGTTTTGTTTGTAAGAATAAGATAAAAAGTTCTGTATATTTTAATTAGTTTACCCCAAATAACATGGTACCTTTGTCAAGGGAAGTGTACCATAACTGATTTTAAAAGGTAGGATATGCATCACTTCTTGACTGACTGTTTTTCCCTTTTTGTTTTTAATGGATTTCCAGGATGGACAGTCTCGGACAGTAAGGCAGTTCCAGTTTACTGATTGGCCCGAGCAAGGAGTGCCAAAATCAGGCGAAGGGTTTATTGACTTCATTGGCCAAGTGCATAAAACAAAAGAACAGTTTGGGCAGGATGGGCCAATATCAGTTCATTGTAGGTAAGAGACTGTTGATTCCAAATGGGCTTACATTGTGAATGCTGTCCACACAAATGAGTTGGATATAACCATAAGCTACTGAAGTAAGTCAAGACTGATTACTTAAAATGTGTACTGTGTCAGCTGTGAAGCTGATATGGTAAGTACTTTAATTATGAAAGTCAGTTGGTTTCATTAGCTGTTGCTCCACAGAGGCATGGACTAAACTCCTGCCAGCCTGAGCTTTTCAAAGGAGTTTAAATGGTGCTGTAAAATAAGGAACTTGTCTTGATAGCTCAATTAAGTTCATAATGGCCAGGCCTCAAAATTCACTCCTGGTGTTCAGACAAAAAAGCCATTTACAGTGCCCTTACGCAGGGGTAGATTGAAACAGGGCTCTCAGAAATATTTGTGTTGTTGTTTATTATTTTATAATTACTGCTTAGCGAGTTGGAGACCATTAGCAGGAAAGCCTTTAGCTGTTTGATTGTCACCTAATTAAAGATGTGTTTTTGTTCTCACACAGTGCTGGTGTCGGGAGGACTGGTGTTTTTATTACACTCAGCATTGTCCTGGAGAGAATGAGGTATGAGGGGGTGGTGGATATATTCCAGACTGTCAAAATGTTAAGGACACAGAGGCCAGCCATGGTACAGACAGAGGTAAGAAAAAATATATACATATATATTATTATAAAAATAACCATGGGTCATCCGAACAACGGTATGTGCTGAAAGTCATTCTCAATATAGTTATATCCCTACATGACTGCATTTGTTGCTAGACTGCAGTTTAATACAGTGAAGTCGGTAACGGGAAGCAGGCAGGATTTGGGGATGGGTCATTGCATTGTGGATAATTGTATTTGCACACCTTTACAGTTAACGTCTGTCTGATATGTTAGAATGTGTGCAGCTTACAGTCAACAATTTGCAAAGGTGACCTCTTGAATTACTGTGTTTTCTTACCTCAGCCAAAACTTGAACAAGAATCCTTTAAAATCTAGCCAAAATCTTCCCTATGCAGAAAAACATGCCCTGCAGAAGCAGCAGAAAGCCCACACATATGATTTCATATCCAAGCATGCTTTTGAAGCAATGAAGACACCTCTAGTCACTTATTGTCTGGTATTGCAGAGTAACAGCAGAGGAGGAAAGGTCTTCATGTGTTAAAGTATAAATTATTCTAGCATTAGGTTAAACACAATTTACATTGCACTAGAGCATAATGGAAACTGCTGCCTAATATCTAGATGAAAGTTTGTCACAAAAATTAGTTGGGTCCTTAACTTGTGGTAACTTGGGTAAAGTAAACATAATGAAACAGATTGTATCTTCACTGAGAAAGTACAAACGATAACATAGCTGTTGCCATGCTCAGTTTAACAATATTAAATGCTTCTCTGTACAATGTACTTGTTCATTTGTAATGTATGCTGTCAATCTATCTTCATTGACTTTGTATTCTAGCCTTTTTGTAAACTAGCAGTGCCCAGAACTTTATTTTTCAATTCTAAAGATGGCTTCCCTGACATGTCAGTCAGTCATAACTAGTTTGTGTTTCAGCAGAAATAAAAAAGACATGTTGTGTAAGGGTGCCTCAGATGTTCAAAGTCTCCTTGTTCCTTAGGACCCCAAGCTGATTGGCAAGAAATGGCAATGAAATGTGTTCCTACTAAATGTTTGTTCATTTTGTTTTCATGTAGCCTTTAGCTTTGTTTTAGCAGACACATACAAACTCAGCTTCAAAAGATTAAAATTATAATCGGTGGTTTATACAAATGGAGTCATAACTTACACCTGCTGCATTTCACTACCAATTTAGTGCCAAAACAGCAGCAGGATGTGTGTTGGTTAGAACATTCAGCTTTTATCTTTGGGGTCCGATTCCTACCTAAATACGTTTGTTTACAAAACTGACATCCTGACTGCATATAGGGCAGAAAACAAGAAGACATAAAGGGGAAGCCTCATCTGTGCTTGCTTGGAAATTCAAATCTCAAGAAAGCAGCCTGTTGTATGAGTGCAGTTGAATGTCAGGTGTTAATTATCATCTCCTTCGCTCCTCTTTAGGATCAGTACCAGTTTTGCTATCGAGCCGGATTGGAATACCTTGGAAGCTTTGATCACTATGCAACGTAAAAGCCCAATCCACCCTGGATTTTACAGCAGGCCCTTTAAGATCCAGAGAGCCTCTTCTGAGCCATAAATACATGCTTGAGAAGTACTTCTTAACTTCTAGCTAAAGACAAATTGAGTGAAGAATATTAAAAAAAGAGATATAATTAAAAAAAAAAAAAAAAAAAATTCCAGGTGGACCAAGAATTTCCTATTTAATAACCTACCCTGAATGAAACAGAAGAATCCTGACTGTTGAGGCATCTTTAAAGAAGTGTTGTTGTTGTTTTGTTTTTTTTTCAGTTGCCTCAAGGATTCAACTTGGGTTGAAATTTTAAAAACTAAAATCTTGGGAGGAGCAGTAATTGCTTTCAGGATTGTTTGAAAACTGAATGCGCATTGTAAAGGTAAACTTTGATAGTGATGCATTCATGTGGAAGAGAACATTTCAGTAAATGGACACCAGGTGTTGGTAAATTACAAGAAGACACTGCTTCAAAAATACCCCCTTCCCATCATAATGCTCATAACTAATTCTTAGGGAGAAACGGGGAATGTTAAAAACAAAACAAATAAAAAACAGAAAGTTACTGATTTAGTTTTTTAGTACTGTATTATACTGCTGACCTGTGCTTCATTTTTATCTGTGTAAACTTGGTTCCTTCATTTTTTAAATTAATTTTTCATGTAGATTTTTTTTTTTTTTTTTTTTTTTTTAAGCTGTAGAACTGTTCAGTGTACAACCTGGTCGAGGAAGTGTTACATTTCAGTTTTCTAGTTTCTTTTTTTTATCCTACCAAACTTTTACTCTGTTGCAGGGTTTCTTGTGTCCCTTTTTTAAAACTGCCTCATAATGATCATGTGATAAAGTGGGGCTTTGTGGAATCAACAGGGATGCGCAAAGTATAAAGTTGCTGCTACTGATTATCTTAATTCTTCCATGTTAAGGTGATGTATACAAACAGCCTCTGATGAGATACTTATAGTGGGGGGGGGGGGGGGGTAGACTATTTTAAAAAGGCTTCCATGATGAGATTTTGTAATTAAGGGGAAATTAAAAGTTTTTTGTTTTCCCACTGGAATGCACATCAGTTGGATAAAAGAGTATTCAAATACAGTGCATCTTTTCTCGTGCAATAACTAGCTATATTATAAATAGGATTTATGTAGTTCTTTTGTGATTCATTGCATAATTATTTCCTGAAAAGAGGATAGGGAGATTGTCATAGGTGCACCAGTGAGTTCAGTGTATTGTACTTACATCATATTGGTAGTGATTTGTTCAGAAGGCTGCAGTAGTATAGGTAAAAAGCCTACTTAGATGTCATTTTTGTGATGTAATAGTGCAAGGCATACAAAATATAATTCTCTTAAAAGTAGGTTATTTAATAGCATAATGATTAATGTTTTAATTTTGCATTTAGAGTGCCTTATATCTAATGCCTGTTTTTTTATAATGTTCATTTTAAAGGCTTTATGTATCCTTAACTTAGTTCATATTTATTTCATTTTACTTAAAATACTACAATTTATTAGATTATATAAAATTATATATGCAAAGAACTCAATTACCATTCTCCTTTTTGTAGGTTTCTTTAGATCTTGTTCGGGCTATGTTTTAAAGGGATATAGTTTCACATGGAGGAGGTACATGACATATTTGGCCTTACAGAAACAGAAACAATAAGAAGGGAGGTTCTCTATTAATCATGAAAACAGGCCATACACTACCCCTTATACTGCATTATTTCATATTTGAAACTATTAATTTAACAATTATATTTTTTCTAACCCTTTAGCATTTATTAGCACTTTCAAAATGTAGACATATTTATATACATTATATTAGCGGCTTTTTTTTTTTTTTTTTTTTTGTCAGCATGCTGCAGTTTGTGTCAGGGCAGTAAAGCCACATAGGTAACTTGCTCAACGAAACCATTTGTGAAGGCACACATACAGCAGCATTTGTTATATTGAAGAAGTACAAGCTACTTTGTGGAAGATAGACACTTTTTGACTGTTCGAAGACCAAACCTTAGCAGTAAGAAGCACTTTTTATACATATTACGGAAGGCTACCTCTAAATGGACGCTGGAAAACATTTGGTTGTACAGTGTGTTACGCTTCGTACAGTTTCACAGCTGAAAAAATGGCCTTATGAAAAGAACAAGGCAGTGGACGGGTCACATTTCTTTGCAGAACCGGTCAGAGCCAGATTAGAAAAAGAACCACTGGAATCTACTCACATTACGATCCTGACAATCTGAGGTAGCCACTTGTACAGTATGTTTAAGTCTGCAGATGCGCTTTGAAGCTTTTGCTGGAAAAAAAGGATGCATACGAGGCACCTTCTTTTAATTCTACTTTCTTTAGTTTTGTAGGTGTGCATTCCAGTTGCTTCCTTTCCCTTATTTTTTCCGCAATATCAGTTTCTGCAAATCATTTCAGCAATCTGGGTTATTTGTTTTTCCGTTAGCATAATGAGTAAGGTGCTATATTATTTAATCACATTTAGGTGTAGGTATCATGTATCATTTACTAATTAGTTAAATTCAGAAACCTGTATAATTGGGTGGGGGTGGGTATGCATGGTGATGCATTGCAGAAGGCCACTGGGGGCCTGTTAGGAAGAGTTGCACTTTCTATATCTTTGTACTATGCACTGCCCTATTGATTCTAAACCCAATAATATATTACTTGAACCCATCTGTAAGAATTTACTTAAACGTTCACTCTTTGTGTGTATGTAAATAACACAGAATAGCAAACAAAAAACACACAAAAAAAAAAAAAAAAAAAAGAGTTTGTGGCAAAAGAGCATCCATGTCTGGTGCCATGATACTCCAGCAGAAGACTGTAGATTTTGTCATAACCATCTGTTATGTGGCTTTGCCATTTAAGCTTGGAGTGTCATTACAAAAATAAACGTTGTGTTCTCTCCTCTCTATCTATCTCTCGTCTGGATGCATAGACTGAAAATAATAAATTAAATTGTAAAAAAAAAAATGGCTTGTTAAAAGAATCTTACGATTACCTCTGATTAGTAGTACACGTAAATGTTTTTCTGAATGAAAGGAGTGCTTTTTATTTTCTTACTTGGGTTACATTGGTGGCGAAAGAAGTCTGTATGAAAATCAGTTCTTTGCTGACACAAGTTCCATTTGTTACAAATGAATTCTAATAAAAAAAAATATGTCAGTGTTATGCACTATAGTCTCGATTCATTAATCTTTCTTTTTTCTTACAGGCTAGTTCACCTTTTCAATGCAGTGCTGGGCATTTAATCATTCCCATTAATACGGAAAGCAGAAGAAAATATATTTCACAGTCTAGTGGATCATTTTGTGGTTAATTAAAAATACTTTAGTTACACTGGCCTCTGGACCTGTCATTGTTTTGTTTATATGATAAAGGTTCTGGTTTAAACAGGTGTCTTTGCTTGAAATGTTATCACTGCTGGAATGTTAAACTCAGAAATATTCCTGCAGCATTCGTAGAGCAATTACATAGTAAACTTCACACTTGTTGCCCTGCCTAGTGTTAAAGTAATTCACTATATCCTGGTATGGGTAGAATTAGGGCCCTACCAAATTCGCTTGCAATTTTGGTAAATATCACGGTCGTAACATTTTAAAAATCTTAAATTTCACGTTTTCAGCTATTTAAATCTTACATTTCATGGTGGTGTAACAAAGTATGAACATGTAGTTAAACTGCAAAATATAAATATTAAAAAGACCTGAAGTTAAGAAAAAAGCATGTGACTAACAAAGTAGAAACGCTAAAAGAAAATGCAACTGAAATCTAGAAGATCACTCTTTGATTGATGTGCTTCTGTTGTTGTTATTAAGAACTGTTTTGGTTTTACATGTCATTTTTTGCAACAGTAACTCAAAGACTCTTCTGAAATGCTGAGCATTAACAGGTCTCCATTTTTACCTAAGCCAGGGGTTCAATGTGAGCATGGAGCATCCTGCAACTGCTTTTCTCTGTGGTCTAAATACCTGGCCATATTTAGACGCAGTTCTCTCTGCAAGCCCAGGCAAGGAAGGACAGGTCTGCAGCTGGACAATATATCCAGACACTAATAAATATAAACGTGAAGTCCCTTAAATTACTGTCATTTTTTATTAATTTTTTGTCCTAAGGTTGCTGCTTGTACTTCTACTTCATATATATATTTGGTTCCAAATTCTTTTACAAGATCCGCTGCAGTAATGATTGTAGCACTTTTTGATTATTTTGGATACTCATTTTAAAATCTACCATAGGTCTAATTTGACTCGCCTAATGG
This sequence comes from Polyodon spathula, assembly GCF_017654505.1. Classification (NCBI taxonomy): domain Eukaryota; kingdom Metazoa; phylum Chordata; class Actinopteri; order Acipenseriformes; family Polyodontidae; genus Polyodon; species Polyodon spathula. The sequence continues at coordinate 36,965,471 of NC_054535.1, forward strand.
TACTACCAGTTGAGATCCGTAGGTCATACTAAACCCACTCCGGATGCCCGTGTCTACCAATCAGTGAGTACAGCCTGGTTACTAGCTTCTGTCAAGTATCAATCAATAAATTCATAATGAGCTTTCTTTTTTAAATTGAAACAAGCTAATAATCGCATCAGGAACCTGAAATGGTACATATATTTTAGTGCAGGTTAAAACTACACAAAACAGGCCAGATTTCACGGTGCAGAATTAATATCATGGTGTCATATTTTTTACGGCCGTGAAATGGGTAGGGCCCTAGCTATAATGTGCTGTAAATAATAGAACAACCTGTAACAAAAGACTAAAATATGTAATCTACCATGCAGCACCATCAAACATAAGTGGTGCCCTGCCCCACTTTAGCTTTATGTCTAAAATCAGCAAGTACATTATGCAAAATATGTATTGAGACAATGGGTAGTATTCATTACAATATCTTTAAACTACTCCAGCAATATTTATTATATATATATATATATATATATATATATATATATATATATATATATATATATATATATACTGTGTAACAAAAAAAAAAATTATACAGTATAATTACAGTATAATTGTAAATCTCAAAAAACTACTCACTTCTAAATCTTTTGTAGTCATCTTTGTATTACTTTAGTATAAATACATGTTAATTTGGATTCATATGTTGTTTTTTTCTGACTTTATGTGAAAGAAAAGACACACATTTGCCCATTTTCCCATTGGAAATAGTGATATTTTGAAATATCACTGTCCTGGTCACAAAAGCAAAGTTTGTGGGGAATAATAGCCATTTTCTATACTTTTGAGGCATAAGCAATTAGGAAATAACACTTACTACCCAGGAACAAAAATTGTGTATATATATATATATATATATATATATATATATATATATATATATATATATATATAGGGAGATAAGCCCTACAGATTCATGCATAAGATTGTTGCTTCTGCTTAGTATTTGCAGCCTTTGGGTTGAAACATTTAGCATACCTTTTTACAAAAAACATACTCTCTGATTTACTCCATGGTTACAAAGGTGAATTTACTAAATGTGTAAACTAACTTTGGAATTTTGAAACTAAAGTGTTATCAAGACTGAAGAAATAAATGGCGATAAGGCCAGCACCTTGTAGAAGAGGCCATTGCTGATGTCTTCTGGTAAGGGGCTGAGTCATCTTAATTCATTGCAGATGGAAGTGCAGTGCTCACTGCCATGTCCGTAATTCTAGGCATACCGAAGGATCTGTTGTTAGTTCTTCAAAGAATAAAACAATGTTAATAAGGACATTAGATCCTCAAAGCTTTCGGTCTCCAAGTGGTCATTAGCAAGATTTTTTGCAAATGGAAAAGCCCCCAGTTGTTACCAAACCACAAATAAATAACTCAAAGGTCTGGTAGGTGGTATTTCATTTTTTATTATTACTGTTACAATTTGAATAGTTTTTTTTTTTCCTTTCAGAAACAAATTTTGCACATTTTTAGTTCTAAAGAATGTTGGGAGAAGATTACAGCCAATGCATTATAGGAGGCCGTGTGGTCCAATGGTTAAAGAAACAGCCTTAACCAGGAGGTCCCCATTTTAAATCCCAGCTCAGCCACTGACTCATTGTGTGACCCTGAGCAAGTCACTTAACTTCCTTGTGCTCCGTCTTTCGGGTGAGACATTGTTGTAAGTGACTTCTAGCAAGTTAAATTAAAAACAATATTGTAATTTAATCATCTGCTTAACCAAGTCATTTTTTTTCCATATTGTATTATGTTTGCACAAATTGGTGATACTTAGCAGTTATAGTATCTAATTTGAGTTAGCATGTTCCACTTCCCAGGCCATGGTATTAAATGGGAAAAAAAGCTGTATAGTGCATGTAGCCACTGACATTGCTACAATAACCAGCAATGGACAAAATTGGTTGTGTGTTGGATATCATCTGGTCTTAATGGTGCAAGAGATTTATGTCCCTATTCATAAAAAAAAAAATGTAAAGACTTGTACTGAATGGCAGTCGGCCCATTGAACTAAATGGAAAAGCAAGGGGTGAGTGTGAACTGCAAACATACGGTTCAAAGACAAATGTCTTACCATTCAGCTAAAGAGCAAGCTCTGTTAAGTCTTATGCTGATATCAGTAGCATTAACTCATCGCCCGCTAGGAGGAGATCCATTACAGACTGCTTTGAGTTTATAAACTTTCTCTTAAGTGAGAAAACATTTCATGAACTTCAAAAGTGATATACTTATTCAAAACGAACATTTAAAAAATCCTAATTATTTTGGGATCTACCCACTTTTAAACTCACACATTTTAAATCAGCACAGCTCAAGTGTGGCCCCAGGTCAGCCCAACTACTGCCAGCCAGTGTGAGTACTGTTGGATGCACAGAATGCTACATTCCCTACTGTTGGATCATGTAACTTCATTTTCCAAAACCAAGTGCCTGGATCTCCAGCTGGTCTTATGAATGGACTGATGGTTGTACCAAACACCTGTTATGGTTTTATTTTTTTTTCTAGATTACTGTTTGTGAATGCTTACATGTACACACTCACAAACCTCTCCCTTCACTAGAGTAATGACTGTTGTGGATTCCATATTGATCCTAGGGCTATTTGTACTTCAAGCAAAGTAGAATTCTGATTTTTGTGGCATGAACCACCAATATTTCCATTACCATAGCACCAATCTCAAATGAATTTACACTGTATTCAACACAGCAATATTGTGACAGTTTGATAGTTCTAGACTCATTGAGTTGTTTCTGCATAACTACCTGATACTATTCCATTTTTTTCATAATTATATTTTAAATTACATTATTTTTTGTTACAACAAGCTAGCTTATTCTTTTCTTCTGTTGTATGGAAATCCATTACATTAACTTACATTTCTGGGTTCCTAAAATATTTTGACTGGATGAGGAAAGGATTAAATTAATAAGATACAAAGCAGTACTGTATGTACAATTTGCAATTTGGGCAGTTTTGTTCCACCTGAATTATTGAGGTTGAAATAATTAAAACGGAGACATACACAAATGATTGAATGAATGAGTGTTTTATAAATGAGGCTGTCACATTAATTATGATACATTACTACATTTGACTCTGTGCTTGCTACCAACTATGGGTTGTATTGGATTATTTTAGTCTTGTCTGACTGCTGGAAACACCTCAGTTCATATGAATCCTAAAACATAAAAAAAACAATGTCCTCATATGATTATTATATTTATCATATATTTAGTTATTTTATTATCACTATGGTTGTTAAGACAGCTATTTACATGTGTAATGACACAGGGGAAGGTTTCTTACAAAATGATCTACCTAGTCTAAACACTTAATTGTTTTACTGTATTTCTTTAGGCTGCAAAGGAATCCTCTAAGACAAATCTGAAGGAAAGCCGGTCCCCAACAGCTCATCCTTAAGTTGATATCCCCGCAGTGATTTATTATAAGGCACATGTGCTCAAAGGGTATAGCTGCCATTGAAAAGATTGCAAAATTAGTAACAGGATAAAACAGTTCTGATAGAAGTGCTAATTGGTGCAATATTACTTGCCACAAGTGTTATGTTATATTCTCTAAAACTTGGTTCCTAATAATGCCACGTAGTTAATAAAAAAATGGCTTTTATTCATCTTCGCAGGTATTCAACTAAAGAGCCCCAGTTACAGAGGACTCTTGTGATATCTCGGTATTTATCAGTAAACTTTAATAAAATAACACCATTACACCATGTGCAGCAACTGTAACAGTATTATATCAATATTAAAGAAACAAATGTTTCCATAATGAGATCTAGCATCATAGTTAAAAAAATATGCTGTAAAGGTGAACAACGAATTTGGCAATAGGTAATGTCTGAAATAAAACTTTGTGTAAATTAATTGCACACATACTTGCATAAATAAAATTTGGTAATACAGTTTAATAAGGGATCAGATACCAAATTATTTGTATTACAAAATGTTAGTTTAGAAAAAATAATACCTAATTTGCACACAGTCCTTCCAGTATTTTCAATACTCTACCACCATTGAGGTACGTCTTATTGCCCTGTCCCATTAAATTTACAGTATACAGTATAAAGTTGTAGGAAAAACAATTCCACATACTGTATTATTCAAAAGGAAGTACAATATTCAGTACCCAAATAAATCTGGGCTTTTAACACATACTGTAAAGTCATATTCAAAAGTTGCTCTTTATTTTTTTTTTTTAAAGGAGAAAAGTGTGTTAATAATTTCAGAAAAACAAATGCTTACGTATGCAAAATGATTGATCATTAGCCCCTCTTTGTAGCCTGTATTATGAGAATTGCCATAATTCCAAAATAGAAGAAACATAGTTGAATTTAGAAGGGTATTGAAGAGTACCTTAGTTGATTAGTAGCTGACCACTTTATTACAGTTATGTACCATGTTGTTGACATTTTGTATTCCAATTTCCAATTCCTGTTTCATAATCCTCTTATCGTGTTCTAGTCCTCTTTTGCTTCAGATCTAATTAGCTGGAATTTGTGGCAGCCTGGCTAAATTTAGTTTAGTGCGATGGTGTGGACAATGACTAGTTATATAAAACAAAACTGAAATTGATTTTTATTTTGCACACAAAGATAAATACAATTTTTAGTATACCACCATGACATTAACAAACCTCAAAAACAAAAGGGTGTTCGTATGATATCCATTCTAAGGGTGAGCTCATTTCTACAAAGAAAGGGCCCTAAAAGGGCAGACAAACGACAGACTTTTTTTTGGTCTAAACCCTGTGAGCCAAACCATCATAACTGGTTATTAAAGCATAACCTAAGGTGGTTGTTGCTAATAATATATATATATATATATATATATATATATATATATATATATATATATATATATATATATATATATATATATATATATATAGTACTGTGCAAAAGTTTTATGCAGGTGTGAAAAAATGCTGTAAAGTAAGAATGCTTTCAAAAATAGACATGTTAATAGTTTATATTTATCAATTAACTAAATGCAAAGTGAGTGAACAGAAGAAAAATCTAAATCAAATCCATATTTGGTGTGACCACCCTTTGCCTTCAAAACAGCATAAATTCTTCTAGGTACACTTGCACAAAGTCCTGGATTTTGTAAGCATATAGTCAGGTGAATGATTAAACAATTATACCAAACAGGTGCTAATGATCATCAATTCAATAAGTAGGTTGAAATACAATCATTAACTGAAACAGAAACAGCTGTGTAGGAGGAATAAAACTGGGTGAGGAACAGCCAAACTCAGCTAACAAGGTGAGGTTGCTGAAGACAGTTTACTGTCAAAAGTCATACACCATGGCAAGTCCATGAGCACAGCAACAAGACACAAGGTAGTTATACTGCATCAGCAAGGTCTCTCCCAGGCAGAAATTTCAAGGCAGACAGGGGTTTCCAGATGTGCTGTCCAAGCTCTTTGAAGAAGCACAAAGAAACGGGCAACGTTGAGGACCGCAGACGCAGTGGTCGGCCAAGGAAACTTACTGCAGCAGATGAAAGACACATCATGCTTACTTCCCTTCGCAATCGGAAGATGTCCAGCAATGCCATCAGCTCAGAATGGGCAGAAAACAGTGGGGCCCTGGTACACCCATCTACTGTCCGGAGAAGTCTGGTCAGACATGGAAACAAGGCCAAGCAACTCAACTATGCACGAAAACACAGGAACTAGGGTGCAGAAAAATGGCAGCAGGTGCTCTGGACTGATGAGCCAAAATTTGAAATATCTGGCTGTAGCAGAAGGCAGTTTGTTTGCCGAAGGGCTGGAGAGTGGTACACGAATGAGTGTCTGCAGGCAACAGTGAAGCATGGTGGAGGTTCCTTGCAAGTTTGGGCCTGCATTTCTGCAAATGGAGTTGGGGATTTGGTCAGAATTAATGGTCTCCTCAATGCTGAGAAGTACAGGCAGATACTTCTCCATCATGCAATACCATCAGGGAGGCATCTGATTGGCCCCAAATTTATTCTGCAGCATGACAATGACCCCAAACATACAGCGAAAGTCATTAAGAACTATCTTCAGCATAAAGAAGAACAAGGAGTCCTGGAAGTGATGGTATGGCCCCCACAGAGCCCTAATCTCAACATCATCGAGTCTGTCTGGGATTACATGAAGAGAGAGAAGCAACTGAGGCTGCCTAAATCCACAGAAGAACTGTGGTTAGTTCTCCAAGATGTTTGGGCCAACCTACCTGCCGAGTTCCTTCAAAAACTGTGTGCAAGTGTACCTAGAAGAATTGATGCTGTTTTGAAGACAAAGGGAGGTCACACCAAATATTGATTTGATGTAGATTTTTCTTCTGTTCACTCACTTTGCATTTTGTTAATTGATAAATATAATCTATTAACATGTCTATTTTTGAAAGCATTCTTACTTTACAGCATTTTTTCACACCTGCCTAAAACTTTTGCACAGTACTGTATGTATATATATATATATATATATATATATATATATATATATATATATATATATATATATATATATATATATATATATTGTCATGAATGTCCATTTGCTATAAAGGTCTCTGATGTACAGTTTTGAAAGTATCATGTTGTACTACACTAGTTTAAAGAAAGTTCTCAGTTTGCTCGCCACTGTTTCACTTCTTAGATAATTTCACCTTAGTCGTGTCTTTGGGTTAAAGTATGTTGCCTAATGTCATACCATATATCATGTTTCAAATCACAATGTTATATACATTCTCTAGCAAATGGATTAAATGACAGTTAAGATGTATGGCATTATTTTGTCAGCTATGACCACTTTGAAGGAGTGGTATCCAATGATACTTCAAAATCTATTTTGTAACCTTTCTTCACAAAACCAGCACATGGTTGAATTTAGAAGGATTTTTTTCTTTAGAAAGTGTTAATTAATAACCCAAGCTGCATATACGACGATTATAGTGCAATTCTCTGCGGTACAAATGCCTTAGTAGAAAGAAACAGTTGCATCATATGATAGGGTGGTAATAATAATAGTAATAGCTTTATATAATGCCTTTCATAGTGGACCACCCACACAAAGTGCTTTACATGTTATGAGACTAGAGTGTGTGAACTATGCATCAGTTGCAGAGTCACTAACAACAACGTCTCACCCGAAAGATAGAGCACAAGGAGGTTAAGTGACTTGCTCAGGGTCACAGAATGAGTCAGTGGCTGAGCTGGGATTTGAACTAGGGACCTCCTGGTTACAAGGTTGTTTCTTTAACCACTGGACTACACAACCTCAATAGAGCTTATTCCAATTTGTAAACAACATGAAGATCTCTCTCTATTGGAGAATTTCCATGGAAAAGGAAAGCCCCCTCTTTTTTCTCTCTGTTTTTGGTAGTACTTTCGGGTTGCGTGTATTTCCCTGAAATTTTCTTTTAGCCAGAGAAATTCTCATCCCAAATGCAAATGACCTAATTCATATTAAGGTACAGGAGGGTATATTTTAAATTCTTTACAATTTGGTCTCGCTCAGCGACTGATATTGTACACATTTCTTAAAATACTTTGGCCAATGCTTAATAGCAGTTTTTCTTTATTGTTGTTATTCATGTTTAACATGGGAGCTAGGAGCAGACTTCCAAGCATTCCAAGGAAGGATGAGATCAGACTTTTTTGAACCAGAAAGCATTCTCAACATTAAACAGATCCTTGCTGTTCTGGAAGTCCATTAGCCAAAGCAGTAATATCTAGAAATAAAGGAGACAGATGCTGGACCTCAGGCAAGTCCCCCTGGGCAAGGGTGGCAGCATTTTTGATGGATAAAAGAGAGGAACATTCATATCCCAGGGTAAAGTTTCTGAAGGAATCATTAAATTATTTTTCATTGTTTAAAGCTACTATAGATGTCAGCTATGCAAGCAATATGTTCTTAAACAGTATACACATCACTAGCATGTGCATGCACAGGCACATGCAATATATTGCCATCTTTAGCCTCAAAGGCTGGACTATCCAGTAATCTTAAAACAAAATCTGACATTCAGTAATTTCTATATACCAAAGGATCAGTGGTCCAAAGTCACATCTTCATACACTACAGTGGCCATTTAGCACAGTCTACATATGCATACAATACTGTATTTATCCCTTATTCTTATAGCTCAGTGTAAAATAAAATAGAAACTGATTGCTTTGACTTACCATGTCCACACTAATATGATACAGTAACTTGAGGAAATAAGGATTTATTGACAGCTTGCAAGGCAGTTAGTGCGGATCTGTTCAAAAGTCACAGACGTTTATTTCAATGTGCATTTTTAAAGTAAGTTAGTAGCAGTGTGGTGGTAAACATGGTAAAATAAATATATGCACACTTTTAAGAGTTTATTTTAGTAGAAAGGCTCGAACGAGCAGGATTAAAACAGCTGGCAGAATCCTGACAAATAGCTTAAAATTGCTGTCATTTGAAGAGATATGTGCGATTTTCTGGAGTGCCATGACTAACTGCAAGCCCCGACGCTTTATGCTGTGTAAGGTGGAGCAGAGACGAGAGGATACTAACTAGGCAATGGTAAGAAATTGACTGACTTTCATTGTATTTAGTAATTGCTTAAAATGTAATACTGTGTTCTCACTGGTTTGGTGACGCTGCCTGTTTGAATTTTTAAAATACATTCACAGCGAATATATGTAAGTACATTTATTTCTGTCTACTTAAAACATTTTAAATGGTTTACATGGGAGATATAGTGGTTGGGAATGTTCTGTCTATAGACAGTTTTCCTCTTAAAAAGTATTTTGGGAATGGGAACTAAAAAATGAGTGTGTGTTTGGAATGTGTACTGTAGGCAGGCATTGGCAAAAAAAAAAAAAAATAAGTTGCTTTCAGCTTCTTGCAATTTACCGTAAAAAAAAAAAAAAAGCCATTTTATTTTCCTTACAGTTTTTCACACTGTGAATTTATATTTTTATCAGCGCTGTGCATTTGGTTACTATGGCAACGCGGTCAAACAAATACCGACTTCATGATTGGTGTTCATAATACTACCGTACAATAGTTTGATATAATTTGAAGGTATCTGTGGTTTTAAAACTTCATAATTATTTCTACGTAGTAAAGCAATACAAAAACTTGTGTTTTGTCTTTCAGGTTTGCCGTTAACTTTTCTTCCATGTATAAGATTTCTGGAAATTGGTTCATTAGCGTGTCAACATCATTTTAAATTTTTTTTGCAAAACTTGAAAAATGTTGCTGAATGTGTAACTCAAGGCTGTTTTAAAAAAATCTATTTTTGTCTGCTTGTTATGTTTTTTGCAGCCAACGCAATATCTTTTTATAGTTGTATCTGAGAAAATGCAATGAAAACTAAAGCAGCATTATTTAGCTAGAAACGTAGTATTCTCAGCACAGCTAATATTTTAGTGTTGGTTTGAAGGCAGCAGGAGCTTAGCCTGATTTTTAATTTTTGTTTGACAGATGCCCTTATGTAGGGCGAGTTACAGAGGTAACAAGTTATTACAATATAGCTAAGAGATTTACAATACAGCTAAGAAAGAAAGCAATACAGCTTTTTGTTTGGGGATTTTTTTAGTTTCTGATTGCGCTTTTTTTGTCAAATGAAATGGTTTTTGTAGTTATTGTGCACAGTGTGTTTGTTTCGGTAGGTTGTATGCATAAGTGGTTTGTATTTGTAGTGTATACGTGCAAGTACTGTTATAAACTGCACCAAACATTCTCAGTCTTGGCTACTTTGCTCTGCTCAAACCCTGGGGAGATATTTGATGTATTCAGAGTTTTAATTGATTTATATCATGTTTGTAACGTAAACTATTTCCTGTGACATCAGACCTTAGGTACTTAGGTTCCACCCGAAGTTGGGGCCCATCCAAATTTCCATTCCTAGCTATGCCCCTGCTTTAAAGACTTTTTTTTTAGTAATGAATTTGTTGTTTTCCTTTTCAGTCTTGTACACATGCTCTGAATATATTTTAGCAGACATGCAGTTTTGTTCCTACATAAATAATTAAGCACAAGATGTGACAAAATATGTAACATGTAAAATGTCATGTTGTCTAACATGATGGCTTCCTTCCTCATTGAAACCAACATTGATCCCATGTGCATATTCATTATCTGATAAGCAAAAGTTGTTAATTCAATCAATGAAATACTGGTGTGACCTTAACCTCTGTAATAGGACCCTATAGCTTACTACTCTCTATTTAAAAAATACATGAGCACTTGTACTGATATAGAATTAACCTTTTGGTCATTTTTAATGTTGGGAAGTTTTAGATCATGAGGTCAAATACAGTACACTTTATTGCCAATAGTTCTCAACAAGATAATGTGTTTGCCTATGTTGACCTTCTTACCCTCCTGAATAAATGATTAAATCTATTTTACAATGTATTTTCAGTATATGTATGTCAGTAGAAAGACAAACATCCAATTCAACAGAAAGAACACTGGCACCCCATAACTGATCCATTTTGTGTTGCAGTGTAAACGCAGTAACACAAATGCCTGTATATATACAGGTGCAATCACTTTTAAGCAACATTGCTAAAAAATGTGACTACACAGGTCTGGATCCCCACTAGTGATATTTTAGTCCAGGAACACAAGCAATTATTCTGAGGATAGCTGTGTTTAAGATACATTTGTCCTCCTAATCAGAATAAATGACCAGTGCAGCAAAATGCAAGTGGAGTTAAGCCCCAATATTCCTCAGAGAATAGAGGCTTTCAGCTGCAAACAAATCCATTACTGCTAGGTAAATAGAACGCATCAGCAGTTTTACCTTATTTAAATGTTTCTGGTCCATGACTATAGGAATCCTCTATTTTCTATTAGGTGGTGGATAGCCACAGCTCATAAGCTCAGTTAATCTTATACAATGCAACATGATTAAACTCTACCTTATGTGGTTATGGTGCATGCAAAAAATAGCTGTGGCTATCTGTGTGTAATGAGAAAATTCCATTTACTCTAGTAAAACATGTTTTTAATTTTTTTTTTTTTTTTTTGCAAGTTAAACACCTGTAAGATGTTGGATTGCTCAGCATTAAAATTCCAGCAGGATTTGGGAAGTAATTAAAATAAGTTGTTATGAAAATAAAATATTTTCTAACTATCTTACAGTATTTCCTCACTGTCGGAAGGTGTTTAGTGGTTTTAATTTGGAAGGACATAAAAGGTATATTGTGAAAATACACTTGAAAAATTAGGCTAACAGCCCTGAAAGTAAAGAAGATGTCTTGTTTCCTTTATGTTTTACGCTGCTAATCTAATGAAGACATTAGTGTCATATACCCATTTTCTGTATTCTTACAGCCATTTACATAGCTAACCACTGCTTTGAACTTTTCTCAAATCTACAATTATTTCTGTGAACTATATATATATATATATATATATATATATATATAATGATATAGATCTATATCATATATTATATATATGTGTGTGTGTGTGTGTGTGTGTGTGTGTGTGTGTGTGTGTGTGTGTGTGTTAGTGTTAAGGACTTCCTGATACACATAATAATATATATATTTTTTTTGTATATATGTTTTCTCGACTGATATAATTCCATGATTAATTAAAAACCATATATTGTACTGTACTTTTGTTCAGAGCTGATTAGGTGACACCTCAAAACATTTGGAAAATGTCATGACACTTATTTGTTTTGAAAATCTCAGATCAGAAAACTGAATAACAATTAACCTAATTAACTGAAGTAGGTACTGAGTTTTGTAAAGACTGCTAAAATCATCAGTTCACCTTTTATTATCATACTAAGAATGACATGTTTTACACTTTTTGAAAATCACTGGCAGCAAAATGTGTGATGTGATGTGAGATTCAGTTTGCTTGTTGTATTTCAAAATTAAACTGCAGGGAAATTTGATGGAAAAATTGCAGAAACAGATTTAGCTATGTAAGATGTTTTATATTAAAAAAAAAACAGTTAAAGTAGTAAATTTATGAAGATGAGGAAATTCAATATACTAATCTTAAAACTACTGTAAAATGTATACTACCATTATCTGCCCAAATATATGTGGACATTTTATTGTCAAAAATGGATGGGGGTTAGAAAGTGAATTTTAATTCCTCTGTATCATATTCTACCACGTGTTGGGGGTCTGACAAGGTCTTTAGCAATTTGCTATAAGAATTCACTAGATGGGACTGTTTATTGTCAACTGCATGGTGCACTAATGCATCGTTATTCAACATACTTAGTGTTCCACGTTTTCGGTTTTTATCTTTAAAAATTCCAGGAATTTATTTTACATATATTAAAATAGGGATAGAATTGGTACAAAAAAACAAACGTTTTATTGAAACATTGGTAAAAATCGGGGGGAGATACACACTTTACATGTGAAATTTGATATGGAAATAGTATCTGCAGAAGGTATGATCATGACATCAGCACAAAACAAGCCAGGTTTATTCACCTTGAAATCATAAAAAGAAAAGAAAATTGACAGAACTGGGCAGTGCAAACAATCGGGAAACACTTAAAAAAATCACACTGGACATTTACATCAATGCATTCCATAGGTTTACCAACTAAAGCATCACCATTTTCTGTCAAATATTTACGATTACATTGTCGGCTTTAGGCAGTATTTTAGCTGATGAACAGACAGTACTGTTGCATGAAGTTACCAATATATACTTTTCTGCAATAAACAGTGGCTGTCCAGCAAAGCACAGTGCTCTGACAAACTCATTAACACAGTCATTCTACGCTCTTTTTATTAAAGCGTGTGTAAAAGCCGCATAAATGGATTGCTTGCCTCTCAGTTCACTTTCTTATTTTAATTTAATGTGTCGCTTATTTTTCAGTATGTACTTTTATTGTCAGCGCAAATATGCACCTCAATGCAGCAGTAATTGCAGCGCTGTGCATTCCCTGCCTCATCTGACCCACTTTAGTATTACAGTGCACTCCATTTATAATAATCACATCCATCCTGCATGATTCGATTACACCGTGTAACAATTTTTTTTTTTTTTGTTCCTGGGTAGTAAGTGTTATTTCTTAATTGCCTATGCCTCAAAAGTATAGAAAATGGCTATTATTCCCCATAAACGTTGCTTTTGTGACCAGGACAGTGATATTTCAAAATATCACTATTTCCAATGGGAAAACGGGCAAATGTGTGTCTTTTCGTTCACATAAAGTCAGAAAAAAACAACATATGAATCCAAATTAACATGTATTTATACTAAAGTAATACAAAAATGACTACAAAAGATTTAGAAGTGAGTAGTTTTTCGAGATTTATGATTATATTGTATTTACAGTATAATCATAAATCTTGAAAAACTACTCACTTCTTAATTTGTTGAAGAGGGACGTCCTCACAGAAGCACATCGCCATTTTCTCTTTCATCTCTCTGAGACAGGTCGTACATAGCTTTTGCTTTCGCACACCGAATTTGGGTGATTTGTTTAGTTTTTGTTCCAAATAAATTTCAAATTCATGGTAGTCACGCTCTCGATAGTTGGTAACACTGCTCTTGCTATATTCTCGAGTCAGTTTTCTGGCGAGAGCTGGTTTCGACCCCTCTTCAGGGATTAGCGAGCGGCCATTACTCTCACTACATGAGGCTTTGTGTAGCTGATACACCGTGTGAGAGCTGTTGTGGTGCTGTAAGGTTTCTCTGACGCTGCGACGTCAAACAGGTGCCCTTCTCAAGCCTTGGGATATCCTAGCGCAGCTGCGCTTGCCCTCGGTGACCACACCGATTGAATCGGCTGCATACCCCGGCACTGACCGCAGTTTTCCCACCGACTTGCAAGCCATGAGAGAATGAGACCGGTGGTCCAAAAGCCTCCGCAGAGGTCATCCAGGACCCCCCCCCCCACTACAGTGACCAAGGAACTCTCCCACATAACCGGGTCACCATCCCCTTACCCACCATCCATACAGAGGCGCAGACACCTCTCAGGGGAGGCTAGAGGGTCACCGTCAAGGCAGACGGTCGCCACACAGGCACCGCTCCCCTTCCCCAGGGGACAGGAGGTCGCCTCGCAGGCATCGCTCCCCTTCCCCACGCAGGCACAGATGTTCGCCATCGTAGTCGACCAAGCTCAGCCGAGTGGCGCTTCGCAGAGCTGGCAGAGACTGTAAGGGCTCAGCAAACCATGCTTGAGACCGTACTGAAGTCTCAGGGCAGGCTGCCCCCTACCACCGGGCAGCCCCAGCCCCCACAGTCTCGTTCCCCATTCCCTCTGCCTAGACCAGACGAGCTGACCTTCATGGCATCCAGGTTGGACGTATCGGACCCAGCCACCTCTGTCGGGCAGGCCACAGTGGGGAGCACCCTGCCACCCTTGCCACACTTGTCCCAGAGGAAGGAGTTCTGGGCGCTAATGCAGCGTGCAGCTGCAGCCACGGACGTCCCGTGGCCGGCGGAACAGGAGGGAAAGAGGAACTGCTTCCTCCAGCAGAAAGGTCACCCACAGCATGCCCTCCCCTTATGCAAGGACTTCCTGGATTTGGTGTGCTCCTCCTGGGGCAACCCAGCATCTGCACCCTCAGCATCCAGAATAGCGGAGTCTCTGCTGCACACTGTATGAGCCCAAGAAGCAGGCCTAGGTGCAGGGGCACGATCATGGTGCTGGTGCAAGGTTCCACCTTCACCAAGGGGGATAAGGACCCAATATGCCTGTCAAAGCCTTGCAGAACAACGGATGCGATGATGAAGAAGGCATACGTGTCTTCAGCGCTGTCCGTGCGCATCAGCCGTTTAACTGTCACTGGTTCTCAGTCACATCAAAACAATCAGAACAAGTCTTTGTGGGTAGGCAACTTGCCAACAATCACGATTATGTTTACTCAAGGCTGCAGAATCCTATTTTACTACAGTATCTAGTATACTTGAGAAGCGATCGTCTCGTGAGGGTGCCTAGTTTAATTGTCGTGTGGTGTTACGTGTAATGAATGGCCTTTGAATTAAAATAACATTACAGTACAGTATTTTACTGTCAGAAATACCACTGCATTTAAGCTTCTGTGGCTTACTTATTTTTAGTTGCGATGCAAATCTCTGCAATCCCCTCTTCCCTCCCTGTTAAAATATATATATATATATATATATATATATATATATATATATTATATATAGATATTAATATATATATATATATATATATATATAGATAGAGAGAGAGAGAGAGAGAGAGAGAGAGAGGGAGGAGGCTGTGTGGTCTAGTGGTTATAGAAACAGGCCTGTAACCAGGAGGTACCCAGCTCAGCCACTGACCCATTGTGTGGCCCCGAGCAAGTCACTTAACCTCCTTGTGCTCCATCTTTCGGGTGAGACGTTCTTCTAAGTGACACTGCAGCTGATGCATAGTTCACACACCCTAGTCTTGTATCTTGTAAAGCACTTTGTGATGGTCCACTATTGAAGCCGCATATCACACAATAACAGTGATGTACTCAATAGGTATTCAATGAATGTGTATTCACTTTATTGAAACAAGTTTTCACTTACAGAGAACACAACAAAACATCCCTGCACAATGCAGTGGTACATTCACTGTCTAATTACAAACAATTCAGTGTTTCCTGAGTCACTACACTATCCATGCTGCGTACGTTCCTAATCACGCGAGATGTGATCAAATTCAAATTCAAAAACAGCGTTATTGGCTGTACGCGTCATTGCACTTGATACAGTACCATCTTACATGCAGTCAGTTTGCCCTGAAATTTTGCTTATAAACGGATTGCTTGATTCTTGAGTATTTTAGCATGATTAGTGTAGAAATTATTTTGTCTCAGCGATTTTGATCACAATACGCGGTTGATTCTTGTATCAGTGATTATTATAAACGGAATGCACTGTATACTCAAAATATCAAAACAAAAGCAATATACATTTATCAGTAAGCCATCACAATTAATTGCTAGGGATGAAACAGTAGCAATATATGTTTTACTTTTCAACAACGATCAGTTTATTATCAGTTGAGCAAAAGCAACTGAACAACATAGATAAATAAACTCAGAAGCGCACAGCACAAAAAGTTATAAATAAAAGTCTAATTTCTTTTTCTTTTTCTTTTTTTTGACAGAAGGGTATTCCTTTACCTTCAGTCTAAGGCTGTTCACAATCAACACAGATAATGCGCTTCTCCACGCCGCCTTTGTGCTCAGGGCACAACTGTCCAAAGTTTTATTTTTATTGCACTTGCCAACCTGGCATTGACGTCTCTTCTGGCTCTGAACGGGGTTGCCAGCTTCAGCTGTGGGTACACGCTTGGCAGTCTTCCTCTTTTCCAAATGCTTCTTGTGAAGCTCCTATGCTAACTGTAAAATATATTCTCTCCTTGGTAAATTCTTCTCCTTGCATTCTTTGTAAAGTACCCAGGAGTTGATGACTGTTAGGTCCAATACATTGTAAAACACCTGAACAGACCACTGTCGGGAGCCAGCTTTCACGGAATACTTCCGTGCCATCTGATCTAAAACATCAACTCCATATTTTGTTGCATAGTAAAACTCCACGGTCTCTGGTATTTATTTTCACTAGTCCCGATGCTAATCGACTGACCAAAGCAGCGCAGCTGGCAAACAGGCGATCCAGAAAAGCCTATTGTACTCTTTGATTAAATATTTGCTCTGACAGGAGTTTTCTGGAGAGCTTAACATTTTAAATGCCAATGCCTTGTATCATGATTTAATGTACAGGCCTAACATCTTTGGGCACATTTATATTAGTTATTCATACAGATCATTAAATTAAAATGTTATACTATAATCTTCATTCACAGACCCACATTCATTTGCTTGTTAATCCATTTGATTTATGAAAAGTTTATATATACTATAGAGATTCCAATCTCTTAAACAGCTCTTTAAGTCTATTTTCATCTTTAAAAAAGCAATTTTTAAAAATATCGGTAGTTTTCTCCAAATTAGACAGTAAAAAGGATAATTTCTCAGCCCAAGAAGTGTCAAAGTATTACAATCTTAAAACATAGGAAGTTTGAATACATTGTGGTTAGTTGTATGTTTCTAGTTGTTGTATGTGTAATAGTTTCTATTAGGTGTTTGTGAGGGCATTGCTAGGGTATGTTATGTATATGGGGTCCTGTCACAAAGACGGGCGGAGTGAGTGACGTCAGACCAGAAACAGGAAATAAACAACGAGAGGTGGAGTTTGGTGGAGCTGAGCGAATGGCTTCGCTCAGCATTTAATGAGTGAACAGAACAGACAGAAAATAAACGGTTGCAACAAACAAAAACACAGGACACGGCACATTCGCCAAAACAAAAGGGACAAACAAAACGGACTATCACTAAACAAAACACGGTGAGCTTCTATTTTTTTTATCTTTTACAATTATCTCCATCTCCAATCCCGTTCTCCACTCACTGAACACACAACCCTGAGTATGTGAAAACATGCTGCTTTTATGCAGCTGTACCGAGACTCGACTACTAATCAATCATTCAATTGGAGTCGCGGTACAACTGCACGTGAATTAATAAAGTGCAATTCCCCGTGCTCACATATTACATTTTACTTGCATATGAAGTGCTGTGCAATCCTCGTGCCTAAATACAAATATACATTTTAAATACTTGTGTTACACAGACCCATTTATATTCCATGTGCCAATGACTATACACCAACATTAAAACACAACACATAACACAAAATATACACAGGGGCAGGCACTTTGCCACAGGTCCCCATATCTAATAAAATAAAACAGCTTTGTTTGAAACTAATAAATATAAAATATATATATATATATGATATATATATATATATTATATATATATATATATATATATATATATATATATCAGCAAAATGTTATAAATGTTATAAAGTTACATATGTGTATATATATAGAAACAATATATATAAACTTGTCTTGTTTTGTATAATTGAAAAAATACATTTCATAACATGTTTTAATACGTTTGTTATATTTTTCTTTGTAAAAGAAAATTTTTATACTGTACATTATACCTACATAGTGATATTCCTGCGGTATATATAAAACTCTCCTCAGTGGGACGCAGATAGATAGGGATTGGGAGGAAAGTCACAGAAGTTGTGATCTCTTGTTCCGACTTCAAAACACATATCACATTACTAACTCTGCCTTTAGGGATCGAATGACAGCAGTAGGGAGCTGTGTGCAGCAAGCAGGCTGATACTACAGCCAGAGTCCTGTAATAGCACAGTACTTGTGAGTGCTCAGAGCAGCACTGTACTACAACCAGAGTGCTTTCCCGTGCACTTGTGGATTAGGACTGAAAACCTGCCATTTTACCCCCTTGCCAGTCCTAAACAAAAAGATTTTACAAAACAATAACACAGTTCAGTGATTATTATTAATTCAAAATATAATTATTTTGGTAATTATATGACTGTCTGGACATTCACTTTGTCATCCACTCACCTCCTGACAGGCATGCATACAAAGAGATCAGATTGAAAAATAAAACATAGAATAGACAGCAAACCTTGATGTACGCAGGTATGGCATGGTACTGCAAGTGCTCTTTTGTTTGAGATACATGCATACATCTTGGAGTTGAAGTGGTTAAGCAAATTAAACTCAATTTTGCCTAAATTAAAATTTTCCCAAAAGGTTTGTTCCAATGTTAAGTTAATGGCATTGGACTTTTTGGCAATGCTGGCTCCAGAGATCAACCAAAGTGCAGCCTTCATAATATCTCAGCATGGTACCTGCCTGGAATGGGCAATCGCAAAGGTGATGGGCACCTCCACAGTAAGCCTTGACAGTAATGCTGGTGTCCCAGTACTACCCCCCTCAGCCCAGTTTCCTTACCTTAGCTATCCAGTCCTTTACATTGATGTTAACATCCTACATTACTTACCTTAGCCATGCATTCTCTTTCATTGATGTTAACTTCCTTTATCACCTCTCTTTTGAGGTCCCCGATCTGCCTCTTTCTTCCTCAACCAGAGTCAGTTGCTATACTATATGCTAATGAATCCCCAACAACCCACCTCTGCTAGATAAACCCAGACTTTCCACCCCAGCTGTTTCACCTCAGTGGCTAACTCAGCATAGCAGAATTTCTTCCTCATGTATGTCTCCTTCATGAATACTCCCATAGCACTAAATAAAATCTAATTAAGTAAATCCAAACTCATGCTGCTTGCTTTTACTCTTTTCCATTCTCTCCCTCTCTCACTCCTGTCTCCTCCTACCATGTTTCGCTAAGATCCGCCCCCAACCCTACTCTATCTTTCAGATTGGCTCACTGTGGTAGTCTCTGACCTTTACATCTAGCTCCTCCATTGGCCAGTGAGCTGTTGACTGACAGGTCCTATGCTTTCCCGGTGCTGTTTAAACTCAGAAGTCCTGCGCACAGCTATTGCGGAGCCCGTCATACGGGGCTACATTAACATTATGATTTATAGTGCTAGACAGTGGCAGAAAACTGCTTTGAAAGGTTCATGGTGCTTCAATAAAGGACATTATTTCTTCTACAGTAGCAGTAAATGCGACAGGTATGAGTGAAGAGTTTACAGCTAGTGATTATGGAACAAAAATCGACAGTACCTCAAGTGCAAAACACAATATACAGTATGAGTAGTGACACCTGCTTGCAAATTAATCTTTAAGGACAAAATGTTACGTATACTGGAACAAAATCATGTTTTGGGGGTAGAGTAACTGGTACTGGTGATCACTGTGTAAATAGGGACTGTAGTAACTGCCAACAATTAAGCTAATACTCTTGTGTAACTGTGATATGCATGCAGCGGCATTGTCATTATAATTCATAGTAAACTCACAGATTCATTTTAATGTGCTCAGTGTTCCAGCTCTTGTACGTAACCTGATCGCTTCATCGCTGCTTGTTCCAAATTCCCAATAACTGCCTGACTTGCATTTATTGTTTTGACACTCTCTCCTTTATATTTTCAACTAGCTTATTCTGAATCATCAGCTATTTGATATTCACTGTGAGTTTCTCTCTTCAAGTCCCTTGCTGGTTTTCACATTGTTAATGTCTCACATTTTTTATGCTTGTCAAATGATTGTTGCACGCATGGTCCTATTTCTTTTTTTTTTTCTTCAAGCAGCTGCTACCTCTATTTTTTTTCTTATGTCACCTGAAAGCAGATTGCACTTCTGAACCTCAAACCCATTTGTGGGAAACACTTTAGTAAAATGATACTTTATAACATATCTATAACTTATGTTATAAACACTAGACAGTCAACATAATAACTAAGGGTGCCCAGAGGGGTATTGTTGTGTCTGTGTATAGTGCAGTAGTATTACATCAGGCACCTGGTTTCAAATAAAAAAGTAATGAAAACGAGGAAAGAGTTTAAATTTAAAGATGCTGCAAGTAAAAAAAAAAAAAAAACTAACAGCACAAAAAATCTTAATTTAAGACAAAAAAAAACTTCTTATAAGATAATATATGAATGATTTGCTTTTCATGGTTTCTTGTGAGACAAAGAAAAACAAACACAACACCTTTATTTAAATTATATACCATTCATTGTTTTCTTTCTTTGAAAAATACATATATAATGTGTTGCACGATTGAGCACACGCACGAACTAAAGGATTACCCTTGAAAAAGGATAAAATCCCCAAGTTAAACAATATTCCTTTAGAAAGATGGTTAGAAAATCAATTTTTCAAAGTGAAAGTAATATATCTCTGAAAAGAATGTGATTCTGAGCCAAATGTTCTGTCTGTCTGTCTGGCCTCCTCACT
This sequence comes from Polyodon spathula, assembly GCF_017654505.1. NCBI lineage: Eukaryota > Metazoa > Chordata > Actinopteri > Acipenseriformes > Polyodontidae > Polyodon > Polyodon spathula. Next base: position 36,986,238 of record NC_054535.1, read on the forward strand.
CATGCAAAATGGAATGACACTTAGTTCCACAGTGTTAGACTTAACTCTCCTCCATCCATCCTGGATTGGATCTCTATCTCTAGACTTGACAGTCGTCACTGTCTTACTGGATGATTTACCTAATGATGATTTTTTAAAATTTTTTTTTACATATTTTCCTTCTCCAAATCAAAAGTAATAACAACAGTACTTATGTATTACTTGTACTGAAAATTGCCATACCTGTTACAAATACTCATTTCCACTTGTTATCCGGCACATCCATAATACTACAAACATTCTATAGCAATACAGTGTTATACGGATATGCATGGACGTTTACAGTATAAGCAATCTTATAATTGCTTTATGGAGCTGTATACATTGTAGTGTGTCATTTTCTAGTTTAATAAATACTATAATTACTCAAACCATTCATGTTTATTGACATATTATTAATGGATCTAAAACTAAGGTGTGACCCATTTGTAAAACATTGAAATGTTTATGTTATCCATATTGTCATCTTAATGTTATTAAGGATGAAGTTTACCACTTCTATTAGTAACTTCTCTGCTATTGTATTCTTTTAAAATGTAAGACCACTGTCAATTATACATAATATAATATATAAGTCCTTTTCATTTCATTCATGTTATTATTAGTATTTGTTTTCATTATTATTAGTTTTTATCTTTTGCTTTTACTTTGCTGCATTGAACATACAGAATGTATTAACTTGGTGAATTTGCACATTTAAGCAGGTTGTTCAAGTTTTTTGCTGATAAGAACATTTATGAACGAGGAGACCCTTTGGTCTACCTATGTTTGTCCGGTTCCTTGTAGCTGATTGAATTCAAAACTTTGTCAAATTGGATCTTAATGGATCCAAGTAATTCAGCTTCAGCAACATTACACTATGTGTCTATAAAATATATTTTCTAAAGAAAATAATTTTGTACTGTTTAGATTCAGCAGGTTTATATCAAAATAATTAATGCTAGACAAAATATATTAGAGTTCAATTTGATTTTTCAAATAAAGATTGTGACAAATAAGTGTGATCTTTTTAAAAATGCATTGCCACTTTCTGGTTATCCTTGGTCATATTCTGAGGTCTTGTTTTTAATCTTGTTAGGAAGTTTTAATCTAGTGAGATGATGTAGTCAATCAAGTAAATAACAGGTTTAAAATACTGTATTCCTTCGAATTTAAGACGCCCTCAAATTTAAGACGCAGCCCAAATTTACCACCCTCAATTTGAGGAAAAAATAAAACATAAAATAAATATGCATTTACAAAGATTCAACCTCAATTACGCTGTTGTATCGTACAAAACTGACACGAAACAGTGTTCTTGTTGTGGATTAACTACAGAGCTTGTTTAGTGTGCTGCACTCTGTATAATACTTAACGTACACCTACTACCTCTCACGTATGGCATCACACAGCCTGGCAACAGCAAGCACGACACAACACTCCATGACATCAGGCAACATGTAACCCAGCAACCACAACATCATTGAACATTGTTTGGCATGTCAAAAATTACAGGGGGTCTGTCCAAGCTAAAACTGCTTTTTAGAAATGCTAAAATTGTAAACGTTTCTCTTGGAATTCCTCAGGAAGCTTGGTTTGTTTTTTCTCAGCAGTGTCACGTTGCTGCTTGTGTATTCGGGCAGAAGACTTTGTTGTTTTTTCTCGGCAGTCAGTCATGTTGCTGTTTGTGTACTCGGGTAGTCACGTCTTTTGTTGCCAATTTTAATACATGCCTCACGATACTGTACTCGAATTTAAGACGCAGGCTAGTTTTGAGAAGCAAAAATTGTTAGAAAATTTTAAGGAATACGGTACACATTCAAAAGTATTTTTTTTTTTTTCAGTGGTCTATTTTAGAAAAAAATTTCTATAGCAAAAAACATCTTAATTTCAATGTGATATGTTATAAAATTGTAAACAAAATTGATCTGACTGCTAGTTTTCTGTTCTATTTAGCTTGGCAGTGGAAATTACAAAAAAATAAACAAAAAGATAGTTATGTTAAAGCTTATATAAATTACCAATAGTCTGTCATAATCAAAAATGCAATATTCTGTGCTGTATAATTTAAAAGGGCTAAAATGTAAGTAGTCTATTCAATATTTAATCCACTATACTGAAATTGTCATATTTTAATGGAAAACGCCATGTTCAGTAATAATGGCTTGGTAAAGCTGATAGCATCTCTAATATAGGCAAAGAGACTTTGAAATGATATGAAGTTCCTTTCAACTGCACTGAAGTTACAGCAAGTAGAATTAGTTTTATAGCATTGCAATTTTTCCAATGTTTAAAGCTGTAAGGCTGCAGATGCCACAGGAAAATATGAAAGAGCAAGCACAGGCAAAGATTTATGCATTTGTAGCTGCAGAATATAAGCATATTCCTGTAATGGTTGTTTTGAAAAAAAAAAAAAGTTAAATACATTAAATATATGTTCATTTTTCACAAATATTACAATGTTACAATATATTATAACAATATATATTTTATGTAAGTTAAAATCAATTCCGCAAAATTGTCTGTTTTTAGCCGTGACTGTATTGTGATTTTTTACATATTTTTACTGTGAAAATCGTATCCTTAATGATTGTCACTGCTTGCAACCTGGCACCTCTCTCTGTACAAATCAAGCACTGGTTATTGGGGTTGCTTACAGTCAATCATTATAACTTAGGTTAGGATTGGTTGCTGCAGAGAGCTGGCCCTGTGATTCCACATGGTTCATAGAGAATAGAGGACTAGTTCTCTTGCATTCAGGGCTTCTCTTAATAAAAGTGTCCTGGTGGCTGAATTGTGCTGTGCGTCTACAGTGACCTGTGTGTCATTCACTTCCACTGTATTCAGAAAAGGGGTTGGACCCTATTTGACCCTACCTGTGACTCTCACCTTGTTGTTACAATACATTCCAATTTTTTTTTCTTTAAAGCTAAATGTGGAAGATGACAGCTTAAAATACCAGTATTATCTGTTTTCAGGCACTGATTGCTTCTGCTCCTGCTTATTCACTTATTCACTGCATTTTATTCTATGCTTTTTTGTGGACTGGGCTGCCATTTCTTATAATTAAGAGCTGCTATAATCTCGATTGATTTCCCAAATTGCATTGAAAAAGGTTTGACCTTTCTTGCTGTAATTAAGTCTACACGGATAACTGATGTTATGTGTTAGTAGTTTTGATGTGTACATGCTACTGCGTTTAGGGTATTATTTTTGAACATGCACCCTAAGCTTGCATTTCACTTGAACAAAGTTTAATATTCTGTTTTATTCTGCACATCTGGAAATAAACCAGAAATTTATCCCGATTCTCAAGCCCAGCTTTTTGAGAGCACGCTGTGTAACATGAATCCACTCGCAACAGGGTTCCCAATAAAACCGAAGCTTAGTATTAATGTAAGTCTCTTGCAAAGCATTTTCTCCATCACATTATATAATTTACATTCAAACTCCATCTCGATAGTTTGTCAAGTGCAATCACTGTTATTACAGTTGCTATAATCGATTGAAATCATAATGAAGGGAACAGAAGGAAATCAATAGACTAAATTACAAATAAAGAGAAGCTATTATTTAAAAGCATTTGGCTCAAATCTTCCACATTAATGGAGTCAGAAATGGCTGTGGTACTCTGAGACACTGCAGTGTGTAATTCACTTGAGTGCATTAGAACAACGAAAAGCTATTGAAACTATTAGAACCTCCTACCAAGAAATTGTCCACCTCACTAGAAGCACAACTGAGTCGTTTATTATAGTCCCAGTTTTGACATTGCCAGGCTTTTTTTTCTAATCAGGAGAGGTTATTTGCCACATGGCACGGGAATAAGTAGTACAACTGCTTTGCTTTCTTACAGCTAATATGACATTACGGGCAGAGATGTATTGGATAAAGCAGCACACATTGAGCTCAAATCTGCTCCGCAAAACAAAACAAAAAAAGGTCCAAAACTTAGCATATCTACAAATCAGCATACTGTTAAGATTAGCCTAATTGAAGTATCAGCTGGAGAAAATTGTGGGTGCAGTTGGGTTAATGAAGGGGCAGCAGTGATGTATAACTGCATTCCCATTATAAGGTTATCAGTCATAGTTTTGCTGATTCTGATAAGACGGCAATATTCCTGCATCCCTTTTGTGCCTGGCTATTCTGTAGCTTTATAATAGGGTATAATTAATAATAGGTTTAAGCAGGGGCAGTGGTTAACTGAAGAATATTTACAGTGCATTATGAATATTTGTTCTGTTATCATTCTCTGTTGTTCTTTTCACCCACTAACATCTTTCTACTAATGTCTGTCTTTAAAAAAAAAAAAAATAATAATAATTTGTTGAATATTAGAAAATGGATCGCAGCTTTAACCTGATTGGTTAATACAAGGGTTATAATCTCTGGTAAAGGACCTTGAATGTTATCTTTCAAACTGTGTTTAACCCTTTAAGGACCGGGATCGTGTTAACATGATCATACTGAAGTGGGGTTCGAGGACCATGGTCATGTAAACACAATAAAAAAGTACTTAGATTTGATGACTTATAGGGCCACCATACTTTGCAGTACAGACTTGAAACACATATCATTGGATAGAGGAGGAAATTACATTCACGTCCTGATAGCTTTTTTTTTTGTTGTTGTTTGTGTGACATCACTGAGAGGGGCATTTAGTGTCTAAAGGGCGGAGAAAGTTTTGGCAGCTCGGAGAGAAAAGACATCACAGCCTGCTTCAGAGAAACTTGTAAGAAAGATAAGAAAGACATGGAATAATGCTGTAAATCTGAAGAATTTGCCATAGTTATATCAGAACATTTATTCTGTGTCATGTGTTTTAATATGTGTGTGTGTGTGTGTGTGTTTTTACAACATTTACAAATATCAAGAAACTAGTGACAATAAGCAGATACTATTTCATGAACAAAATGTGTCAGGCACATTTCCTTGTTACTGATATTAATGGAATGAATAACTATTATTTTATTTATAAATGTTTATTTAAAAAAAATAAATTGAGAGTAGTGTCCATAATTGCTTATAAAGACCCTGACAATAAACGTGTAGTATGTCACTGCAATCACTCAGTAATTGTAATTTGTAATTTGCACAAACAAATATTTTTAAACAAAACTTTCAGGAAATAGTGTAAGGTCCCTTGGGTCATTGAATCAATGAGCAGAATTCATAATAAAAAATACAAAAAAGTGAAATGTTTGTACAGTTTCTGATGTATTGTATTTTGTTCCATTGAGTGTTCTGAAAAAAGGACACCATTTTCAAAATGCTACCTTGCTGGCTTTGGCTACTTTAGGTCCCAGTCAATCTCCATCTGCAACAATGAAATCAAAACTAAACAAACAGGGCTATACTCAAGTAGTTGCGTCCCTTTTCTACTGCCAAACTCCTCCCTGTGATCAGCATGGCACATTTCTCTATCCAACATTGCCTACCCCACAGCTGATCACAATAGATTTGTTTAGCAGTCTTATAACTACTCCCTTCCAACAATCTGGCCGCCTTCCGGTTCCGTTCTACCACGGAGTTGGCCCATCCCTGTGAAAGCGTCCCATCAACCTTACTTAGTACCCTTCCTGGTCGGGAGGGAGATTTACACAGACTCCTTCTCTCCCCATCACAGTGTATTTTACCTTTTTTGTGCTTGATGAAAGAAAATCTTCATTCTTGTACATGCCCTTAAAACTAAAACCACCGAGATTTCGGACTACATACCACCACCGCACCCGCAAAACTGCTTCGATATAGAAATGAAAAACAAACAATCGGATACAACTTAATATTTTTTATGAACATCATACATAACATTTTCAGAACAGAAACTCTGTATTTACATTGAAAATTAAACTATTTTCTTATTTTTTTTCAAAAAGACCACAAATAGATAAACATGAAAAACTGTAATAAAATAAACGCAATAAACTTCTGTGTGAACAAGTGTAGAAAGCTGTCTGCACATATAAAATTATAAAACATAAACAAGTGTAACGTCTCACGGTCTTCAACCCGGTTGTCTGTCCCCATTCACTGGTCTCCTTTCGCACAGCAGACAGTCTCAGTAAATCACGGACACCAGGTTTGTTTGTGCTCTGACCGGTGGAAACATATAAAAGCAATCAGATCGATATTTCTATTTTACAACATAGGACCTAATGATAACTTAAATACTGAAACTTACACAAAAACACGAACATGCAATCAAGTCCTAATTAAAAAATACAAATAAAGTTGGCTGTACTTTTATTCTTTCCATGTTTTACAAACAGTTCACAGTAGTATTATTTTGCAATTGGAAATACCCACGAAGCGACCACCACTGGGATAATGAAGCCTGATTGAAGGCTACCAGCCCACAGATGGAATTCTGAGCAAACCACATTACTCATGGAATAATGAGTAAATTGTTTTGCAGTACTCATTACAGGGGGCGGGCCTTACCAGACGGTAAAGCCCTCTTCAGGTTCTATTTCTTAAATAGGGTTGTTCAAAGAATACTGTTAAGTGTCTGAGATATTATACTGTAAGTGGCCCACTGTAATGTTGGCACTTTCAATTGACAGTTGAGTGGAATTCCGAGAAGTGCCTCAGTTATGGTTTTTTAACCCCTACATGCTGGACAGCTCTAATTTCAGGACTTAAATCTTGATAACGCAATCTCTCTTCCGGGTTGTCTCACTGGAATAATAAGTCGTGGGACAATCAAATCAGTCTTTCTGAGCCTTGTCATTGGATAAAGCTATGCAATAGCAACAAAAAAAATGTATCCGTACATGCCAAATTTGCCGATACATTTAAAAAACATCACACAGGAGACATGTCTATCAGCGCGTAGTTATGCTCAGAAATCACCAGAAGATTTGTCTGTATGTTGTAGTTTTGCTCAGAAAGCACCGGAAGATTTGTCTGCTGTAAGGCAAGTATCTCCTGAACATAATTCAATAACGAATGTAGCTTCAAAATAAGAACTTGAATAGTTTTTGTGTGTTTTAGATTTGCTTAAAGTGATGACCACATTTATTGCATTACCTCATTATATTTATGTTTATTGCTTTATCACCATATAGTTTGTTTTTCTATAGAGGTTTTTTATTTATTTATTTATATTTTAGTTATTGTTGATTTGCAAAGCATGGTTATATTGAATTCTATAACCTTTGTATATAAATATGATTGTCTCTTCATGATGCAAAATTAATACAGTACATGAATGCAATGGGAAACCTCTTTGTATGCTTCGCCTTGCTTCCAAATTTGGCACTCTCTGGATGCTGATCAACATTGTGTTGCTAGTGAATAGTAGCATAAAGTTATTCTCAGATGGATTTGGTTGAAGAGAAATGAAAAGGAATGGATGACCAAGGTAATTAAGCTGGGCTGGATTGAGTGCTGGGACACCGGCATCACCTTCAGGCTTACCCTAGGTGTGTTCATTTTTGCCAGGTAATAAATTATCAAATGTAAGTTCTTATTTGGATTTTTTTTTTAATGTTGTGCAGTTTTCTTGTTATTTATTTTATAATATACATGACATAAACAATTTTACTCTGAGAATTAAACTTGTTTTGGGAAATGTGTTTTTTGATGCACTTTTACTAAAAACAACTGCATTTTTCACATTTGTTTATTCATACATTTCATGGTTAAAGGGTTTTACATAAGATTTGGCAATGTAGTTTGTGATATTTTGCTTAGTCTGAACTGCTTCAATAAGATAGCTGACAGCGCTGAAAATATGTTCAGTTTCAGGCATTTTGGCATTCAAACAATGCTCAGACAAAAGCTTGTATCTCCTCAATGGTAGAAGATATTTAAAATATGTTTATTTAAAATCCTCATAAAACTGTGCAGCTGTGACATGCTAATATGTTTTATATATTAGAAAGGGGTAACAAATGGAGGTTTCTAAAAATATTATTTATTACATTTTTTGGAGGCTGCAACTATATATATATATATATATATATATATAGTGCCTTGCAAAGGTATTCAGACCCTCTCACAGTTTTCACATTCTGCTTTAAAGCTTGCAGTCATGACACTTTGAAGTAGGAATTAATATGTTATATTCACAACCTACTCCACACATTCAAAGCAAAAACAAAATAGATAGTTAATACAAAATAAAAATGGAAAAGTCATGATTGCATAAGTATTCAAACCCTTTGCTGTGGCAAACCTAAATTAATTCAGGTGCACAAAATGACCTTAACGAGCTACACAATTAGTTGAATGACCTCTGTCTGTGTGCAATATTAGTGGTTCTCATGATTTCAGAATAAAAGCACCTGTCTCTGTGAGGTTCCTTGGTCAGGTAGTGAATTTCAAGCAAAGACTCAACCATGAAGACCAAGGAGCTTTCAAAGCAAGTCAGGGATAAAGTCATTGAAAAGCACAGATCAGGAGAAGGGTAAAAAAAAATACTGACATCTCTGAATATCCCTGTGAGCAGTCTACTCAATCATCAAGAAATGGAAGGTGCATTGTACCACCCAGACACTTTTTAGATCACGCTGTCCCTCCAAACTGAGCAGCCGGGCAAGGAGGAAACTGGTGAGGGATGCCACTGTGAGGCCAACGACAACTTTGAAAGAGCTACAGAGTTCAATGGCTGAGACGAGATATACAAAACACTTCACAAAACTAGCCTGTATGGCAGGGTGGCAAGAAGGAAGCCATTACTAAAAATAAACCATCTCAAAGCCCACATGGAGTTTACAACAAAGCACCTAAATGATCCTATAAATATGTGGCCAAAGGTGTTGTAGTCAGACGAGACCAAATTGGAACTACAGTCAAGCATGGTGGTGGAAGCATCATGCTATGGGGTTCTTCGCCTCAGCAGGGACTGGAAAGCTTGTTAGGATTGAAGGAAAAATGGATGGAGAAAAGTACAGGAAAATACTAGAGGAAAACCTCTTTCAGTCTGCTAAAGTCTTCAAACTGGGGCAAAAATTCACCTTTCACAGGACAATGATCCAAAGCACAAGGCCAAAACTACATTGGAGTGGCTTAAGAATAAGGAAGTGAATGTGTTTGAGTGGCCCAGTCAAAGTCCTGACTTGAATTCTATTGAGAATCTGTGGAAAGACTTGAAAACTAATGTCCATAAATGATCCCCAAGCAACTTAAGAGAGATCTTGAGCAAATCTGCCAAGAAGAATGGGCACAAATTGCACCAAGCCATTGTGCAAAGTCAGTAGAGACTTACCCAAAAAGACTTGTGGCTGTAATTGCTGCCAAAGGTGCTTCTACCAAATATTGAGTTGACAGGTCTGAATACTTATGCAATCAACATATTTCAATTTTTTTCTCTTTAGTTTTTGCTGACATTTACTATAACTTATCTTACCCTTAGAAGTCTTCAGTTTGAGCATTCAAGTTATAAAATATTAAGTTTAAAAAAATGTGTATGTGTAGGAAGTGTCTGAATACTTTTGCAAGGCACTGTGTGTGTGTGTGTGTGTGTCTGTGTGTGTGTGTGTGTGTGTGTGTGTATATATATATATATATACATACACACAATCCTGGAATATATGATATCATTGTGAACATCTACTTTCTGTGGATATATTTGGTTTAATTTCTGATTTAGGGTTGCCAAACTACAAGAGCTAAAACACAAAGTGGTCATATTCATGCCCATATAGGGTCATTCTGTTTGGGTGTCAAAGGGTTAAACCGGGTGACATAACCCATACCAAATATTGAGAATAAAACACTGTACAAACTCAATATGGTGCTGTTAATGTCATGGATAGGGCAGTCTATAATTTAATAATACTTCAGAAGTTCAAGGTTTGTAAATAGGCATCAACATTTTTCATCAATTGTCATCAAAAAAGTATGCATGATGCCTTGCATGGAATTCATCCACTATTCTGCTGGAAATCCAATCAAGCCTGCTATCCCTTTTAAAAATGGCTTCTCTCTTACCCAAAATATTGTACTTTTTTTCCTGTTACTTGCTGTACTGCGGGTACTGATCAAGATGTGTTTATATGTGATATATTTATGTACCTTGCAATCATAAAAACTACTTCTAACAACATTAATGCTGCAAAATGTTACCAGTCCACGAACATTGTTCTTTTAATTCCAGTAATACATATTTCATTATAAAGCATCCAGATTAAATATTAATGTATTTCTGGGTGATGTATTACAGTCATATGACAAATTGTTTAAGAGAACAGAAAATAGGAGTTTAAATGGTAATAGCAACAGTGTGACAGGAATAATAATAGCTAGTGTGTACTGTATGTATATACAATAGGTAAGAATACCTATATTCCTAAATTACTTTTTAAATTATATATTAATAGTGGGTATTAAGTGCAAAATAATACACATCACGGTATTCCAAGAACATAATTTTAAGCTTCATTTTGTCCTCTGTATTCCTATAATGAAACGTTGCAGACTCATTTTCTTAGGCATGGCCTAAGATTTACTAATTTGGTGGCGCATTTCTGCAATGTATTGGAATTCATCATTAAAAGTGAATGTTATCCTAAAATTACAGGAATACCTGCCAATGTGAAGATTGTCAGGACTAAGGAATCAAAGACAATATCTTGTTTGTGTATTCAAAAATTCCAGATTTATTAAAATATAAATATTTAAGTAACTGAAAAAGTCTGGCTGCTGCATTTTTATTTTTGCAGTTGCGTGAACACTCATAAAATTAAATTAAAAGTCAAACACACTGTTTCCATAGTTTCCAAACTCGCTGAATCAATGTATTATATTTAGAAGTGAGGTTCTGAACAAGATGGCTGTAGGGGTGATGTCAGGCCAGAAAGAAAAACACAAGCAGGCAGTACTGGGGTTGAAACTGAGATGCAATGACTGTGCTCAGCGTTTTAATAAAACAAAAAGGTTTAAGCAAAACAGCACTCAGCACTTGACACCAAATAAAATAGATGAACAAAATGACAAAACAGTAACCAAAAGTGGACTAACAGACAAACACGGTCAAAACATTGGTTATATATTTACCTAGTTTAGTTTTCTCGTTTTTAATACTCTCCTCTCCACACCCGTTCTCCACTCGCCGAACACACAACCCTGAGTGAGTGAAAACATGCTGCTTTTATGCAGCTGTACCGAGATTTGATTGCTAATCAGTCATTCAATTGGAGTCTCGGTACAACTGCATGTGAATTAATAAAGTGCAATTCCCCATGCCCACATATTACATTTTACCTGCACATGAAGTGCTGTGCAATCCTTGTACCTAAATACAAAGTACACTTTATAACACTTGTGCTGATAACCCATATTTATATCCTGTGTATTTTATACATAAACACCAACATAAACACGCTACATACAACATAAAACATTAATAAACACAAAGGGGAGAGTCACTCCACCACAGAGGTGAAATCATTTTTTTATTTAATTATTTTATATCATAATCTGAATCTGACAGGATAGCAAAGGGTTATTGAGACTCAAAGACAGTAACTGCAGTTTTTAGCGCTGGGGCGTGCATTTATTAAACGCAATTAAATCAAAACCCTGCTCACAGAGCAAAATAAAAAGGGTAAACCAAAACAAGTTGCGAACACAGACATCGACAAAAGAAAATCCCTCGCCCAAGTCTTCCGCTATCACTGAGTTTTATTTGAATTATAGGCGTGCGTCCATGTCTCTTTCTCATACATTCTCACATGAATTTGACAGGGATATGATTTAACCCCATCCCTGCCAGTGTTATGTCTCACTAATGATGCTTTATTACTTGAGGGTGTACAAATCAAGCACATAGCATTGTTGTAAGACACATGTTTCCTGAGAGAAGAAAAGCTTGTCCTAAAGTATTAAAGTGATCATGTTCTGCAGCTCTCAACTAATATATTTATTGCTTCTGATTGGAAGAAACTGCAAGATGGAAGTCTTTGACAATAAATCCTAATAAGTGAGCATTCAAGCATTAGGATGCAGGTGACTTTTTGACCACCACAGCTCATGAGTTTTGTTTGTTTGCATACACCATTTTGACATACTGTCTATTTATTCTACCATTGACATATGTATGTACATACATATGCATTATGACCCACCCCCCGTGAGGCTGAAAATGAGGTGTGGGTTGGAAAGGAGGCACCAACTGGAAAGAGAGGTTTACATTTACCTGGCTTGATTAGTATTGGTAGCTGACTTACAGTGGCTTGCGAAAGTATTGACCCCCCCCCCCCCTTGGCATTTTTCCTATTTTGTTGCCTTACAACCTGGAATTAAAATGGATTTTAATTTGGATTTCATGTAATGGACATACACAAAATAATCCAAATTGGTGAAGTGAAATGAAAAAAATAACTTGTTTCAAAAAATTCTAAAAAATAAATAACGGAAAAGTGGTGTGTGCATATGTATTCACCCCCTTTGCTATTAAGCCTCTAAATAAGATCTGGTGCAACCAATTACCTTCAGAAGTCACATAATTAGTTAAATAAAGTCCACCTGCGTGCAATCTAAGTGTCACATGATCTGTCACATGATCTCAGTATATATACACCTGTTCTGAAAGGCCCCAGAGTCTGCAACACCACTAAGCAAGGGGCACCACCAAGCAAGTGGCACCATGAAGACCAAGGAGCTCTCCAAACAGGTCAGGGACAAAGTTGTGGAGAAGTACAGGTTAGGGTTGGGTTATAAAAAAATATCCGAAACTTTGAACATCCCACGGAGCACCATTAAAGCCATTATTAAAAAATGGAAAGAATACGGCACCACAACAAACCTGGCAAGAGAGGACCGCTCACCAAAACTCACGGACCAGGCAAGGAGGGCATTAATCAGAGAGGCAACAAAGAAACCAAAGATAACCCTGAAGGAGCTGCAAAGCTCCACAGCGGAGATTGGAGTATCTGTCCATAGGACCACTTTAAGCCGTACACTCCACAGAGCTGGGCTTTACGGAAGAGTGGCCAGAAAAAAGCCATTGCTTAAAGAAAAAAATAAGCAAACACGTTTGATGTTCGTCAAAAGGCATATGGGAGAATCCCCAAACATATGGGAGAAGGTACTCTGGTCAGATGAGACTAAAATTGAGCTTTTTGGCCATCAAGGAAAACATTATGTCTGGCGCAAACCCAACACCTCTCATCACCCCGAGAACACCATCCCTACAGTGAAGCATGGTGGTGGCAGCATCATGCTGTGGGGATGTTTTTCATCAGCAGGGACTGGGAAACTGGTCAGAATTGAAGGAATGATGGATGGCGCTAAATACAGGAAAATTCTTGAGGGAAACCTGTTTCAGTCTTCCAGAGATTTGAGACTGGGATGGAGGTTCACCTTCCAGCAGGACAATGACCCTAAGCATACTGCTAAAGCAACACTCGAGTGGTTTAAGGGGAAACATTTAAATGTCTTGGAATGGCCTAGTCAAAGCCCAGACCTCAATCCAATTGAAAATCTGTGGTATGACTTAAAGATTGCTGTACACCAGCGAAACCCATCCAACTTTAAGGAGCTGGAGCAGTTTTGCCTTGAAGAATGGGCAAAAATCCCAGTGGCTAGATGTGGCAAGCTTATAGATACATACCCCAAGAGACTTGCAGCTGTAATTGCTGCAAAAGGTGGCTCTACAAAGTATTGACTTTGGGGGGGTGAATAGTTATGCACGCTCAAGTTTTCTGTTTTTTTGTCTTATTTCTTGTTTGTTTCACAATAAAAAATATTTTGCAAGTGGTAGGCATGTTGTGTAAATCAAATGATACAAACCCCCCAAAAATCAATTTTAATTCCAGGTTGTAAGGCAACAAAATAGGAAAAATGCCAAGGGGGGTCAATACTTTCGCAAGCCATAGTACCTCAGTCCAATGTCTGCTTGTACAATGTGGATCATTCTCGGTAGCAGCAATGTTCCAAGATGGAAGTGATATTCTAAAGCTTGGAGAGAAACAAATTGTGGGGTAAAGAGGAGATAAAACAGAATATCAACAATAATACAAATCTACTTTAAAAAAAAGTCATTATGTTTAAAGGCAGATTGTTTCTAACCACACATTGTTTCAATTATTATATTTAAGTTGATGAGTTAAACTAGGTATATTAATAGGTATATATATCTATAATCTATATATATATATATATAATATTATATATATATATAGTATATACTAATTTCTTTCTTTTAAGCCATATTCTTTTACATGATAGTATACATTGCATTTTGCAGCTAAATGCAAATATGGCAGGAATTCCAAGTATTTGTATGTTTATAAAACATTTTATGAGTCATTCAAATTTCCTCATCTCCACAGCTAATTAAAACAAACATTTTCATGTACGTGTTTTGCACAGATAGCCAACACAGAAAGGTTTTCTAATAGCAGCTACAGTATGTCAACTGGAAGAGACTCTTCTCTATAATTAATGTTATGAAGCCAGTGTCAAAGTCTTTCACTTTATTGTCTAACAGTTTTTCATGCAGTAAAGATTTTCCAAAAGCACTGTTCTCTCCAATGACTGTTTTGGATGGGAATTGATTTGTTTTCATTTTTAAAAGAACGCTCTGGGATTGATGCCTAGTTGTCTTTTTAACAATGCTAAATTGATGAATACTGGCGAAGTGAAAGACATTTACAGCTTGTTGCAAGGGGATGGAGTACATAGAATTGATCCGCTGGGAATGGTTTACACTATAGAACATTTGGCACATTATTTGTAGTGTAAATACCTATTTGATTTAATCTGTAGCCTTCAGCCAAACTTTTAAACCATAGCTTTCTCCTCCATAAACCTTTATGAAGGTAAAAAAGCAAGAGAGCAATGTTTAATTGCTGTTAGGTAGCTGTTATTTAGATTTAATTTCACTTTCTACATTTTATTTCTAGTGAAGTTTAACTCCCAGTGGTCTCAGTTTTTGTTCCTGGATTTGTGCATGTCTTCAGCAACAGATAGGGAATAGCTGGGCTACAGATGCATTGAAAATCTCGAACTAGATAAATACATAGCCTTGTCACTAATGTGGCAATGTTATGCATAGGAGCTGAACAATGTGACATGGATTCTGTTTTTCAAAGAAACAAAATCAATCTTTGCAGGACAGCACAGCTTACTTGATTTATTGCCCCATTTGCTGATGTTTGACTAAATTAATTTGAAGTTGAGCATCATGAATGAAGTATGCTAGGGAGCACATGCATGTCTCGGTGATGGAAGCAGTAGTTTTGATAGATACATCTATTAGGATACTGTGGAGTCTAAGAAGTTTACTGGAATTTATGATTGTATGAAATGTATTCTGTTTCATTCTTGTCTAAATTCCTAAATTCCCTGTTATGGTGACCAGATTTTTAAGTCCTTAAACTGGGACAGTATAGAAATATTGTGAATAACTAAAACTCTCTCTCTCTCTCTCTCTCCCTCTCTCCCCGTATCTAAATTTTTTTTATTTATTAAATAGTTAATTCTTTTTTTTCAAAATATTTAATTTCTTACCTTTTAATATGTCATGGTAATTGTTCTGTAAATGCATTCCTATTGCAGTTTCTGCTTGGATTAATAGATACTAGGAAATTATTTTTTCAGCCACTTCCTATTATTAAATAAGAATCATATTTTAGATTATGTGGTGGAAAGCCTAAAGGTGATGAAATGTGTTAAAAATCCAATATTTTGATTTTATGCAATAAATTAAGCCATAAACTTCAAATATTTACAATAATCAATAAATAATCGCAGTTTCCTAAAAATCCCAACCCCCAGCATCCTTTGCAACTAATTTACATGAGTCTGCTCCGGCAATATGCATATATGACAAATACATATATGAAATGAACAAGATGGGCTGAATGGCCTCCTCTTGTTTATAACCTTTCTTATGTTCTAATGCTTTGTATGATAAATATATTGATTAATATTAAATTTAAAAAGGCAAATACATGTTTCAATACAATTAAATATATAATGTATGTACTGTATGGTGTTTTATATATATATAAAATATATATATATATATATATATATATATATATATATATATATATATATATATATATATATGTTTAATTATAATAGATTCCAAGTTAAGTTGTCACAATTGTAGTAATATGTGAAGTCCGTTTGAATACTTATGTAAAGAATTATTAATAAAAATCAGTCAAGGTTTTAAAATTTTACAGCGATTTATATAGATATATTATAGATATATATATATATATATTTATTAGTATATAGATATATATATATCTATATTATCATATATTATATAACAGGGAGTTTAAATAAAAATTTATGACAACTATTGTATTATATAAAAAAATTACATTAGCCATTTTAAACGTATGGTAAGTTTGTTGCAATTGTATATTTAACAGTATATTGTAATCACGTAAATTTTGCAGACAGTTGAAATAAAATTAATAATGTATAAAAAAAATACATTAAAACATTTAAACATTATTTATAAATATTTTAATTAAATATAATTTATTTGATATATTTATTTTATATGTTGAAAATATATGGTAAGGTTATAAATATATTATTTATATATTTAAAATGTTTTCCATTCACACACACACACACACACACACATATATATATATATATATATATATATATATATATATATATATATATATATATATATATATATACTAGGCGACTAAATGAAGACATTGATAAAGACTTTTAATTGAAATATTAAACAGACAAAAGTTAAGATTTTTGTTATGAGCAAGTGTGGACAGGATGGTCGAGTGGCGATGTTACACACCAGTGAGTAACCACACACAGCAAGTACTACGAGGCGAGTTTCAGATGCACTCGTATTTCTTTTATTAATAATAAATTGAATGTTTAAACAAAACAAAACACTTTCCCCCAAACAAAAAGGCACGTTGGCCAAAACAAATAATGAACAAAGACAAGCAAGCAAACAAATATTGTGCTGGTCTTAATCCAGCAAGAGTAGCAATTGTTCATATATTTTCAATTCTTACCTTTTAACACTAGAACCGCCGAGATTTCTGACTACATACAACTGCCACACCCACAAAAAGTGCGGCTTCATTTTAAAACGGCTTTGCTATGAAAATGAAAAACAAACAATCAGATACAACTTAATTTTTTTTTTTATGAACATCATAGATAACATTTTCAGAGCAGAAACACCGTACTTAAAACGAAAATTAAACTTTTTTCTTATTTTTTCCAAAATGAGCACAAATACATAAACATGAAAAACTGTAGTAAAATAAACTTTACGCAATAAACTTCAGTGTAAACAGGTGTGGAAAGCTGTATGCACATATACAATTATAAAACACAAATAACTAGTTATATAAATAGCATAAAAAAAAATGTAACATAACTTATGCAACGTGAAAGCGCTTTGAGTGAAACAGAGTTCAAAGGCGCTGACTGTCTGTTCAGATTTCTATTACAGCTTTCCTAGTACAATCTACGCAGAAAACACAGACTGCCACATTTGCCACAGATTGCCTTTATACAATGGGCGCAGACATCAGAAGTTCTGTTTTTATTGCATTTAGCAACCTGGTATTGTCTTTTATTTCATGTGCAAGTGGGCGCAGCGCTGGCTGAAGGTTGAGGGGCATTTGCCAGCCGGCTTTTGTGTCTCTTATCAAAATATTTCTGCCCTTGCTCTAGGGCTAGCTACAAAATGAAGTCCCTCCGAGTGATTGTGTTGCCGGTGCACTCCTTGTACAAAACCAAAGTGTTATTAAAAAAAAACATCCACAGGCCACCTGCGAGTACCACCTTTGACAGAATATAGCCGTGCCATTTGATCCACTATCGTACTTCGATGCGTTGTAAAATGCAACAGTCTCTGGCTTGTGTTTAGCATTAGTCCCGAAGGTCACTAATTTGCGCAGAGAGCTTAGAAAAAGTTTTTTTTTTTTTTAAACCTGTACACACTCAGTGTGGCACAGTCGTTCTGCCTGAGGAGTGCAGTGGAATGCAGGGGGACAGTTACAAACTTGATTCAGCTGATTCAGAGGACAGGTAGACAAGAAAAAAGTAGCATAGCTATATCAAACTGTATTGTGATTCAATGTGTATATTTTGTGACAACTAATAATAATAATAATAATAATATATGATGTGCTGGAGGCACGCTGGTGTGTTGGTTAGCACTGCTGCCTCACAGCGCCAGGGTCTGGGTTTAATTCCGGCCTAGGGGTCTGTCTGTCTGTGTGGAGTTTGCATGTTCTCCTCGTGTCTGCATAGGTTTTCTCCAGGTACTCTGGTTTCCTCCCACAGTCCAGACATGCTGTTCAGGTTGATTGGTCATTCTAAATTGCCCTCTGTGTGAGTGTTTATGTGTGTGTGGTGCCCTGCGATGGGCTGGCATCCCATCCAGGGTGTAGTCCTGTCTTGCACCCTGTGTCTGCCGGGTTAGGCTGCAGCTCACCACAACCCTGTAAAGGATTAAGCAGTTAATGATAATGGATGGATGGATGGATGGATATATGATGTGTAGATTGACTTTCGTTAGTGTTTCAGCACTTGACAGGAGTATATAATATGTTCTTTCACAATGACTTTGATTTTATTACAAAGCCCAGACTAAATTGCCGGCTATATTGTATTGATTTCAATATGACGCATAAACTGCGGGTCTGGCAGTTGAAGAAGCAAGTGTTTACAACTTATTCATTTTTATGATTCTGCAGATAAAACACTGTATGGGTATTTAATTAAAATATTTAGTAACACTTAAGAACGGACATGCATGAGATATTCACATACGTGGAGATATTTAAATTTGAATTGCAAAAGACATTCAAAAAGTGGCTATGGCGGTGCTAGTATTAAGTTCCTCCTCTGATCAACCCCAAACCCCGATTGAGAGGTTCCTGACTCTTATGCAGCTGTGCTTAAGCTTGATTGCTTGTCAATCATTCAGTCATGCTCAAGCATATTCTAAATGTTAATTGATTTGGCAGGGGAGGCAATTAACCCTTCCCTACCAACCTAAACCAACAGTGCAAATAAAATACATTTAAATTATAATACAACAGACTATAAATAAACACAGGGGAGGGGTGTACCCCATCACAGTAACAAAAAAGGAAAACCACAGGATAGCGATGAAAAAGAGCATGACTCAAAACAAGCAAAGAAACTAATGGAAAATAACAGCATCACACAAGCAAAGAACTGTTTATATTACGGTTATATTGTATCTTTACTGAATTCTACATTCTCTCTGTGAATATGACTGAATTAATTGACCTTTTCACATAAACAGAAGGTCAATATTTGCTACACAAAGATCAGCACACATTTTCTCTTAATGGGACCATTAACCTTTTGCGGTCCTATGTCAGACCAGGTCCGGCATCATCAAAAAGACGTAAAGCACAGGTTTCTAGTCGTTTTTGCTCTGGAAAAGCTGAGAAAACCTTTCAATGGCCTAGTGAGACTGACAGGAGCTGAATGAAACTGAAAAAAATAAATAAAAAGGGTGTATCTCTTAGCCCCATCCACTACAGAGATAACATGGACATAACAAAGGAGATAGCTGCTTCTGCATCCAGCGCTCAAAGAATATCACAGACATTTATAATAAAATAATGACTTGGATCGCATTATTGAGGAGTTTGGTGATAAAACGAGTGATCAGGAGAGGATTTAAAGAGGCACGTCTATAAAGAGGTATGTGAAAAACACAGCGTACAAGGGGTGGGGACAGTACAGAATCCTATTGCGATTGTCGATGCCTTTTAAACCTGTTTTACTCTGAAAAAAAATATTTTAAACAGTGCTTGTAAAATAAACAGCATGTGTGAAAATAAATTGGACCTGGTTCCCTCTGCTGGGTGGTGCATTTCAAAGCAAAGACTCAACCATGAGTACCAAGGTGCTTTCAAAAGAACTCCGGGACAAAGTTGTTGAAAGGCACAGATCACGGGATGGGTATAAAATATATCAAAGACCTTGAATATCCCTTGGAGCATGGTGAAGACGCTTATTAATAAGTGGAAGGTGTATGGCACCACCAAGACCCTGCCTATATCAGGCTGTCCCTACAAACTGGATGACCAAGCAAGAAGGAGACTGATCAGAGAGGCTACCAAGAGGCCAATGGTAACTTTACAATAGCTACAGGCTTTTATGGTCAAGACTGGTCAAAGTGTGCATGCAACAACAATATCCCAAGCACTCCACATATCTGGCCTGTATGGTAGTGTGGCAAGAAGGAAGCCATTACTCAAGAAAGCCCACCTTGAATCCCTTTTAAAGTATGCAAAAAAAAAACACTCAGGAGATTCTGTAGCCCTGTAGCAAAAGGGTTTGTGGTCTGACGAAATTAAAATGGAACTTTTTGGCCAAAATGCAGTGTTATGTTTGGCGCAAACCCAACAAAATGCATCACCCAAAGAACACCATCCCTACTGTGAAGCATGGTGGTGGCAGCATCATGTTATGGGGATTTTTCTCATCTGCAGGGACTGGGGCACTTGTCAGGATAGATGGGAAAATGAATGGAGGAAGGTATACTCCTTGAGAAAGACCTACTGCTGTCTGCAAGAAAGCTGAAACTGAGACAGAAGTTCACCTTTCAGCATGACAACGACCCAAAGCACACAGCCAAAGCTACATTGGAGTGGCTAAGGAACAAAAAAGTAAATGTCCTTGAGTGGCCCAGTCAGAACCCTGACGTAAATCCAATCAAAAATTTGTGGCATGACTTGAAGATTGCTGTCCATCAACGCTACCCAAGGAACTTGACCTTGAACAGTTTTGTTAAAACGAATGGTCAAATATTGCCAAATCTAGGTGAGCAAAGTTGGTAGAGACCTATCTCAACAGACTCAAAGCTATAATTGCTGCCAGAGGTGCTTCCACCAAGTATTAACTCAGGGGGGTGGAGACTTATCCAATTATGATCTTTCAGTTTTGTATTTTCAATATATATATTTTTTCTCAATAAAAACTTTTTTCCCCTTAACAGAATGGAATATGATGTGTAGATAAGTGGAAAGCACTGGGTGTATATATGTGTGTATATATAGCAGACACCGGTAGAGTGTCATTTTTATAGGGATAAGGTGACGTTATCAAGTTGAAACTTAAGGCAGAATTCCCAAATCCTGGTCCTGGGGGCCTACTGTGTCTTCTGGTTTTCATTCCAGATGAGTTCTCAGTTACTTAATTGAACCCTTAATTGAACCATTCATTAGCTTAATTAGAATTTTTAAATTGTTTTCAGCTTTTAAACAGTTGGAGATTTCACATTAACAATACAATTTTACAAGCAACTTGAAATCTGCAAGTTTTGAGGAGCTGAGAACAATTAAAAAGGTATAATTAAGCACATTATTAGTTCAATTAAGGGTTTAATTAAGTAACTGAGAACTCAGTTGGAATGAAAACCAGAAGATAGTGGGTCCCCAAGAGCAGGATTGGGAAACCCTGCCTTATAATTGTACGGAACACCTAAAGCAGGACTTCTCTCGGTCCTGGGGACCCCCTGTGTCTGCTGGTTTTCATTCCAGCTGAGTTCTCAATTGCTTAATAAGACCCGTAAATTAACTGATAATTTTCTTAATTAGACCTTTTTATTTGTTTTCAGCTCTTAAGCAGTTGCAGACTTCAAGTTAGCTGTAACATTTTATAAGTAACTTGTATGTAGGTGCGGAAAACAATTAGAAAGGGGCTAATTAAGCAAATGATCATTTCAATTAAGGATCTTGTTAAGTAATTGAGAGCTCGTTGGAATGAAAACCAACAGACACAGACACACCTCCGAAATGTGCTCCTGCCAATCTGTCATTTTTTGCACTGTGGATCCACAGCGAGGTCACCAGACCTATAGTGCCGGAGAACAAAGATTTGGTGGCTACAGGGGTCGCTGATGTGTGGTGAGCCATGGATTCCCCTGCCGACCTAAGCCCTCCCTGCCCTGGCAGCACTTGACCAATTGTGCACCGCCCACTAGGAACTCCCGGTCACGGTTGGCTGTGACATAGCCTGGACTCGAATCCGGGCAGCACTTGGCCAATTGTGCACCGCCCCCTAGGAACTCCTGGTCACGGTTGGCTGTGACATAGCCTGGACTCAAATTTGCGATCCCCAGGCTATAGGGCACATCCTGCACTCCATGTGGAGTGCCTTTACTGGATGTGCCACTCGAGAGCCTTGCTTTTGGTTATGTTTAATGGTGCATATCTGCTAAAAGGGTGTGTTTGTGTGCATGTATGTAGAGATGGTTTCCCTTTTGAACAAACCAAACTATTTGATGCCTTACTGTATAGAAATTTGCATAAACAGAATTTGGAAAGATGATGCAAAAAACATACCACATATAGCAGAGAACCTTTGTTCACAAATTGTCTGTAACTTGAACATTTTCAGTATTTTGCTGAAATGTAAATTATTGGTATGCTTTTAAGGATCATGCAGATCACTGCTTTTAAAAAACTGAAAAGGATAATGCGTCCTTAATCGACAATTGGAAACTTCTACTTTGCACACTACAAAGTAACTTTAATATTATGCCATTAAATGTAGTTTAAATTACATCTGTCAATTTGTCCAAGCACTAGTAATACACCAATACACTTAAGTCAGATCTTTGCTGCACCCCACAGAGATATGCAGTTATCACAGCACATAATTGGTAAAAGAGCTATATTTATCATTGATTTTAATTCAATTGTTTGGTAGCTTTATAGCTTCATTTAGCTTAGTCCTTATTAATACAACTGAAATTGCTGTTGGAATCTTTTGACAGGTAGGACTTTGTCGCTTGTTCGTGAGCGGAAGCGTGCAGCTGTGGCGAGTAATAGGAGATGCGTTGCTAGGCAGCCAATTGAGCAGTTAGACATCAATTTACTTCTCCTTTGATAATGTGTGATTGTAATCTTGTAATCAGTGTTTGCTGTCCTTAGCAACCATTGAAACTGTTTAGCTTGTTTAGTCATTTACAATAACCTTTCTATACGATGAGCCCCAGATTTTTGAACTATGTTGTCGGAACTGTTATGCCTTTTATATTAAAGTTTTCAAAAAGAATATATATATATATATATATATATATATATATATATATATATATATATATATATATATATATATATATATATATATATATATATTATATATATATACTTTCGACATTATCTGTGATAGAGATTTTCTGTCAATCGCGGAAACTAGCGAGACAAAAAGTGAAAGTACAAACGTATTCACATACAATCTAAAAACAAACAATACGATAATTTTTATTTTATCATATGTTTATAAAATATTTAATATGTCACACGTTACGTCGGAAAGATGCGTGTGCATGAATGTCTCTTCAAATGTTTAACAGTATTTTATTGATTAAAAACAATGTCGAAAAGTTTCAAAATGGGCATACACGACAAAAAATTTTTTTTTATTGTGTTAAATTAAAAGTTCATTTAAATTGGTTTAACAAAATCAGAGAAACAGTAACTGCCCTCCAAGAAAAGTTTACCCAAGTTTTCTACTCTTTCCAAGATATGTGCATTAATGAGTCGCTTATGCTGTGGAAGAGAAGACTCTCATTCAAGCAGTACATTCCCTTAAAGCGACATCGTTTTGGGATTAATTTGTTCGTCATCTGTGATGAGAAGACCAAGTACATTTCTTATGTTATTGTTTATACTGGTGGCACTACTGATATTCTTCACGACACAGATCTCGTTGTGTCTCATGAAGCTTTACCTGGGCAAAGGCCACATACACAGATAATTGTTATAACAGCCCTGCCCTATTTGAGTGTCTGCACAGTCAATGTGCGATCTAACGGAAAAAAAAAACACCCTAGTTAAAAAAAAAAATTAGAAAAAGGCAAAATCCAGTTTTTACACACAGATAAGTTGCTGGCTGTGAAGTGGAGTGACAAAAGAGATGTGCATATCCTCACCTTTGGGCGTAGGCCTGTGATGATCACAAGTCGATCACGGCACTGGGGATAACAAGGTGAAAGCGGAGTGTGTGCTGGAGTACAACCAGAAAATGGATTTGGTGGACAAATTGTGTGCAAGGAAGTCTCTCAAGTGGTACAAAAAGTTATTCTGCCACTTCTCCACAAAACTGCATCCAAAAAAACAATCACTTCCAGCAAGTTCAGACACAACCTCATCTCGCAGCTGGTAGAAAAATACCACATACCACGGAAGTGATCCAGTGGAGGATGTCCAAGCTCAGATAACCCCACAAGGATCACCAACCAACATTTTCCACATCCCATACCCCAAACAGCAAAGGGCAGTCGTACACAGAGCAGGTGTCACGTCTGTATCCACACCACTCATAGGCCCAGGCAAAGGAAGAACACGCAATTTATGTGCATGGAGGGCAACACAGCTCTGTAGTATCATACGCTGAAGCATTATTGACACTCTCACTCCCTCCGCCCCGTCCTCCTGTTAACCCGGACATGATTTCCTCTCTCTCTCAGCTATCAGCTATGTTTTGTTTTTTTTTTACATTTGAAACATGTTACAAGCAGGCTCAGCAAATGCTCTAATATCCAGAACCAAAAGATTTGTTTTTTACAGCACTAATGCCTTTCATATTGTTGTAATATTACCTAAGCACTAATGTGAGCAACCTCTATTTGCCTTTTTAATAATAAAAAAAAGACTTTAAATGCACTGAGGCAAAGTGCTAACCAGTGTGCAGGTGCACGTGTGCAGCAGTGATCAATAGACAGACAGACAGTGATAATCCAGGTGCAATGGTGTTTTATTTTAAATCCAGTTATCTGACGACACAAAACACACATTAAATAATAACAATGATAAGCAATACAGCGGCGTGTATGGCTTTACTGTAATCCATGGGTTGGTCCTGAAATAATAATAGTCTCGATCTGTTACACCCACACGTAACTCAAGCACAAGTCCACAGTGCGTGCTCCAGTGCTTATAGTGCAAATACAGTTTATTGTTCAAACAAGGTGAAGTGTTGTCCGAGTTTAGTACTGGCCTTTGGCGACAGCTCCGGATCGTATTTCAGCCATCTAAATAATAGCAAACAGTATTTTCAGAAAGGACAAGAAACAAACAAAACACTCACGAGAACAATACAGGTTTCTCCTTCAGGTTCACATTTAACCATTACAAAGGAACAGATCACCTCGCTTTGCCCCCTTTTGTATCATCTATCATGACCCCTCGGTTAACGAGTGCAACAGCTCCTCCAATCCATGGCTGCCCCATTGTTTCCCTTCCGGGTTGATAATTTAGTGTACCAGAGCTCCATCCCCTTTCTGGATGATCAACTTCCACCTAACCCTGGGAATGAATTGTCTGGCTATCCAGTCCAGTTCCCTTTAAATAGCACCCTCACTGGTTGGGAGAAAGATGCATCACCAAGAATAATTTTGTCTTTGTCACATGCATTTACATTTGTTTAACAGAATTATTAGTGCATGACTTTCATGTTTGTAACTTCAAAGACTATTTGGTCATTAACTATAAACAAAGAACAGGTGATACTGTAAAAAGGTTTTCCAATGTCAAAAGCTCTCAGAGTTAATAGAAAGTAACTTTAGTAAGCTGAGACAGTTGACCAAAACAAAATTTATCTGGTATTCTACCAACCATGCTTTAAAGAGACAGAACACTGTCCTGCAATGTATCTAAATGGACAGCCACATAGAGGCATCTGTCACCAGTACCTTGCCAGGGCTAAAACGGGCAACTCTCACACATTTATTGAGATGTCACTTATCAGCAGGAGGTTAAGAAAATCAAAGTAAACTCAATTATCTATCTGCTGACAATGACAAAACCATTTCATTTTTGAGCTCTTAGCTGAATGTGAGAAATTAAAAGCGTGTACATTTTTAATGAGCACAATTATTGGTTCATCAGTCACCGAACCCATCTGCTGTAGAGTTTTCCAGCGAATGAGGAGGGGGGGGGAGAGACATGACTAAAAAGTGTTGTTGCGAATGTTTAAAAGTTCTGTAAAGAATGGCTAATGATATGCATTCATCTTGTGCACAATCGAGATGCTATGAATCACTCCATCAACATATCTTGTTCGGTTAGCCATTAATTTTGAGAACTCACACAAACTCTGCACAACTAAACCTCTGCAATGTCAGATATCACCCTGCAGACATTCAGGCTTCTTGTCAAGTGTGCTTTCAGCAAAATGTATTACTCATTTCAGCTGCATTATTCAAACAAAACTGATTATCATATCTGTCTGACAGGGTC
Organism: Polyodon spathula; assembly: GCF_017654505.1. Classification (NCBI taxonomy): domain Eukaryota; kingdom Metazoa; phylum Chordata; class Actinopteri; order Acipenseriformes; family Polyodontidae; genus Polyodon; species Polyodon spathula. The sequence continues at coordinate 37,012,457 of NC_054535.1, forward strand.
AAATATAAGGGGACTGTTGAGCAGCAAAAATCAGAAGAAAAACTTTTTTTTAATCTGTTGAAAAGGTTTACACTTGATTTCTAGGATAAAAAAAGGTTAAATATATTATGTTAATATAGAAAAGGTTCAATTAAGGTGTGCCTCTCATTTCCATTAACTAAGTACTCTGATTTAATATACTAGTCATGGCTTTGTGTGTTGTATGTAAAAAGTTAAGATACTGTACTTGTATAGACTACATTTATTCTGCTTGCATGAAAAGCATAATGAGAACCTACACAATGCGATCATGCATTTCACCAGCTGTTGGTCTGGCATACTTTGGCAGACTTTTTCTGATTTAATGTAATGGGTTATAATTATCTTTTGGATTTGAGTAAGCTTAATTTAATGCAATTATTTTACTTTCCGAATTGTAAATAAATGTAGGGCACACTTAAAAAAACGTGACCCTAAAAAGGTTATTTAAGCATAGTTTAGTAGGAAGTCATTCCAGTCATTAAAGTATAGAGGTTAAAGGATGAACAACAACAAAAAAAATCTTACATCTAATTAGCATAAGCAACATTATCTAATGTGCCCTTAAATTTGCACTACTCAAAAAAAAAGTTTATCGTTTATTGGTAATAGATGGACTATTCTAGTGCCAATCTGTATTTTAATACGTTTACACTGATGCACACATCATGAATAAATCACATTCTGTAGCTGACCTTTATGATTAAGTATACAATAAAACACGACAAGTAATCCCCAAAATCAAAACATAACTGAGGAAAACAAAGATGTAAAAAGCTGGATTAAAGCAAAAAATCCCTCCAAAACCTCAACAAAGTAACATTCATGAAGCTATAACAATAGTACCAACCACACGTAAGCAGTTGCAAACATCATGCACTGTGGATTGTCAGGTCATGGGTTCAGTCTATGGCCAGCCTTGAGGCAGTCTAGACTGAGGTGAAACCACAGCTATCTAAAGCCTTATTGAGTGCTGTATGAAATGTAGGTCAAAAAGTCACAGAAATGAGAAGTTCAATAACACATTTATAAGATATAATATTATTATATCCAGGTTGATTTATATATTTAATTATATATATATATATATAATTATATATATATATATATATATATATATATATATATATATATATATATATTAGCTCTTAATCGAGAATCGAGAATGTCGAGAATGATAAACGTCCTACTCGTAATATACTAGTATTTATATTGGAATTTTTCGAGGATATACAGGAGTATCTTTGCAACCATCACAAAAGGGTAGGTAAACCTGGGAGTATTCAAGGCAAGTACATTTAAAATTTTCCTCTTTGCAGTCAGTGCCATGTTTTGAGATTCCCACTACCTTCCCAACCTCCCCCTCATAGTTGACCTTTCCAGTGGGGTTGCCAATGGAGCTGCCTCTCTGCCTATAAGCAAGTCAAAATGCTATGGAGCATGCTATGTCAACAATTTTGTATTATTTAATAAAAAAAATAAATAAATAAGGAATTGAAGCAATGATTACATTTTCAAACTGCATGTTTTTTTTTTTTTCGTGTATGTTCAATAAACAAGCAAAAGCAGATGTCCCCCGCACAGTACTTGTCTGAATAGAAGAGGAATGCACGAGGAGACAATACAAAAACTTTTGCTCATAAAGGCATTGCTGAAAAGCGTGGCAGAGCTGCTTCTAGACAGTATGTAACCAATGGCATTGTAATGATGAATAATAACAAATCTATTGTTAGTCTATAATTATTTGTTTGATGTTTATTGCAAATGTTGAATTGATTTGAAGTTCAACACTGTATACTGAATGTAACAAAACAAATGACACATTAATAACATATTGTGGCAGTGCGATTGCCCTGCACAGTGGTAAATTAGTGTTGGTGTGATTTATGTGGGAATGGGTTTATTGTGTATTGTTTTGGAGTTGATTAGTTTGATTGTATTATTGTTTACAGACGGGCGCTCGATTGAGACTTGCTGCCTGCTATGCTTGGTTGAGGGAAGGGCAGCAAGTGATTGGCTGTGCTGGTCCTCAATCAGCACGTGGGCGGGTCTCGACCGAGTGTCCGTCAGTTTAAAAACATCCGCGGGAGATTGCTCGGGGCTGCTGCAAGGCTTGCCGTTTTCACGGCACCTTTTGAGTTATAGTTTGGGGTATTGTGTTTTATTTTGCACTTTTTGTACAGTTTGCTGTATTTGTCCTCTGTGCGTTACCATCGCTGGTAACGTCACATGACCTCCTTTATTTTACTTTTCGTTTTCTGTTTGTTGTTAATAAATCCTGCGCACCTGTGCCAGCGCGTCAACACCAACCTCTGTCTCTCTGTATGCTTGAACAGCGGCTACCCACGCGTGTGACTCGAGGAAGACCCTGTCACATATGGTATCGGAAGTGGATTCCGCTGCATCCTGCCGAAGCAAGGCTAGATGGCTACAGAGAGACAGGAGGAGCAAACCCCTGAAATTTTTTGGGGGGGACAAGGGCAGACCGCAGATAACCCTGAGGGGCTGCTGAAGGAGAGGGATGGAGCCGCTGTCCTTAAAGGCACTGCGAAGGAGCCGAGACATCCCGCCCGAACGCCAGAGAGGCCGAGGAGGGTCCGTTCCCGAGAGCTGCAGAAGGAGGAGTTCCGGTCCTGGAAGCTGGCGAGGGAGGAGGAGAGACTGCCTGCCCGGACGCCAGCGGGAGGAACTGCCTGCCGAGCGTCAGCGAAGGAGGACCTGTCGTTTTTGGGGGATCGTCTCAGAAGGAGGCGGGTCAATCCTCTGGAGAGGAGCCCCGTGAAGGGACACTGGGTTTAGGGGGTAAGCGGGGTTGAATGGGTGCCCCTTATAGAAGCCCTGGGGGTTAATAATTGTTGGTGTGTTAATTGTTGCATGTTAGTAGATTGTTAGTAGATTATTGTATAAATGATGGTGATGGGAAATAAATAGTGATGGTAATGATAAATTATCGAGATAATAATGATGATAAATTATATTGATGATACTGTGGTGATAACATTGGAGCCAGTTAGCTGTCTGGTGGTTGGTTGAGGCTGGCTGGGCTCGAATGTTCCCTCCCACCCACCCATATGTAGTGTGTTAAATAAAAATAAATAAATAAATAAAATTAAATAAGTGAATGGTGTTGTCGGATGAACCCTTAGGGCTCATCCTAAGGAGGGAGGTATGTGGCAGTGCGATTGCCCTGCACAGTGGTAAATTAGTGTTGGTGTGATTTATGTGGGAATGGGTTTATTGTGTATTGTTTTGGAGTTGATTAGTTTGATTGTATTATTGTTTACAGACGGGCGCTCGATTGAGACTTGCTGCCTGCTATGCTTGGTTGAGGGAAGGGCAGCAAGTGATTGGCTGTGCTGGTCCTCAATCAGCACGTGGGCGGGTCTCGACCGAGTGTCCGTCAGTTTAAAAACATCCGCGGGAGATTGCTCAGGGCAGCTGCAAGGCATGCCGTTTTCACGGCACCTTTTGAGTGCCGTGAAGGTATTGTGAGGTATTGTGTTTTATTTTGCACTTTTTGTACAGTTTGCTGTATTTGTCCTCTGTGCGTTACCATCGCTGGTAACGTCACATGACCGCCTTTATTTTACTTTTCGTTTTCTGTTTGTTATTAATAAATCCTGCACGCCTGTGCCGGCATTTCAACACCAACCTCTGTCTCTCTGTATGCTTGAACAGCGGCGACCCACACGCGTGACTCGAGGAAGACCCTGTCACACATATATTAACATAGTGATTAGTTATTAGTTGAATCAGAAGTATGTTTATAGCAGAGGTTGGGAACCAGTGGCCCACAAGGCTTTTTGTGGTGGCCCGGAAGCATTGTTTAGTTTTAGTTATCGACTAACAGTTATTATATTTATTTCTGTTCTCCCACTACTTGTGCTGTCCTGCTCACTTGTTGCTAGGCAGATTTTGCACAGCTAGGATGAACATGTCACTGGTTGCTAGGCAGCAGCATACACTTGCGCAGCTGGGACGAACTCATCACAGCAGTATACACTTGCTGGACATTGCAGTAATTTGGTCCTTAATTAGAGATACATTTATTATTTGAAATAAAGCTTTAGCTCCAGTGGCAGAAACGAGTGCTAGTGGCATTCATAGTCAAGACTTGCATGAGCCAGCAGCTAAAAAAAATCCTGACCAGTCTGAAGTTTTGGTGCAAGAAAATAAAATATTCCAGTTGACTCTGCCAGAATAAAAGCCACAATTCTGCGGCTGAATCAAATTTACGAGCAACAAAAGCGATCTTTGAAACGTTTTATGACTGACTCTGAACTGGTGATGCTGGCTAGTTATAAAAGTTGGATTCTTTTGAGATGGAAGTAGGAATTGAGTGACGCAGACATTGTATTCAGAAAATAATCCAGATGAGGATTACCACCAACACCTCAGCAAACACAGTGGACCAGATTTTAAAATGTTTTAATCTGGATCAGAGTGATCCCATATTTTGTAATCCTATATTTTGTGATTGAGATTACTTTTATCTGGATCACTTTGATCTGGTTTTTCAGAAAATGTCACTGCTGGATTACATTTATCCTGATAACAAATATATCACAATTAAGAAATCCAGTTTTTTGAATAGGCTAGTTCTTTTTTAAGAGGCATTATTTATGCTATAACCTAATTTAACTAAAGAAATAAGATTGTGGTAATAATGATTAATACACAACTTTATTTTGTTTTATATATATATATATATATATATATATATATATATATATATATATATATATTATATATATATATATATATATATTTTTTTTTTTTTTTTTTAACAAAATCTAAATCACTTTTAATATTAGTGCACAATTAACTCATGGAAATAATGGTTATTTTATTTATGCCTACTTAGCAGAAATTAAATAACTAAATCTAAATTGAATAAAAATATTTTTTTTTTTTTAAAAAAAGATGTGTTTTCAGTATAAGCTTTGTGAAATTTTCAATTAACATGGTTCATATACAAGCACACAATGGCGTTTGCTGTTGTAATAAATCTCTTACTGTGCAAATTGGATATTATTGATTATTTTGTTAACATTAACCTTTTTAGTAGTATGAACACACCGGTACATTCACTGCTCTCTGGTCCCCAGGGAGTACAAAATTACCAGTACGTTCTGCAACTTTAAACTTGAATTACTAACCCTACAAAACCCCTGATCACATGATATTGTAACACAAGGTTACTGTAACATCTGTTATTGGTCCTTTGCACCCTCTGCCAAATATTGACTGAATTACATATAATTATCCCAGTCACAGAAATGTCAACAGTGTTTGTAAACCAGCAAAAATTGCTCAGTGAGAAAGAAGTATTAGTAATAATACTAAATTCAGATTCTGATTTAAATCCAAATACATACAATTCTTCCACAGAATAGGATATCAGCGAGTGTGTCAGTGAAAAAAAAATAAACCTCACTCCCGTAGGACCGGCAGTGCATTTTAGAACTGTCTACTCAAATGGTTAATTATGCAGGGCGATTTCATACATTGCACAGTATTGTCAGAGCATTGCAAAAGCTGCATCTTTTATGTACAGTGTCAAATATTTTTCCTTTTCAAAACATCTTTTGGAGCGGGTGTTGGAGCGGGAGCGGTGCTAGAGGCTTTTCGTACTCATGCTCCGCTCAGACACTTTACCCGCTCCACTCCATGCTCCTAGCTAAATGGTCCTGCTTCGCTCCTCACTCCGCTCGTGCCCCACTCCTCACTCCGCTCCTGCTCCACCCCTCACTCTGCTTACGCTCTGCTCCTCACTTCGCTCGTGCCCCACTCCTCACTCCGCTCATGCTCCACTCCTCACTCTGATCGTGCCCTACTCCTCACTCCGCTCGTGCCCCACTCCTCACTCAGCTCATGCTCCGCTCCTCACTCCACTCGTGCCCCGATCCTCACTAAACTCGTGCTCCACTCCTCACTCAGCTCAAGCCCCACTTCTCACTCTGCTCCTCACTCAGCTCGCGCTCCTCACTAAGCTCGTTCCCCTATCCTCACTCTGCTTGTGCTCCACTCCTCACTCCACTCATGCCCCACTCCTCACTCCGATCATGCTCCACTCCTCACTCCACTCCTCATTCCGCTCCTCACTCCGCTCGTGTTCCACTCCTCACTCAGCTCGTGCTTCACGCCTCACTCCTCCCGTGCTCCACTCCTCACTCTGCTCCTCACTCCGCTTGCGCTCCGCTCGTGCTCCACTCCTCACTCCGCTCGCGCTCTACTCCTCACTTCGCTCGTGCTCTGCTCCTCACTCAGCTCATGCCCCGATCCTCACTCTGCTCGCGCTGTGCTCCTCACTCCGCTCATGCTCCACTCCTCACTCCGCTTGCGCTCTGCTCCTCACTCTGCTCATGCTCCATCCTCACTCGGCTCATACTCCACTCCTCACTCTGCTCACGCTCCACTCCTCACTCTGCACGTGCTGCACTCCTCACGCCAATTGCACTCTGCTCCTCACTGCTCCTCACTCCGCTCACACTCCTCAATATGCTCCTCACTCCACTTGTGCTCCACTCCTCACTCTGCACGCGCCGCACTCATCATTCTGCTCGCACCCTGCTCCTCACTTCGCTCGTGCTCCACTCCTCACTTCGCTTATACTCCAATCCGCTCACATGCTCTGCAGTGTACTGTATAACCAGATCTTATAACCTTATTTTGATTGTAAGTCAACAAACCATTAGAATTACCATATAAGTGTCTACCTTAAAGAATTCAATTTTTGTGTATCTTCTATTTGTCTTGCTTTATGTATCCAAACATAAAAAAACATGAACTAGGAAAACTCAGTTAAAGTAGAGATTGATAAACTAGTTGAAACTTAGTAAACACTAAAATGTATGGCTTGTAACAAACTGTAATTGCCATTCTAAATCTTGCACTTTATGATTTCTAAATATAAATGTGTCTTGCTGAAAACATATGCAAAGATATCATAGCTGATTAGTTCAGTTAGTTAGGCCCTCCTTCCTATTTCTCTAAACTTTGAATTGTTGTTTAACAAGCACTTTTCTGTATGGAGGCATTTTTAAAACTGTGACAGTTAACCTGCAGACCAGGTTCACTTGTATACTGGTTTTTGCCTAAAATTCCATGTAATGGGTGCAAAATAGTTGTGAGACTGGAAAGTCGGAAGAATGATGCAAGTATGACCCTTATTGGTCTACAGCTTTAGCCTGTGACAATGATAAATGTAAGACTTCTAAAACATTCAGTATATTTGTCATCTATTGTGTGGCAGTTTTCATAAACTCAACATGTCTGTCAAGGTTGGATACGTTTCAAGCTGTCCATCTTAATCAATTAATCAATGTTCAATCAAAACTAATTAACTAGGCAATGTATTTAAAGTGCTTTTCATTTTTAATTACTCACCACCTCTAACACAAATACATACTGAAAATCAGTGCAAACAAATTGAGGTTTTTGTTTGTTTTAATACTAGCAAACTTAACTGAATCACTGAAACCTGCAAATTACCTTTCAGATGCAACAAGGATCTGTCGGAAATGAAGTCTGCCTATACAAGGAAAGCATTATCAGCACAGACAGACTGTCATGTGTATCAGATTTCTGACACTCTTCTTCGCGTTCATCGTCTTAATGGGCAGACCTGTCAACTCTCTCTTGTCACCATGACATGAATGTGTCCAATCCCTTGGGGATATCTTGGATGCAATTTACTTCTGTAAGCATCACAGTTTGTAAGCTATTCAAATCTGGGGCAGATCCAACTGATTTCTCATTTTAATGAAAATACAGATACATGTTTGGCCTATGATCAAAACCTGCATTGCAATACACATTGTTTAGCAAATACTCAACAAAAGAAAACAAAGAGAAATTAATATTCAACCCCTATTTAGCTTCTACAGCAAACAATTTAAACTGGGAGCTTGTTTAGAAAATATTGTTTAGGGTGCCCACTTTAACCCTATTGAGGACAGACAGGTCATTATAATTTCAATTGAATTAGATGGAATGATGACAATTACATACAACGTGATGACAAGTATGATATATATTTTTTTCAAATTAGCAAAAGAGCCTTTGTCAGACTTCAGGCAATCGCCCAAAACATAGTAGTTGGATCTATAAACCAGGTACAATATTTTTGTATCATTTTTTAGCATAAAGTTTTAGATTTTTTTGTTTTCTGACAGGGAGGTTGGTGATTTAAAGTACCAAGCTTACCTAAAATACTAACTCGCCAAAATGTTCATAAACCCCTAAACACATTGTGGCAAAGTGCCTGCCCCTGTGTGTATTTTGTGAGGTGTGTTAATGTTGGTGTATAGTCATTGGTACACAGGATATAATAGAGGTGTTTAAAATGTATATTTATGTTTAGGCACGAGGATTGATTCACGTGCAGGAAAAATTTAATAATATGTGAGCACAGGAAATCATACTTGATTAATTAATGTGCAGTTTTACCGGGACTTCAATTGAATGATTGATTAGCAATCGAGTCTTGGTACAGCTGCATAAAAGCAGCATGTTTTCACTCACTTGGGGTTGTGTAGAGAACAGGTGTCGAGAAGGAAAAAGTAAAAAAAGTAAAGTAATTTAAATTTAACCACATAATTGCTATTTCGTGCTGGAAGGACCAGCACAAAATTTGTGCATTTGTTCGGACTCACCGTGTTTGTTTAGTGTTAATCCGTTTTATTAGTCTATTTATTTTGGCCTCAAGTGCCGTGTCAGCTTCACCAAACTCCATGTCTCTGTCTGTTTTGTGTTGGTCCCTGTTTCTGGTCTGATGTCACCCACTACAGCTGTCTTTGTGACACACATTTACAAAATATTTACTGTAGTGAAATATCCATGGAAGAAACTTTAGGGATGACTCTCCAATCAAACCACATTTTACTGAAGCTCCAAGCCAATGCAGTGCAGCATTTCACTGTATACCATGGCTTCAAAGCACACACATTAACAGAAAGCATACTAAATCTCTCTACATAACCACTACTGCTTACCAACCAGAAAGTTGATGATGAGGACACGACAGAAGAAGCTTCTTCACATTGATTCTTGTAAAGAATCTGATTTAGATGAGCCTGCACATCCATCAAACAATTTTGTTTAAAATCAAAACCATGCATGGTATTTATAATATTGTTTCTGATCCTAGTTCCTGAAGGTTGTGGCTATCACTGGTATTTTTTTATTATTTATTTATTTATTTATTTTTACAGTTAAGGTAGGATTAATAACCTTTAGACCTTTAGCATTTTAGAAACGTGAAATACACTATTTGTATATTTGTACTGGTTCAAGGCCTACAGTCAAGTCATGTCAGGCGTACCAGAAAAAGATTTTCAGTCTGCAAAGGGTTAAGTGCTGTAATATTAACAGGACTATTGAAATATATTATTCTAATTAAGGTTAATTGTTATAACATTATTCTTCTGCATGTAGATTTTTAGTAAGTACATAGTACAATGCTTTGTTTAGAAATAAAAATTCAAAAACTGGCACTGAATCTCACTGTAGCCTTTGACTAATTTTCCTTGGAATTTTTGGTATCATCTGTAATCCTTCTGCCTATGTAGTCATTTAGAGGCATTCTCTTACAGCAGAAAAGCATCCAGTTTTACAAATTATTTGCTTATGACTTACCAATAACAAATTATTGTTTTGCTAGAGCAGTAATGATATTCCAAGTGACTATGATGTCCTTAGAAAAAGGTAATTTAATTATTTTAAAAAAGAAAATAACTGATTTCAAAATGAATACAACATGGTATTTAAATTACAGATTGCAGATAAAGACTATGTGATGCTGTATAATTTTAAAGCATGTTTTTTTTATGATTTTATTGAATCTAACAAAAATAGAACAAATTACATCTTGAGATTAGAATATGAATAAAACATACTGATTACATTTCAAAAAAAGTCAGGTTAGAAAGAAAATGTTTAAGCAATTTCTTTGATACGTAAAAAAAAAAAAAACTTTCTAAGCTCATGTAAGCAGAAGTGGGCTGGGACTTATGTTGGGTTTCCACTGGTGATTGCATAAATATGTGACATGCATGAGTGGCAATACATATCCACAGGCGATGATATATATACCATTGCTTTAAAAGCATTAAGTGATGCACAATAAGGGTTGAGGTTTTTCTACCTTTAAAATGTCTCTTCACATCCCAGAAGCATGCATGTCCTGGAAAGTAAGTGGTGCTGCAGTAGCTCCACAAGCTTGAATAATGGTCATTCACTGGTACACGTTAGGTACTTACCTAGCTGTTGATATACACATAATTTGTAAATATTTTTTGGTATAGAACACTGACATTTTGAACAATAAAAACATTGAAAAGTATGGTCTTTTTTTTTTTTTTTTACAAACTCCCAGACTACTGGATTTTGTTTTAGTTTGACCTTTTTATTTTATTTTCTCTGACAATTTCCTGTAGACCAAATGTAAGTCTAAATCAAGTTGCTTTGATTTCCCCTGAAACAGGAATTCCAAGCATTATTAAACATAACTGCCCTTTAGAGATTTGGGTTAAACAATATTCTTTTTCCCCAAACACGCATTAGAGTTCCAGCAAAGTGCATATTTGTATTGCATTTGTTTTCTTTATGTAGAAGAGAAAGCATTTAGAGTGATTTATGTTGATTTCGTAATGCAATTATGCCATGTTGGGTCTGAAACATTTCATTTCCTAATCCCTAACTAGGAAAAAAAATATCTGTAAATGTCTGTTAATTTCATGCAAGTCCTGGGCAGGTTGTTTATTTTCATATGTCTCTAGCAATGTTTCCAGATGCATATGCGCTATGTACCATAAGTGAGACATTTCCACATATTTTTTTTTTAAGAAATTCTTAATAAAACATTGAGTTAGCATTTCTTAAAAAGACACCTGAGCTAATCATAAAGAGTATCTGAAGGTGAACTTTTGAGGGTTAATGCTGAAACTTTTATGAATTTATCATTCTCCCCAATAACTTCAATTTCATAACATTTTTAAACCAGTATGTTTTTTTGTGCAAACCTCCACTGTGTAATATAATTTCAACAGCATTCATTGATTGCACAGCCTCCATGGGGATGGTGCTGAATTACTGGTTCATTCAGTGGAATACAAATATTTACAATCTGTTCAACACCATCCACCACACATTAGGCCAAAAGTCTCCATTCAAAGATTTCTCAGCCAGCAGCTGTTGGACAGATGGAGCAGTGATGGGGGTGTATGTGCTGCATAAATATAATCTGAACATGGAATACAGGCAATATGGACTTTATCATGTCATGTTTTGGTAACACTAAACTAAGGTGCTGCTTATTAATGTTTTATAAATGTTTTCAAAATATATAAAATATGCTTAATAACTGCATTATAGAGTGTTAATAAAACATTATAGATGATTTATAACCAGGCACTAGCCATAGACAGAATTACGTTTTTATAAAGGGGACAGTTTTTAGTCACATTGTACTTTGGGATGTTTAGCACCAGAAGGATAGGATATATTCATACTTAGAAGCCCTCTAGAAGCTTTCTGACGGCTGTATTCAAAACAATGTAAATAGTATAACGAAAGGAGAAACAGTCGGATGTAATTCGTTTTTTGTTTTTTTTTGAGTACGCCACAAATATGTGAACAACCAACGCATGCATACCTATATATCACGGCTTGGAAAAATAGCAACCTCTGATTGGTTAAATAGCATCACATGACCTTGCATATATATATATATATATATATATATATATATATATATATATATATATATATATATATATATATAGTATAGCATGGCTTGCATACTAATGAGCCGCTTCACACTGAAATAAATCACTACGCACCACTACATTCTAAATTCCATGACAAGCTGCCATTTTATTTGTTATTAGTTGCAAAACCACAGCCAAAGATTAATGGCATTCAACCTATTTCCTTTAATATATCTGGGGATGAAACTCTAGGTAACTAGTACAACACCAACTTTGAGTGAAATAAATAAATAAAATAAGTGTACCAGGAAGAGTAGACACTTAACAGTAGACGAGGAACAGCTAAATGAAATAGAAAACGAAGACTGAAAAACACACACACACACACACAAAAAAAAAAAAAAAAAACTACAGCATGGGCTGTTTAATGTACTAATAAAAAAATATGGACATTCATTTTATGATGAAGATGAGGACTAGGATTCAGTCTCTAGTTTTGAACGCCTAAGTCAGAGATCTAAGCTTGCGACCTGATGACTGACGAGATGTTAACAATTTGAAGATGTGAAAATAAATAAACCGGCCCTGGATTTTAAGTGCCCTTTGACTCCCAAAACTGAGGGGACTGTCCCCTGACACCGCCGTGTCGGATTGGACACCACGGTCGGATTGGTGCGTCAAGTCTGGTTTGATCATCAACTTAATCTTGCACGACTTGGACGCGAGGGTGTCCAACAACTAACAAAAACATATTTTGTGATCCAAAAGGATAAAAACATACTAGAATATGTGTGCCTCGCATATAACAAGTTCAGAACTCACTTCAAGATCTGGCTTCAGTCTCCTGTGCAGCTGCTTTCCTTACTTCCTTAGTGTCATTTGAAACTCCGGCCATCATCATAGCTTGTATTCAAATATCCAGTTTTAGTGAGATGGCACTTTTGATGCAGAAATTCACAATAAAGTAATGTGTGCAATTTATTTTTAATAAGTGAACAATTAGGGACTATATGACACGGTGGATGTATACACAATAACAGTTTCTGGTTACGTCTTAATTAAAATGTGTTTAAACCACTTCGGGCCGTGCGATTCCGATGATATATCACAGTGATATAATCACAATTCTGGCCCGTTTTTTTTGGCCAGGGGTTTATGGTCTTGTGCGGAAGTATGTATCTGAGTGTCTGGAATGTCAATTAGCTGCCCCTAAGTTAGTTCGCCCTGCACCTCTGGTCTCACTGCCAATTATTGGAGTACCGTTTGAGAGGATTGGTGTAGATTTAGTAGGCCCTCTGGAGGGAGCAGAGTCAGGATATCGGTATATTTTGGTAGTAGTGGACTACGCAACACGATATCCAGAAGCTGTTCCCTTACGCTCTATGAGTGCAGAAGTAGTAGCAAATTAATTGGTTAAAGTATTTTCTAGGGTGGGAATCACAAAAGAAATTCTCACTGATCAGGGCACTAATTTTATGTCTGGCTGTATTCAGCAATTATACAAATTATTGAAAATCCGTTCAATTCGAACCTCAAACGGATGGGCTTGTTGAACGATTTAATCAGACTTTAAAAAGTATGGTGCGCTGCTTTGTAGATCAGGAGAAACGTAATTGGGCTAAACTGCTTCCCTACTTGCTCTTTGCAGTTCGTGAGGTACCACAATAATCAACGGGGTTCTCTCCGATTGAGCAGGAACAGATGTGCACGGGCACGGGTTGCAAAGAGCACAGGTGTGCATGGGGTGCATGGATGTGTACTGTATGCACGGTGTCCATGGGCACGGGTGTGTGCGAAGCACAGGTGTGCACGGGGTGCATGGAACAGATATGCATGGGGCACAGTGCACGTGCGTGCATGGGATTGCACTGGTGTGCACGGGCATGGTGCACAGTTGTGCATGGGCACAAATGTGCACGTGCACAGTGCATGGGAGTTCACGGGGCACGGGTGTGGACGGGTGCGCGTTTCGCTGCGAGGGTGTGGTGAGACACACTTGGGGAATAATCCCTCAGAAAACCTGATTAAAATTTAAATTGGGAGATCTAAGCCAACACACAGGGAAAAAACTCTGTGCAGCTACTGTCTGGAGCAGGCTATGGTCTAATAAAGACCGCTGCTGAGGGTCTAGCAGGCTATGATCTAAAAAGATCGCTGCTGTAGTGTTCCATCTGTCCCACGACCAACACACACACACCTCGTGTTTCTCTCTGAAAGAAAGAAAAACAAATGTTAGTACAAGTAATAAAATATACAGGTAATAACAATAAGCTATCAAAGTAAGTAATAATAATAATAATAAGGGAGACAGACTCAAAGTCAGCAAGCTGAAAAGAGCGAGAACGCTCGAATAAGCGACTCAACCGAGTGCTTAAGGGGCAATGCCAGCCGGCACGTTGATTATGAGAGCTAAAGGCGGGCGCGAAAGAGGCTGGGCTTCCTACGCTCTGAATAGTCATTTAGCACCCGAGGGGTGGGGCGCTGACGTCAGAGCTATGGAGGCCTAAAGGCAGCTTTTATATTAAGCTCAGCATAATCCTATCACCTAACGGTGATACCCATTAGTTGATGGCTATTTTTGAATTGAAAAAGAACCACTTTAACTAAAAGATTGTACACACATGCATATACACCACATTAATTAAGTGTATGAAATAAATATAAGGAACTGCAACTATCTGTTTGATAACAGTCTAACCTTGCGAAATACTTCATTAAAGACATAGATAGTGTTTTTCAAGTGTGACCTGTTTAATTTGTATAATTTGTACATATCTTTACAATAAGGTTAAGATAAGAAAAACAAATTACTTGAGTAGTTTCTTTAAATTAATAGTAATAGTGTATTAAATTGTAGTTACTGGGTCTTTACCGCAATAAAGATAAAGATCATTTAAAGCAGTCGAATGTGATGGAGGATATGCACTCTGGAGCATGTGGTTCATCAGCCTAATGGAGTCCATAATGTAACCCTTGATTGCTCAGACCTGGAGGCAGCAAAGAAAAAGACCAGAACCTGATAAGGTCATCTCATGAGGAAACATCTGTCCTGTATGTTTCTGCTTATGCCAAGTATAACACATTATATATTAAAATAACACATAAAAAATAGTGCCTCATACATAATCATAATATTACTCTTGTAAAAAACAAAAAACAATTCCTGCAGTGTATTGTATCTTGCTTAAAGTAAAATGTCAAATAATATAAGACAGTAATCTTTTGACAAAACAAAACATATTTAACAGCTCCATGTCAGGCACCCAGTGCTCATTTATCTTTCATCAGGTTTCAAATTGTGAAGTGTTTTTTTTTAGCTAATTGTGGCAAGCTGGCCTGAGTGGTGGCGTCAGACCCAGAAGAAACACACACAGCACTGCGAGTGAAATGTGAACGCGCTGCTTGTGTGTTTAATAACAAAAAAAAAAGTTCAAACAAAACACTGATACAAAAACAAAACGGCATG
Organism: Polyodon spathula; assembly: GCF_017654505.1. Classification (NCBI taxonomy): domain Eukaryota; kingdom Metazoa; phylum Chordata; class Actinopteri; order Acipenseriformes; family Polyodontidae; genus Polyodon; species Polyodon spathula. Next base: position 37,027,652 of record NC_054535.1, read on the forward strand.
TTGGCCAAACAGACAAACAAAATGGACACAGAACAAACAAACAAATATTGTGCTGGTGTATAACAAGCACGCGTAGCAATTGTTTATATCTGTAACAGGGAGAGAAGCCCTGTACAGTGTTTACTTTTAGAATTGGGTTTCCCCCCTCTGCCCCTGTGTTATTTTGTATTTGTTTTGTTTTATGATTTATTGTATTAGATTTGTTTAAATGACAGCATAGCCGTGTTGTTTTTGTTATTGTATATATGACGCGAAGCACCGTGTGTTTTGTTATTGTTTTTGTATTGTTTTGCAGCGTGGATGGGAAGCCCCATCCACATTAAAAGCCTGTGCAGAAGGTGGCCATCTCCTGAATTAACTCAGTAATTAATTTGTTGCTATTCGGGAGTTAGTTTTCCCTGCTCTGGGTGGGTGTACCGAGGAGAATACAGGAGAATGAGGTGATTGAAAACAAAGCAAAAAATATAAAGATAGGATCAGTAAAGGCGATTGCCCAGCCTGACCTAGATGGGTTTTGTTTTGTGTTCGTGATTTGTTTTGTTCAATTATTTATTTTGTGCTCTGTGAGCAAGTGTCTTTTTGTTTGTTTAGATATTTTATTTCATTTTGTATTTAATAAACGGTGCGCGCTGCGCCTTTGAACTGCAGTTATTAACCTCTGTGTTTTTGTTCATCCTTCTGGCCTGACGTCACCACTCAGCCATTTCCTGTCACAATATCTTTAAGCTTTATTTTACCTCCTGATCCTCGTTCTGCCTCCGAACACAACAACCTGTGTCGTCGTCTTTTTCTATAGGGTTTATGTCCATCAAGTTTCTGTCGAAACTTATTTTCGCCACCTACTGTACAGGTTTGGCAGTTAGAACTGCCATACTTACTTTAAAATATCTATGTTATATTTTTTCAATCTTCTGGTTTTTCTAACATATTTTCCAGTACTCCCAATAATACCATTATCTATTTTACCTCCATCACCTATACCATCTTTAAAAAAAAAAATGGAAATAAGACCCTAAATTCTTTCCACATATCTTCTCTCACCTCCCTATATCTAATACATTCAACCATCATATGCTCCACTGTTTCCTTTACACTACATAACCCACTGTCAGGTACTTCAATCCTATATAAGTGTTCTTTAAGTGTTGAATGCACTATAAGAAGCCTTATGAATGCTACCTCCTCCTTTTTTTCCTTAATTCCATATATTCTGCAATTCATTAATAGTCTGTTTCTCAGTTATTTTATATATTTCTTTTAATCCATACTGCAGATCCATATACACTTTCTCTTTCTTCACTGTTATTTTAGCTAACATATCCACCCTCTCATTCCCATCTCTTTCTATATGAGCCCGATGCCATGCTAAAATGACATACAAACCTAAAAAACAGCATTATGAAAATAAATACATTATTTCCTGCACTAAATGTCTTCTATCAACCTCCCCTCCATTTCTAATTGCCTGTAAACCCAATAAGGAATCTGAATAGATTACTTCTCTATTCACCTTGACCTCTACAATCCATTGCAATGCCAATATAATCCCTATCAATTCTGCTGTCATAATTGACACATCACTTGTACTATGTATATGCTTTCCCACCTCAAATTCTGGTATATAATAAGCTGCTGCAACCCTGCCATTATCTGTACTTTTTTACCCATCTTTAAAAATTTTACAATAATTCTCCCAATCATTGTTTAACCATCTCAATGCCTGTTTACGAAATTCATCTCTGTCCACAACCCTGTGTCACCAGTGATCACTATAGTTAGAACTAAAGAACATCTCTTAAACTCAGGTAAAAACATCTTAACACACTTATGTAAAACAACTCAATAATTGTGTAACTGAAGTAAGAACCACACAGAATGAAGGCAGACGTCATGGAAACATAAGGTATAAAAACTGTATAATATAATTTGAAGCTAGTTCATTATTTGGTTTTACAATAGAATGGTTTCAGTTGTTTCACTACCATGGAACCTGTGGAGCTGTTAAACAAATTTAATGTCTAGGATGTACACCATATGCTAAATGTAGCATATACCTACAGACACCTCTTTATTATAATTGCCAGCAGGGACAAGTTTGAAAATTCGTACATTTTCTGCCTACCTAGTTCTAATCCTGTTTGAGCACTTCTAGCTGCTTAACAAGCACACCCTATGTACAATTGTAGGTTTGCATACCCAAAAGAACAGAAGCCTAAAGAGCTTAGCTGTCCTGTGCGTTAGTCAGGGACCTGCATACGTTTAGTTAGTGCTCTGAGGGAGCTAGGGTTTTGTTTGTTTGTTTGTTTTGTATTTTGAATTAAAGTGCACGCAAGCGCTAAAAACAAAGTTTTCTTCTCTGGGTCACACAAGAGGCATAAACTCAAATTACGGCCATCCTGTTCACTATATATATATATATATATATATATATATATATATATATATATATATATATATATATATATATATATTTGAACCCTAACTAGTTATACATTCACTCCAACTACATAACCATTACGCTGCACAGATTCACATCTTAGCCCTTTCAACAGACTAGGCTACTGTTTACATTTACCCTATCCAAACAGCAATACATTGCCTCAGTATGGGTTTAACAATTTTTCTATTCTCGTAATGTGTGTGTGTGTGTTATAAGTGATATCTGAAACTAAAACACATTGAAAATGTGATAACATGTAAGTTATCAAAGTGCCCAACCAAGTGGAGATATCAAAATCACAGGCACAATAAAAGCAGAACGAACGCATGAAAAACACAAATCAAGTTAGTAGAAACAATTGTGGGAACCTTGACCCCCACTGCTTTTACAGTTGTGCCTGTTTGCTTTCTGCTGGGCAAGGTTGCCCCAATGGTTTCTTGAAACTTGGCTTGTGTTTTTGATATCTCCAGTTTAAATGGCTGGGCACTTTTGATAATTTGTTGTTTTTTCACATTTCCAGTGTGTTTTTGTTTTAGATATATTACTCAGAAGTTACATATGAAAAAAGAAAGTTTACATTTTCGCCGGCAAAGACTGTTACATGAACAACCTTTATATTAAGGGAACTTCAAAGTTGCATAAAAAATAAGGGTCTGAGACAGAGAGTGAATGAACTGTAGTCAACAATCTCTCTCCCGACCTGTGAGGGCTCTGTGTAGCAGGAACAGTGTGCCCCAGACTGGATGGTTTGGCAGTTCATTCCAGGGTCAGTCGGAAGCCGGCCATCCAAGAAGTTGTGAGTCACAATACCAGAAGTCATTGCCTTAATGCGGTAAGCGGTGAGTCAATCGCTACCTAAGGGGGGCGGGACTGAAGGTATATCTGAGGATGTGGCCAAGCAATCTGTTCCTTGTGTTATGATTACGAGTCGAACGACAAGGAAAACTAGTGTACTTGTTTGTCATTGTTAGATGGCTAAACTATCCAGGAGCTGTAGTGAGAAGCCAATATTAAACCAAGACTACACTGCACCACTGTACAATATTGCATTTCACCACCTGCACCAAGAGCACGTATTCTGGACTTTAAAAACGTGCTGTGTTCGTGTGTGTGCTTATTTGTGCTTTATTATTTTGGGACTGAAATCATGTTTATGAACAAAGTGATACACATTGTTATGTAAAGCCTATTCTTTATTATTTAAATGTTGCAGGCATGCAACCCATCATATTAAAGAGCTGTTTTTCACTGTGAACTGTCTTTGTGTCCATCTTTACTAAGCACTGCATCACCTCTACACCTGCTCACTGCTACTCACTTTGCCACAGGGTCATATTCACACAATTATTTTTTTTTTCCAGTAAAAATACACAATGTTTATGCTCTAAATCTTTAAATAAGTAAACCAGGTGGTTATTTGTGGAGCTCCTATATGCAAAATATATTGTTTTCACATACAATGCCTTTTCCTCTCGGATACTAGTTAAAGTCTTCACAATTTACAGACTTAATTCTGTATTTGACATACAAACACCTGAAGAGTAAATCACTCGCAGATTGTTCTCAGGTGTGAAAGGGAACAGTAGTGAACCTAATCTAGAACAAAGTTTGAAAATAATATAAGTTGTGTCCTAGTTATGCAACATTAACAGTTTGTACACACAGACATAATGGGCGAGGCAATTCGAAATCAAGATCACACTGTGGGAAATACCACTGGGTGTCTTCTGCATATCAGTGAAACCCCATATTCAATTTGCAAATACCTGAACCAAGGGCCAGCATATATAAAAGCCCTGAGTAACATCATAGCCATAGCAGCCATGTTTGGATTCAAACCAGGATAGAACTACACAAGACAATCATATCTGGTAGGACCACTCTCCAAAACTGGTTGACCACTGTGCTGTGCACTGCAGATGGGTTTAGTAATGTTAAAGAATCTTAATCCATAATAATTAAGAGATTGTTGCAAACTTTAAATAAAAGGTCACTTGCCTGTGGTGAGGACGAAAACCAGATTATACACATCCAGACACACAATTTCAGGAAAATAACTATTGGCTATTGTAATATATATATATATATATATATATATATATATATATATAGATAATATATATATATATATATATATAAATCAGTCATTTTGAAACTTTCACCATGTTCGGTAATTAAAGATGTGGTGGGGGGACCCTGCCGGTATTCGACCGTGTCGACGGTATGTGACATTACACTTTTTATGTTCCCGAAAAACATTGATAACGTTTAAGTGCTCCCCAAAAATGTCAATGTGCACATTGAAGAAGGGTTGCTTCTGTTTTTGGACAAGGAAGTTCTTGGTATCAAAATAAAGGTAAGCGATTACAGACAATAGCTTGTGTGTACAAAGTCAGTTAAAAGCTGAATTATTAGTTACATAAATTACTTTGGTTTAACTAAAAGAACAATAAGACAATAAGAATTTAAAGACACTGCAGAACAAGCTGCAGTCACTTTCAGCAAATAAAGCTTTAATATACAATAATTTGCACGATCGAGCACATGCACAAACTGAATGACTAGCCTTGAAAAAGGTCAAGTTACCCAAAGTATATTTTAATAAATGACAATATTTTAGGAAAGTTGTAAGGACATCCCTTTTTAAAAGTTTGAGTAATAAATTTCTGAAATGAGTTTGATTCTGAGTCTGACCTCCTCTTCCTTCCTCCCCTGGATTGGCGATCTATCTCTAATTTGAGATTCAGTCATCACTGCCATATTGGAGCCAGGAGCTGATTCAATGCATTTTTTTTTTTTACCTATATATTTTTTTCTTAGAATAATGAGTAATAGAAAAATTTGTCATGTATTACTTGTACTGTTTGTGGGTTATATTCCTCATGGAGGGTTTTAACTAATGGGATAAAGTACAAAGTAAAAATTTTGATCGACTGAAATGGTCAAAGCAGAAAATGCACAGGCACAATTTGAAATACATTTTAAGTTTTAAATGGCACAGTTCACATTAGGAGTAGAAAGTTACTGAAGTTAATGAAGATGTTATCAACCAAAATGTTGGTATTCACTTAAATCTTAATCTAATTGTATTCTTGTCTAGACAGAAGTTCACCATGACTATCAAAGTGTTTGGGAGGACTTGTGAAATCTTTTTCATTTAAACATTTATAAAGAGCTTGCCATTATCCTTTGAAGCTGTCCTATTATAAAAGCTCAATGTCTAGACAGTAAATATTTCAATAAAGTGAACATTTAAGGCGATATAGAAACCCTTAACGGGGGTGGGGGGGGTGGGGTTACTTCTGTATAGTTTCATTTACTTCTATATAGTCAATTGAATACATTTAAATTGAATATAAGAAGACATTTCCCTAATCAGCAGACCTGTACATTTTATACAAAATAAAAATAAAAAACTCAATTGCATGGTTAGGAAGGAGATGTTATAAAAGATATACTGGTGTTTTTGGAACGGCAGATTTCTTCTATAGTACCATGTTTAACATTTTAATATATATAGTAACATGAGCACAAGCAGACTTTATTTTATATAAAGTTCTCGGGCTATTAAAAATAATCTAAATCCCAGCACAGCATCGTTTTCTTTCAATTAAAAAATAGCCATCAACTAATGGGTATCGCCGTCAGGTGATAGGATTTTGCTGAGCTTAATATAAAAGCTGCCTTTAGGCCTCCATAGCTCTGATGTCAGTGGCCCGCCCCTTGCGTGCTGAATGACTATGCAGAGCGTAGGAAGCTCAGCCTCTTTTGCTTTCAGCCTTGATCGGGATTGAATGGAACTATACAGTTGCTCTTACATCTCTCTTTTATTATTTAATTCAGTGTCTGTACGGCTGCCCCTACCCCGGGTTTATTTCACTGAATCTGTAGTTTTATGTTCGCTGAGCGCGGGCCACAAAATCACCGGGCTCGGTTGGTTTTTAGTGCCCACTTTTAGCTCTCGTATTTGGTGTTATTACTTGTATTATTTTATTACTTGGACTAACATGTTGTTTTCTTTCTTTCAGAGAGAAACATGAGAACATTACAGCAGTGGTCTTTATTAGACCATAGCCTGCTCCAGGCACTAGCTGCACACAGAGTTTTTTCCCTGTGTGTTGGCTTAGATCTCCCGATCTAAATTTTAGTCGGGTTTTATGAGGGCTTATTCCCCAGGTGTGTCTCACCACACCCTTGCAGCGACACACGCACGTGCTCACCCATGCCACTGTGCCCCGTGCACTCCCATGTACACCCGTGCCCCATGTACTCCCATGCACACCCGTGCACCCTGGTCCCTGTGCATTCCCGTGCACACCAGTGCCCATGCACCCCGCGCACACCTGTGCCCGTGCATACCGTACCCTGTGCACATCCATGCCTTGTGCTGAGACTTCTGAAGAAACACCTTCGGGTGTTACATTTCAAGATGCTCAAGCACCACCATGTTGTCCAGGCCATTTGGCCGGGCGATTGGTTTACCACCGTGGACCTGAAGGATGTGTACTTTCACATACCCATCAAGCCTGGGCACTGGAAATACCGTCGCTTCGCGTTTCAGGGCAGGTTCTATGAGTACTGCGTACTCCCCTTTGGCCTGTTCCTTGCTCCTCGCACCTTTTCCAAGTGCACGGACGCCATTCTGATGACTGATGAATTAAATAGACTACTGGCTTGTCTGCGCTGAGTCACAGGAGCAAGCCATGGCACATATGCCGTTGGTTACAGACCACCTCCAGTGGCTCGGTGAACGTGAAGAAGTGCCGCCTCATGTCAAGCCAGTAATCGGATTTTCTGGGCCTCCAACTGGACTCAGTGTCTATGAAGGCCGCATTAACAACTCAGAGAGTTACCGCAATAGAGTCTTGCCTCTCCCTATTCAGGTTGAGAGAGACAGTAAGCATGGTGCTTTGTCAGCGCATGCTGGTGTTGATGGCTGCTTCCTCACAGGCCCTTCCTTTGGGCCATCTCCACCAAAGGCCTTTCCAGGCCTGTTTCAACTCGTTTGCACTTCACCTGCAACGAGACAGACATTGCAGGCTGCTGATATCCCAGTCCTACTGGAGAACCCTGTGCTGGTGGAGGATCCCCTCCAACCTTCGTCAGGGGACAACCATGGGTCCCATCTTACGGAGGGAAGTAATCACCACAGACGCCTCCAACCACGGCTGGGGCGCAGTCTAGAACGGTGTGGCGACTCGGGGAGTGTGGACGGGGCCTTGGGCCTCAGCCCACATCAATGCCCTGGAACTCAAGGCAGTAGATTTCGCCCTACAGCACTTTCTTCCGGTGGTTCGGAACAAACACTTGCTGGTGAGGTTAGACAACACCATGGTTGTGGCATATATCAACCGCCAGGGCGGCCTGAGATCTCTGATCCTTCACTGCATGGTGGTTTTGCTTTACTGTGGTTGCAGCCTCTTCAAGCAGTCCACTTACCGGGCCAACCAACTACGCCGCGGATCTCCTCAGTGTCTGGTTCGAAAGACATATGTCTTTCGAACCAGACACTGAGGCGCTGTTCTGTGTATTTTTTACATGTAGACTGATCCTGTCCTACTGCCACATGGTCTCCCTCGCAATTGCTTTGGTATAGTACCTATTAGTTGATGACTATTTTCGAATTGAAAGAGAACGTAAGGTTGTGGATGAAACCCCGGTTCTCTGAAAGAGAAAATAGCCATCAAGGAGAGAGGTCACTTCAGTAGCCCTTGCGGCCTGAAGCAAAAGAGGCGGAGGGGCAGGGCGCTGACGTCAGAGCTACGGAGGCCTAAAGGCAGCTTTTATATTAAGTTCAGCATAATCTTATCACCTGACGGCGATAACCAATTATTGATGGTTATTTTCTCTTTCAGAAAACCGGGGTTGCATTCGCAACCTTACTTTTGTAGTGGCTTCTATACAAGTAAAGTGGCACGCCATTTATCCACATGCTTGGTTGGACATAGGGGAGGTCCCGGGTTCATGCCCAACCTCTGTCTGTGTGTGGATTGCCTCGCCTTGTGTGAGGCGCCTGCCTGCAGAACCAAGATCGCTACAATATTAAATAATAGTAGTGTTGTTAGTTTTCTGAGATTTCAAACAAAAAATATAATTCTATTATATATATATATTTATATATATATATATATATATATATATATATATATATATATATATATTTTTTTTTTTTTACTTTAAAACTAAATAAATAAGCCTGTTGTGTAATTTAAACTTTTCTTACATTTCAACAAAATACGTGCCAACAGAAGTGTTTTATTTTCGTAACAGCTTTTTAAAAAAAATTTGTTCTTTTGAACCTTGAGAAAAAACATCATAGTCTTTTGTTTTAGTGAGGCCTAATATGTTTGCTGGGATTCACAAAGTAGTAACTGCCTCAGGAGAACACATTTTATAGAATCAGCGTCCTTCTGAGCTCATACCAAGAAATGAACCCTCCCCTCTGTACTGCTGCTGTCTTCGTGTCGACTCCGCTGGTTTTAGACTGATCCATGCGTCGTTTATGTGTGTGTGTGTGTGTGCACTGTGGGCAGTACATTGGCAATAATGTATTGTATTTCAGAACTAAGACTCGTCAGGGAGCAGCGGATCAATGAGGTTATAGAGTATAAAAGCACTCATCTATGTAGTGATTGGTCCAAAAACTAATCCTAATCATTGTAAAAAATAAATCTAACAAAGATTTCCTAAAAAGATAATCAAAACACAGACCCTGCTATGCCATTCCAAAACTACTTCGTAGGGGACTTATGTACTGAATACTTAACACAAACAAATTTACACAAATTTACAAATTTTACACAAATTAGTGTAAATAAACAGAATTAGAACACCAGAAACAAGACTAATCCCAGTCCCAATTCAAGGCTACAAGTGCTGTAATACTGGCGAAAATAAAGCATTTTGCTATAGTTTTGAAGATAAATATACTCCAAAGAAACTTGAGGGCTAGAGTTAATGTAAACACAAAATATACCTAACAAATGGCATAATTACTAGCAGTAATATTCATATAGGACTGTTAGAATAAACTGGTTAAGACCCAATAATATTGTAAATCATCTGCATTCATTAAAATAAATATATAAAATGAACGCTATCTAGACAAGCAAAAGGACCACACTTTTTAAGATATCTAGGTCAGCAAGACCACATCTTTAAAATTGGCTTTCCACTAAAGCAAGGTATTTTGTTCTTAGGGAACGCCTACAAGTACAGAGCGAGCAATTAGATTTATTTTGGCAATGACTCATGTCATTTTTTAAATGTGGCAGCTGACGGAATATGGTATGATGATTGGACACCGCAAAGCTTTCCTAAACCCCTTCCACGCAATCACGCATAGTGTGAAACCATGTACCTGGGTCGTATACGGGTTAACACAGGTCCCAGCAACCCACCTCAGGATGTGGGTCAACACGCTTTGACCTGATTTGAGCAAGGCAAAATGCATGACAGAGGATAGAATAACCAACAGCCACACCTGCGTGAAGGTTTCACCTCCACAAGGAACATTTTTGTTTTTTCTGTTTAGCCATATTTTTGTTGATTGAAACACACCATGAGCCAGATTGCAGCAGGAATGAAGAAAAGTTTGCTCTAATCAATATTTGGGCTGACTGTTCAATCCAGAGAAGCTTGGATGGCAGCACCTGTGACAAGCTGTTTCTGGGGCTTTGATACAAGCATTGCTTACTCGCGTCTGTCACCCAGGTCAACCCTGCTTTATTAAAAGCAGTGTGAAATTGCGTAGCTGACCTGCATGACACCGGGTCCTGACCACGTTAGGTTCCAATGTGGGTATTGCATGCCACTGTGAAAGGGGATCTAGTTGTGCCATGTTTTCAGCCATGACCACATAAACACACTGTCTCTTTGAGTCATCTTATTTAAGGCTGCCATCCAAACTTGTAAAAGTTTGCAAGGAGGAAAAATAAGCAACCGGTCATCCACAAAAAAAAAAAAAAAAAAAGATATAAATGGCTGGATTCACAAAGACAGGGATCAGCAAGTGTCTTTGGGGTGCAGCTGTGCCACTTGGATATTTTACTCAATGTGTGTTGTTATTGGCTCTGCTACAGACAAAACACAAGCACCGCCCCCTTAAGAACCATTCAGACTTTTAGTGCATGTGCTGCAGATTTTTTCCCCTGTGGCTTGCCTTTATTTTCTGCCAAGATCATGGTACTTTTCCACACCCTGAACTTAACAACTCAAAGTAAAAAATAACTTTTTAATGCAAGTTGTTAAAAGAAACAGAGGGTGAAATAGGTCTATAGAAATCATTTCAGTTTTGTTTTTCAGTGCCATGAAGTTTCAAATGGTGTTACACTAGATCAATTAAACCAGTAGGCCAGTAACATACATCCCCTACTATGCACATGACTATGCATTAAAAATTAGATCTATCAGCGTACTGTTGTAGTTTATTCCCATTCATGTTTTATGTACAGCTTACTAAACTCAAGCCCCTTTCACACTCCTACCCTGGTCCCAGCGACCAACCTCAGGATATGGGTCTACGCACTTTGACCCAGGTTGAGCAAGACAAAATGCTTGACGGCCATTCCTGAGCCGAAGCAATACCAAACAGCCATGCCTGCGTGAAGATTTCACTTCTGCAAAGAATGTTCTGTTTTTTCTGTTTAGCCATATTTTTGTTGCTTGAGACACAAGCGGTGTAAAATCGCGTACCCGAACCGCATGACACAGGGTCCTGCCCGGGTAGGTTCTGAACAGGGTAGGTCATGCTAGTGTGAAAGGAGCTTCAGTGAAGCACATTCCAGTTCCAAGTTTTAGAGAATGCACTTGGAGAACCGAGTGTGAAAGATGGGCCCAGTTCAGTGGGATCTATTTATAAGTTTAGAGTGTTTGGGTTTTCTCCAAAAGCCTCAGCATGACTACACTATAATCAGTATGATGAAAAAGTTGATTTCCTTGACATACATCAACATAATTTACAGAATAGTATGGAAAAAGAATTGTCAATTAAATGTTAAATCACCAGTGTGATTTTCCAGTTATATGCAAAAATGTAGGTGTGACGTATAGAAGGACAGAATCTGAAATCCTGATTAATGTATGCTAAATAATGGTACTACCAGGTCTTATAAGAATTGGATAAGAGATTCTCTAGATATACGCAAAAATGTAAGTGTGACATACAGTTTGACCAATGTACGAACAGACACCTCCTTCCTATATGACCAGATTCTGATAGTCTCAATAACATATGTTAAATATTGTTAATACCAAGTATGTGACAATTGATAAGCAGTTCTCCAGATGTATGGAAAAATGTGAATGCGAATAGGTCTATACATACGTGTACATGTATATATGACTAGTTTTGATCAGCTTCATAACTTTATTTTTCCCTTATACTTTATTACAAGTAACTTAAAATACTGAACAAGTTCAGAAAAATAAAGCAACAATAAATACGTTGTACGCTCAATGTAAAAAACTCTATTATCTGGCAACGTACAATATGAAAAGTAAAATAATGTATATAACAGTCGGTATGAACTAAGTTATTGTAATACAGTACAGTAGTTAAACATAAAAGTTAAACAGGTGTGTACAGTATCTCACTATAGATCTTGTGACTACAATGTAGCAGAAAACTATTTGATGTGGCAGTATGCACAGTATTCGGCCGATTGAGCTGATAAACAACTGTAAAAAATTGTCATAAGTCTGTGTAGCAGGGCTAGGAGCTCTACTAAGGAGAAGGGGGCAGGGCAGAGCCCTGCTCCTATAAAGAATATTTGTTTTGTTTCTGGCAGAGTTGAGATTAGGCAGCTCATCCTCTGCCAGTGTGTGTAATTAAAAAGAAAACCTTGTGTAGAAGGTGGCCATCTCCCAAATTAATTGAGTGATTAATGTGTTGCTAATTGGGAGATGGTCACCTAGATAAAAGCTGGCAGCTCTCTGCAGTATGGGTTGGTGTTGGAAAGGAGGAATGAGAGTGGGCAAGGTGATTAAAAACGAAACTAAAATATAAACTAAGGAACAGTGAAAGCGAACTGCCCAGCCTGACCTGTGTTGGGTGTTTTTTGTGTGTTTGAGATTTGTTTTTGTTCACACTTTTTATTTGGCTCTGTGAGCAAGTGTTTTTATTAAATCTTTTATTTTGTGTTAAAAAAAAAAAAAAAACAGTGCCGCAGCATCTTTTCATCTCAGTACCTTGCCTGTGTTTCTTCCTGCATCTGGCCTGACATCAGAACCCGGCTATCCTATCACAGTCTGACAACCATTTGCATCCATGAAGGCTTATGTGCTGAGGCTCGAGTTTTACAGATTCACTTTGCCATTTTCTGTGTCTTTCTTGCCGACTTTTCCTGCTGTCATGTCACTGCTATTTCTGAAACACTCAATCTTTCTTTTAAAAAAAAAAAAAAAAAAAAAAAACACTTGAATGTTGTTTGCATTATGCAATTATCCAAATTAAAAATGCAATTATCCAACATGAAAACAGGTGGAGTCGTCTGTACTTTACAGTTGATATGCTCGCCTCCCCTTATATCCTCTTCACAGTGGATTTCATATCCAGGATGAAAATAATCATTTTGGAATTGGTTGGAACAAGGTTTTGCAATGGAATAGACCAGGGGTCTCCAATTCTGGTCCTGAAGAGCCCCAATCCAATGGCTAAAGATGTGGAACACATGTTAATCTTGACTAATTAAGCCAATAATTGGTTTAATTAAGTAACTGAGAGTTCAGTTGAAATGGAAACCAATTAGAAGTCAGATAATTTCTTACACTTAAAAAATCAAGAAGGGAACTGGAAAGGACTTGGAACCTGAAATTAAAAAGCTTGAGGCATTACATGACAAGACAAGATCTGCAGGTTTATATAAAACACTTACTAGGAAAATGAATAAATACAATATTTCTAGCACTTACAAAATAGAGAAAACAATGCTCAGAACCAGGCAATGCTATTATGAGCAGGAGATAAGGCACATAAACTCTTGTCTTGGCAATTAAAATAAGGCATTGTGAATACCTGTCTACAACATGTTAAAAATTATTTGTTGGGGGTTAGGACGATGACGACTAATATTCATTTTTTAAAATTAATTGAAACTACCTGTGCTTTCACATATGGCCAGTGAGGCACTGGAGCAACCAATCAATAAGGGAGAAGTTCTATCTGCCTAAATGACACTTCAATCCAGCAAAGCATGCAGTTTAGATGGGCTCACAACTGACCCCTTGTTTAAAATGTGCCAACATATTCTACATACTGGTATTTTACCCCCAACCCTTCATGGTGCCCTTATTTCCTTAATCTGTAAGCCTGATAGAAACCCCGCCTTCTGTGGATTGTATTGTCCCATATTGTTCATAGCTAAAACACTCCTTCTCAAGCTTGAAAAAGTTCTACTTCTTTGATTAATGCAGACCAAACAGGGTTTATTAAACGTAGGATGTCCAGCAATAACTGAAGGCATTTTCTTCTTATTATTGATTAAGCCAAGTGCTGGGACGGCTCAACAATAGCAATTCGCTCGACGTGAAAATAGCTTTTGACCGCGTGCAGTAGGATTATCTTTTCAAAGTATTGGAACATTTCCAATTTGGTCACTATTTTGTAAATTGGATCAGCACCCCTTTTGATAACCCTCAGGCCAAAGTTGGCACAAATGGAGTAGTCTGCAGTTCGTTTTCTATCTCACGCGGCACCAGACAGAGATGTCCATTGTTCCCTTTACTATTTATGCCCTTAACTGAAAAAATAGGTCTGATCTAGGTATTACTGGCTTAGATATAGGGAACAAAATTCACAAAATTTCTTTATATGCAAATAACATCTTATTTTTTTTGGCAAAACCAGGAACCTCATTGAAAGCTCTTTAAGAAATTATTGAAGACCTCAACAAATTTTCAGGATATAAGACAAACTGGTCTAAGAGTGAGATCCTCCCCCTCTCAGATTCAGACCACTCCCAACTGGAGCAGCTCTTTCCATTCAAAATCAAACCTAATGGAATAAGATATCAGGTATTTACATAGATAAACATTTTAATAATTTATATTTATATAAGTTAAATTACATCTCACCCCACTCACGTATTTCACCAAATAAAAGCCTGATACTTACAACTGCGGGATTATATTCAATTAGTGCAGGGAGGTGGCTCTCTAGACCAGCCTAAGTACTCATTTTTAGAAGCCCTGTTACTTAAACCATATATTATGTTTATTTTGGAAGCGTATCAACTCCTCTTGAGGCAGGCTCCAGTCAATAATAAACATCTGAAAATTAAACATGAAAAGGATGTGGGAACGTAAGGTTGCGGATGCAAACCCCGGTTCTCTGAAAGAGAAAATAGCCATCAACTAATGGGTATTGCCGTCAGGTGATAGGATTAAGCTGAGCTTAATATAAAAGCTGTCTTTAGGCCTCCGTAGCTCTGATGTCAGCGTCCTGCCCCTCAGCAAAAGTGCTTCAGGCCGCAAGGGCTACTGAAGTGACCTCGCTGCTTGATGGCTATTTTCTCTTTCAGAGAACCGGGGTTACATCCGCAACCTTATGTTCTCTTTCAATTCAGAAATAGCCATCAACTAATGGGTATTGTGTACCATAGCAGTCGCGAGGGAGACCATGTGGTAGTAGGACAGGATTGGTCTACAGGTAAAAATATACATGGAACAGCGCCTCACCGTGTGGTTCGAAAGACATATGTCCTAACACTATTCTATGAACTGAGGGTCTTTAACAGTACAAAATCATACCGGGATACTATTACCACATGGGTAACACTGGAGAGTGTACTCAAATAGTACAGCAGTCGAAACCACACTAACACTAAATGGTCTCTTTCACTGGTGTAATAGAGTCCAGCTCATTCAGTCTGTAGAACCTCATGAAAGTGTGTGGCGTAGCACATATTTCAGACATTGGGACACCTCAAAAGAGAGCCCAGGACGTCGCCATATCCCTGGTAGAATGCTCTTTCAATTGCCTCGGAGGGGAAAGGCCAGCAGATTCATAAGCCAGAGCAATGGCGTCCACTATCCAATGGGACAGGCACTGTTTAGACAATGCCTGACCCAGCGTCCTAGAACCATAGCACACAAACAACTGTTCAGTGTGTCTGACACCCCTTGTACGGTTAATATAGCACCTCGATGCCCACACTGGGCAGAGCATGTGCAACCGTTGGTCCTCCAGAGAAGAGAAGGGAGGAGGATGGAATGCCATCAACTCCACAGATTGGTTCACGTGGAATGGGGATATTATTTTCGGCAAAAATGCTGAGTTTGGTCGCAGAGACTCTAGACCCGTCTCCAGCGAAGCGAGTGCAAGAAGGGTGCACTGAAAGTGCATGCTGCTCGCTCACCCGTTTGCTGAAGCAATAGCCAGCAAAAACGTAGTCTTTAAGGACATGAGCTTCAGATCCACAGTGTGGAGTGACTCAAATGAGGCTTTTCTAATAATCTTTGGAGAAACTGTAAGATAACTGCCATGGGGCAAGTAACTGGGTCCTGGCCCTGGTCGAGACACCAGTCCTGAAATAATGCCACTTATACGCGTATTGCGACCTGGCAGAGGGACCTCTCTGAATAGTGGCAATAACTGCTGATAACAGCCCTAGAGCTGACAGGTGTTCCCGTTCAGACCCATAGCTGCATCAGCTGGGGGTTCAGGTGCCACAGATCGCCTTGGGCTTGAGAGAGGAGATCCACCCGCAGGGGGATCTGCCTCGGCTGACCGTGCAGGAGATGCACCAGGGTCAAAATCCAGGTCCTTCAAGGCCACTAAGGAGCTACTAGAAGCACAGTAGTTTTCTCTACCCTGACCTTCTCTAGGAAGGCGGGGAGCAGTGGTATCGGTGGGAAAGCATATAGGAGACAAGCAGGCCACTCGTGGGCCAGGACGTCGACTCCTAAGGGACTGTCAAGGTCTCTCATCGAGAACCAAAGAGGGCAGTGCATAGACACCCGCAACACGAAAAGATCTAAGTCTGCTCTTCTGAACCACTCCCAGATGCATTCCACCTCCTTGGGGTGCAGATGCCATTCCGAGGCCAGAGGAACTCCTCTGGAGAGGAGATCCACGGAGTAGTTGGTCGGCCCGGTAAGTGGACTGCTCGAAGAGGCTGTGACCACAGTAAAAGCAAAACCACCATGCAGTGAAGAATCAGAGATCTCAGGCCGCCCTGGCGGTTGATATATGCCACGACCATGGTGTTGCTTGACCGCACCAGCAAGTGTTTGTTCCGGACCACTGGAAGAAAGTGCTGTAGGGCGAGATCTACTGCCCTGAGTTCCAGGACATTGATGTGGCCCCGTCCAAACTCCCCGAGTCCTCACACCATTCCAGACTGCGCCCCAGTCGTGGTTGGAGGAATCTATGGTGATTACTTCCCTCCGTAAGATGGGACCCATGGTTTTCCCCTGATGAAGGTTGGAGGGTATCCTCCACCAACACTTGGTTCTCCAGCAGGGTTGGGATATCAGCAGTCTACAATGTCTGTCTCGTTGCAGGTGAAGTGCAAACGAGTTGAACCAGGCCTGGAAAGGCCTTTGATGGAGACTTGGACTTTTGCAGGTTCATCCTGAGACCAAGCCACTGGAGGTGGTCTGTGACCAACGCCGTATGTGCCAGGGCTTGATCCTGTGACTGAGCGTCAGACAAGCCAGTCGTCTAGATAATTCATCAGTTGAACGCCTTGAACCCGCAGCGGGGCCAGAATGGCGTCCATGCACTTGGAAAAGGTGCGAGGAGCAAAGGACAGGCCGAAGGGGAGTACGCATTACTCGTAGAACCTGCCATGAAACGCGAAAGAAAGGTATTTCCAGTGCCCTGGCCTGATGGGTATTTAAAAGTACGCATACGAAACAACGCATATTGTGACTTTGTATATACAGTATGTTGCATTGTTGAAAACTTGAATAAAAAAAGTGTTGAAAGAAACAGAAAGCAGAAGACCTTGTAGCTCTCCAAGACCAGGACTGGAGACGCTGGAACTGACTGAAAGGTCCAAAGATTTTATCAGCAGAATGGATTTTGAGCCTATTTTAATGCTCTAACAGCTATTAATAATGCAGTCCTTAAATTCAGAAATCTACTTTTTCGCCACCCTCTGCCCTTTATTATTAAGGATGTTAGTAATGAGGTTTTCAATGTGAGGCTAATGACTAATTATTGAATCTGCAACCTCAAGTAACACATATATTTACCAAAAATGTACTTTGGAAAGTGATACTCAAAAAAAGGACTTAGAAAAAAATCAAGTGTTGCCCTTTAAACAGTGAACACAACTCATTAAAAAACATGGAAAATATCATTGCCAAAAATATCTATCAGCAAAGCAAACAATAGTTTGTGTATTCAAAGTAAATCAAAAAAAGTGGAGTTATTAGTTATAGTACAGGTCTTTTGAGTGTTCTCTATCTATACCAGTACTATTACAACATTAAATTTTACATCTGATCTCAAATAAGCTAACAAGGAACATGATAAAAATATATACTTCCCTGCAAAGGGTTGCATTTTTTTTTATTTAACTAAAACAAGGAAAGGAAGACTGAATTTGAAAACATGACGGCACGAAAAGAAGCTATTTTTACACAAACAACTTGAAATACCGTATTATTACAATTTGCCGCCGCACTCGAATTAAAGAGGCCCTCATACTGGCGCAGATATATGTGCACATGGACTGAAATAGTAACCTAGAAAAAAGAAAACAAATTTGAAATAAAAATATATATTTTAGGAAGTATACCCTTTGGATATCACTTTTTTTTCAAAGTGGATGTATGTTTTCGAGTCAGAAGACAAACAAACTGAGGCCTGCAGCAGAGAAAATAATTGACACAGCATGAATCATAAAGGCTTGTAGTTGTTGTGGTGACAATTACAAAAGAGGCAGCTCAGTTGTGTTGATGAAAATGGTATTACAGGGCTCTGACAAAGCTCTAAAGAGACTCTTGTGTTATTTTCAGTTCATCCTAAAAAAGTTTAGTTACAAAAATAAAAACTGTTGCAGGATATCCCGCAAAAATAAAAATGACATGATTAGAATGTTGTTTTACATTTCACACAGCAATTGTATAGTGCTATTTTATAATGAAAGGAGTGCCATGAGACTGAATCACACATCACAATTAAAATAATAGTTGAAGCAATTAATGCACATGTAGGGTCTCAGCTAAAAATAGTTAGTGATTTGGTTCAGACAATGTAACACATCTGAAATCTGACCAAATAATAAATACATCATTTAACCAATATTTATAGCATATGTAATGCTGGAATCTTCAGAATCTGATGAAAAAATAACAATAATACATATCACAGCTAATATTACCTACAGATATCATAATATCTATCAGTTAAACATACAGAGAAGGGGATATTGCATCCTGTGAGTCAGCCTGCCTCTCAAAATGAATGCAAGCAGGCTCATAGGAAACAAGACACTCCTAGTTCTTCGTTTAAACCATCAGGCTGTATAGTTTTAAGATTTTTTTAAAAAATCCATTTAGATTCACATTGTAAAAGTCTTTGCTCAAGATTACCAGCTATACGGGCCTGTAGTATTCTTAAAATAGCACGAAATCTCAGGGCCTTGAAAATCTCTTGCTATGGGTGAATTAGGATCTCATCTTCAGATAGTGCTTTTATGTTTGTTGATGCATTTCTGGAATTGACGACTGGTTTTACCTATATACTGTAGATTACAAAGACATGAAATTTGATAAATCACATTATCCAAAGCACATGTAATACACTGTTTAATCTTATACTGTTTTCTAGTAGCAGAACTCATAAAAGTATCTGTTTTATGGCAATTTTCACAACCCGCACAGGTGTGGCAAGGGAAAAAGCCAAATACTTCATCAGTCTTACCTGAATTGTAATTACAGTTGCACAAGTATCAGCATGAACTAAAGTGTCTCTCAAATCATTTCCCCTAGAATACGTAAACAGCAGCATGGTATTAAAAATTGTCCTACCAGTAATATCAGTGAATAGAATATGCCAATATCTTATAATGAAGTTTTGTATCTCAGCGCTGCAGTATGTGGAGTGAAAGTTGTACAACGCATGCAGGAATAATTATTTTTTACTTTTTCTAGGCACATTAAAAAAGTTAATGTATCTCTTTTAAACGTGTGATACAAAGGGCTTCAACTAGCTTCAACTGTTCCGGATATTCTCTCGCTAAAAATGTATCATACAGTTTGATCACTTCGAGTTTAAAATCAACAAAATAACTGGCGATATAGCAGACCCTGTTTTAAGAGATACAGTGTTAAACAGTTGTCAATAATGATCCATAATATTATCAGAGGTCCAGTTTTAAAAAGTCACCAGAATGTGACAACTGAAACAAAAGATTATACAAAGTAAATCTAAATATCTAAACGGATTGTAGTTTAAAGGAAGTGTGAGTGAAGTAGAGGTGAACTACAAGCTAATCAAATGAAAAATATAATAGTTTAGTGTTTCTTAGAAATAGCACTAATTGGATTGATGGTGAGGGTAAATAAACAGCTTTACAGAACAACGACAGGGATAAAGGTAACTGATGATTGTGTGTCTATCTGAGTTTCATTACATTTAACATTGTTGTCTTTGGTTTGTAGGTTGCAACCTTCCAAGCTAGGCACGCATACCATATGTTTAGTATTGATATCCATGTTCCCTGATTATTTTACAATTCAATAATTCTGTAATTCAGTTGTAGATGTGCTTTTTGGTGAGGTGTTTAATAGGGTTATAGTGTTGGCTGTAAGAGAAACTACTGAATAAAGGACTCTGGTCCCCTCAGCATTTTTTAGAAAACCATGCTATGAAGATTATGGATTGTTCTGTCCTTTTAAACACCATCGCCATTAAGATTAAAGCAATCTAAAGCATATTTTGTGGATGTGTCATTCCATGCCAACCCAACCTACTCATTTTGCAATACTATAGCTAACATTTGGTTTGGCTAAAGATATCACATATTTATATGGCTGATGGCTGGTCCCTTTATGCTAATGTGGACGTTTTAGTAGCTGCAAAATGTTTCTGGACAGATGTAATATAGCTTTTACCAGTAGTTTTGAAAATTTGCCTCAATCTTTGACCTTGCATTACTGAGGGACAGCTAAGCAATATTCATAGAAGGAGTGTATATATTACCAACCAACAAAGGTGAAGACATGTATAAGTATAGGGACTTTTCAATGGCTCCCTAGAGCTCCCTACTGCCACTGGTAACTGAATGGAATTACATTATTGAGTATAAGGCAGCGCAGAGTGTCATTTCTGATAACCATAGCCCTCAGGAGGAATGTAGGCGTTTTCTTCTAGTCGGTGTCATTAGCATTTAACTTTAACACAATTTAGGCCTTTTGGTCTTATCCCCCTGGAGCGTCCAATTTATCGAGTGTAATTCTACAAAACACTTAAACTCAAGGTTCTGTCTCTCTCCTAGTCATCAGAACAACCTGGTGCTGCCACAGCAGGTAACTTGTTGTAAGTGACTGTCAACTACCTGGGTGGAGGCCATTAACTCCCATTTTTAAAATTAGATACTATAGATGTTTGTGAACAAAAATGAAGCATTCTCTGTGGTCCACTGTAATGTGAATGTTACTATCAGAGGATATAGCACTCCTGTTGGTTTTATCTGTCAGCTGATGTCTTTTCTTCAGGGTAAAAAGGGAAAGAGCCTAAGGCAAGTTTGTTGTTTTGACACAAGGAAATTAATGAGCTAACTAGGAAACAAAAACAAAACAAAAACAGCAAACAGTAACTAATGACTTTTGTATCTACAACATTTAAATGACTTTTCCTTTTCCACCAGTCTGTCTTTAAACCTGAAATTGACTGCCCTAGTAAAAGTAATAATTAATTATGATTAACATATTTCTAGTTACTGTTATAGTTTCAGTGCGAATCATTAATGGTGATCAAATACGTAGTTGTTTTCATTCTTACGTAAATGACATGAGCTGGAAATTTGAACTGATAAACAATCTTTTGTGAGCATTGATTTTTTGTTGTGTCTTTGTGCTTTATAGAAATGCATGGTATAATAAAATAATATGCAACTTATCAGGAAAAACTACATTTAAGAAAATAAAATGCAGGAAATTGATTCACTTTAAGGCATTCACTGTCCTCCAAAGGGGACAGTCAACCAATCATTCAATCAATCAATCAATCAATCAATATTTATTTTATATAGCACCTTTCATAGTGTACCACCATCACAAAGCCCATTACAAGATAGTGAGGAACAATGCATAATACATTAAATACAGTGAAATAAAGGGCATAGTACATATAAATAGTATATAAATAGTACATTATATAAATATAGTAAATATAAATAGTAAAAAACAATGCAAATACATTACATACAGGTATAATACATTAAATAAAAGGCTAGGGAGGGAGAAAACTGAAATAGCAATTTAGACAACAGCTAATAACAGATATCTGGCTTAAAGAGCATTGATCTGAAGCGAGCGACTGTGGGAGCTGCACACACTAAAGCTGGGAGAGAGTTCCAGAGAGTCGGGGCCATGAAGCTAAAAGATTGCTCTGCGAGTGTGGTGTACTTTTGCTTGGGTATAACAAGCAAGCCTGATTGCATGCAGGGACATAGCGGGTCAGCAGGTTGG